>NW_017728909.1:34133454-34183536 GCF_001723895.1 Crocodylus porosus
GCAAGCCGCAGCGCCTCCGAGCTCGCGCGGCCGCAGCCCGTGGCTCCGCGCGGCCGGTACTACCGCGGGCAGCGCAGCGGAAGCACCTGCGGCCGGGACAGCCCGCGGGGAAGCGGGAGACCATGCGCGCCCCGCTGCAGCTGCTGCAGCTGGCGCTCAGCCTAGGTAGGTGTCCCTGGGGCGGGAGCAGCGGGAAGTTGGGAGACGTCCCAGCGCCCGGCGCCGGTACGGGCTGAGCGGCGGTGCCCTGAGCGCGGGGCGAGGCGCCGCTTCCCCGCCTCTGCCGGGCGGGAAGTGGGTCCCAGCGCGCCGAGGGGAGCCGGCGGCGCGGCGTGGCGCGGCGCGGCTCTCTGGAGCTCCCAGCACTTGGGGGACTCCTGCGCGACTCGTGTGCTCTTGAAGTGAAGGGGGAAAAGACGCCGGGGTGGGTGTCCCCTGGTGCAGCCCTGCTCCCGGAGTCCAGGCACCGCTCCAGTGCTGCCTCCCGCAACAGGGCAGGTGTCCATCCTTGGACCAGGAGGGGGAATTGGAGTCTCACCCCCTTGCTTCTGGCTGATTTCAGTAACCATTACGTGTGTGTTTTTCCTGGGAACTGTGATCTGTGAGGTTCACACGCCATAAAATCCCTGCTCAGAGTTTAAAACCCATGCTGTGCTTTCACAGGCCTTCGAACTCCTGCAGGAGCTCTCACCTGTGAGATGCTCCGACTTGTTCTCTCAAGGAACTGTAGCAAACAATGCAGTGGAATGCGCAGCTGGAGGGTGTGGAAGCAGATCCACAGATACCAGCCGGTGGGGAGATATATGGTGTACAAACAACACTGTAATATTATGAAGAGAAAGCTACTTAAAGCTTCAAAGTGTGAAACACCCAGTCTGCATTTTTGTCTAATCCGTTCTTTATTCTTCTGGTCACAGTGACTGCATGCCTGAAGCAGAAATGTGACCACTAATTCATGATGTAAAAGGTCTGGGACTCCTGAAACTCTGTAGAGTGGTGTTTACCAGGGTGAATAGTAACTGGTTATGTGAGCAGGACTCCCCTGACAATAAGAGCTGTCTGAAAAGGGATGTTTGTAGTTGCATATTAAATTATTCATATAGCCTAGATCAAGTATTCATTTCTATAATTCCGAGCTGCCGTAACTTCAGTTTGAGATTTATCACAAAGATGAAATCAATTAGCTGACATAGCTGCTGAACTAATGCTTTCGTACGGCCCACTGACCTCAATAACAAAAACCTCACTGACCTCAGGAAACATTCTTTGTGCTTTAGATGTTTAAAGGCTTATATTCTTTTTCGCAGTGAACCTAATGTGAATTCACTGGTTTTGGAAGAGTTACTTTTGACTGACATTAGTAAAGCGTAGCAGTCAGGCAGGTGTGGGATAGCTCACAAAATCCTGTGAGCTATATGAACATTGGGCTATATGGATGTGTGGTCTGACCCAGTGCAGCACGTCTTGTATTCTTAAATTCTTTGTTATATTGTAGTTCCTGCAAATGTCTCTGAGAATGAGAACTGTGTGTGTGCACGTCATGTATAGCATATATAATTTAATTGCTAAATTAATCTGCATCTATTCTAGAAATGAGTACTTTATTTTCAAATTAGTTTTGTAATAATGTAGAAGTAGGATATATTGTGGGCTGTGGACTATATTTTCTTTAATGCATAGAAAGTGCTTAGCACCTTGTGGGTCCCACAGCACCCAGTAATAAGTAAGACTATCTCTTTTGGTACTAGATAGTACTAGCCTGCTGTTTTCTCTTGGCAGAAGAGTTTTGTTTGGATTATAGTAGTGGAATGTGTATTATAAATAACAAATGAATAAATAATGTATTCTAGACAAAGCTAGTGCTACCACCTATTAGTAATGTTCTCATTGTAAGACTGTTTTTAATTGCTTATAATTTGTCAAATTTTAATAATTTGGATTTAAATTTTCCACCCTAGGTGTCTGCCTTAGGTTGTTTTTGAAAATCTGAATCAAATTAGCTACATTTTCACTTGTTTCGGAAAGTGTGGCTAATGAAAGAGATGTTATTTTGCCCATGTTCAGTTCTGGGAACCCTTTATCTGGAAACCACTGGCCCCTATGTTTTGGAGGAAGAACTTGCAATATGACAGGAAGGTGTCATTTGTGTCAAAGATGCTTTTTTGCCATTGTCACAAAAAAAATCCAAATCTAGCACCTTTGAGAAATTGTAATTCCTATGTATCTAGTGGGATTTAGAATCTGGACATGTGAACAGTATACTATGAGGTGAGTAGTGGCAAGGCTTTGTGTATCATTTGCTTTGCAGTAACTTACTCTGAGAACTCCTGTTCCCTGATAAGGGGGAAATAACTTACCCCTACCACAGTTAACTTCCACTTCAGGTAAGAGCATGCGCTAAGGCAGGCAGTACAGAGTAGCTGATAAGTGGTAAAGCCCTGCCCCCTCTTATCCCACAGTTTCTGTTCACATTAAAATCTTAGCAGCTCAGTTCCGTGAAGATTCTGCCTTTCCTGGGCATGCTGCAACCTGAAGATTAAAGGATTTTCTTTGAACTACTGCATCTGTGTCTCTGCCAGGTATATGTCTGAACACCTAATTTAAGAAAGGGGAAACTTCTTTTCTGTCCTTGGTGACATCCATCTGCCACTGTCATTAACTCAAGTAATAGAGATCTTTAAAGTGAAACTAAAATATACGCAAGTAAGTTGTATGTTTTTTTTAGGTGTCACTGTTTTTATAATCCTAGTAAATTACATACCAAAAACTAAACTTGTTTGGAAATGTAGAAATTAATGTTACTTATGCAAGTTTGATTCCATCCCTTTGTGTGTTGTGAAACTATATGTAATTACATGGTGACATACACCCCTGCCTTATTTAGTGCACAGATGGACTTCTCTTGGTGGTGAGTCAAGATTGGGTAGCAAAGGAGGCTGGTGTTGGACCCTTGCTTTTTTTCCTGCTACTGCTGGAAGGTGTAAAATTGATGAGACAGGGGATGGCAGCAAGAGAAAGGCCAGTCTCTGCTAAGGCAGTTGAATGCTGCCCTGGAAAATAGGATTCTCTCCCTGTCTCTGCCACAGATCTCCCATAAGATTCTAGGCAAGTCACTTAAACTGAACTTCTAGTGTGGTTACTATTTCCGTGTTCCTCATTTTCTGTCTACCCAACTTGAGACCATGGGTACTGATTTGAAGAGGTACTGAGCACTCAGCACCGCAGTTCAAGTCAATGGGAACTTTGATCGCATTGGGTACATCTACATAAGACACTTAATGCCCATTGAACTAATTCTACTGTGCATTAGCATAGCTGGCAAAAACTATGCTAATGTGCAGCAGAGTAGTCCAATGACTATTAAGTGTCACACAAAATAATTCATCTGCACCAATGCGCATTAGCACCACTTACAGTGCATTAAGTTTAGTACCTGTTTTTACAGGTACTAAACTTAATGTGCTGTAATTAAGGCACAATAATGAATGTGTAGATATGCCCATTAGGTACTTCATGATGCTAATTACTGGGTGCATCTACATGTGCCCCCCATGTTGCAGTTGTTACTGCGCTGTCATTTAGTACTTGCCTTAGGAAGTACTAAATGACAGCGCAGTAAGAGTTGAATAGTGGGCAATGAGTAAGGCATGAGGCCACTCCAAAGATCAACATTGAGAAGTCAAACTGTAGAACATCTGCTAACTAACAGAGCACTGAATGAGGCAGGGATCCTGTAGAAAAGATAGCATGTGATCATGTTATTAAAAACTGTCATAATATCTAAGCCTTAGGGTGCTGAATTAAAGTTCTACAGGCAATCTTAAATCTGGCATTTTGAAACATCCGATATACAGACTTTGATGTCTTCATGTTTCATTAACCTTTTTAAAAAAAATTATAACCATGAAAACTCATTATAACTCATGAAAATCCGCTCATATTTTCGTATGGGAAGGTTGGATTTTTTTAAAATGGACCTAGAACTGAACTTCTGTGAAAACAGGATCTCTGTTGGTTTCACTGGTGTCAGATTTTAAGAGAGTTTCTAAGTTATCAGAAGTAATATCACAGATGGTTTCTCATAAGGTTTTATTGTCACAGCATTATACATTTACGTAGGGCTTCTTACACAATGACATACAAAACATGTATATTATCCAAGATATATGAATACTGTAAACTAAAATTAAAATACTTTAGAAAGTACAAAATGTTTAGGATTATGAACAACTTACAAGTTAAACATTAATATTGATTTGTATGTTACTTGAATAGTGTAAATATGGGACACACTGGCATACTCTCAAGTCTAAGTAGTATGTTTTCTGGTTTTAAAAGACAATTTTGCTTTTTAAGATTAATCTTTTCTGAGTATTTTTAATTTAATAGAAACAAGGTATCAAATGCTCAGGTATTCCTTATTATTATTGTTTCTTTGCTACTTTTCAAAAGGCATAAAACTAGTTCACTATTTAAACTAGTTCACTGTTTAAATGAATTAAAACATTTAACCATATATGCCTGCTGAATATATGTTCATGACAGCTAAAATTAAATTGTGAATGCATCCGATGAATGTCCAAAGAGCTAAATGGGTATACAGTACTTTAGGGATAATGCAAAGAGAAGCAAGTTTCTATGTATTTTTAAATGAGTAAATTTAACTATTAGCACTAATGGAAGTCTTGAACATTCACAATCTCCTGTTGTCATTTTCATTTGAAGGTTTCCTTTGTTAGGCTTTGAGCAGGCCCGTTCCCATTTCCATGGTTACCCTGTGGCAATGCAGACAGGACACAAGCTGGGTTCTCGTTTGAATGGTTCGTGCAGCTGCATACCAACACGTTATGTGGTTGTTTTAGGACACTTTCACAAGTGGTTTTAATATTTAGGAACTCTTCTTCACAAAGTGTTCACTAGCCCTGTGATACATAGTTATTTTAGAATTTCAGACCCTAAAAACAAGAGAGAATTCCTAGCAAAACAGTCTTATTTCAGTGTAAATAAAACTAGCTGTGGTGTACCCATTCAAATTAGTCAAGGGCATAGCAGAAGTGTGCCATTCTTAGTTCTGATTTTATTTTTTTATAAAATGAATAAAAGATTAGAATATTTTCCTTTGTACTTCTTGGAAGGCTGTATTAAATAATTATGTGAACGTGCTACTTCATTTAGAAAATTTATTAAGGAGAAAAGGGGAAGAGAGAGACAGGGAAAATCAAAGTGAGCATAACAAAATGCTACATTGCACTTTCTGTATTTGTTTTCACTATTTCTCTATATTGCTATAGAGCTATATGATGTAACTTTCTTCCCACTCAGCATATACTAATATGTACAAGTGATAAATGTTCACACCTCCCAGAAAATGGATGGGGAACCGTTTTCAGTGTTTATTCAAACTAAGGGTAGAAATTCTGAATTTTAAAATTAGTAAAATATTGTTAATATTAAAACTGTTATCTTGAGGAAGTGAAAGTAGCCTTCCCAGGATTAAAAAATACTATATGGGAACTACAATTGTTTCGTTTTGAGCTTTGGAGAACTTGGGATCTCATGGTGTCAAGAGATCAAATACAATGTAACACGGGCTCCAGAGATGAATGTTATGTATTTTTTTTGTCCCTGTCAAATCAGCAGTATACATTGAGATCTGCTGGCCACTTGAGTGAATATTATGGAATGGATGCCATGCTTAGTGGGTTTTTGCTGCCATTTTCCTATGTCACTCTGTCCTTTAACTCTTCTCTTCCTGTTTTATAACCTTTCCTCCTTAAGAGATATCCATATTAAATTAAACTCCTAAACTTCCCTGACTAATTGTAGTTGATGGTTTCCAACGGACACCGGACAATCAAGAGCTGTCCACAATAATTATTGTTGATTGCCAGACATAAATGACATGGACCATCAGTTGTCTATGGATGAGGTTGCATTTTTTGGTGGGCAGTATGCAGGGCCCATCCCAAATAAACTCAGCCAGTGCTGTCAGCTGGGTTTCAGGTGATTGCAAATACTTGCTCATTTTCATTTTGGGATGGGTGGGGAGGAAGGGAACTGCCATTTGGTTTTGTTATACCCCTATTCCATTCACCAAGCGTGTGAACCCAGCATGGGAAGTGATGTGTTATGCTGGACCATATGGAGTTGGTCAATATAAATATGACCATTTATATCTGTGTGGCTACAGACAGACATTATACACAAATTGGTTTCAGTGATCAGAAACTGGTTTAAACCTGTAACAGAACAGACATTCAGTGCAAATAAACCAGTTTCAAAATGGCCAAAACCAGTTTGAGATAAACCTAGTTGAAATGTAGCATCAGACTTAACTGATTTGGCTTAAAGTGGTTTAGGCAATGTCTGTCCCAGACCCCTTCATGGTTTAAGTTAAGCCAGAGTCCCCCAGCATCCCAGCATGTTCTCTGGGGTCTCTGCTCCCTAGCTGAACAGGGCTGGTCTCGCCCTTCTGCTCCCCAACCCAACAGGGACAGGCAGGATCAGGGGTCTGGCCAGAGAGGGGTTTAATTCCCCTCTCTCTTTGTCCCACCGGCAGGGACCCCAGCCGGGTCTGCCGGGCACTCCTCACTGCTGCAGTGGCAGGCCATCGTGGCCCCTGAGGCAGAGGGGGCAGGAAGGGTGGGCTTCCCCCTCTCTACCCTCACTGCCCCTGGGGGACTCCAGCTGGGTCTGCCTGCTCCAACCACTGCTGCTTGTTCCCTGCTTGGGGCAAGTGGTGGAATAAGCCCCCTCCACCAAACACCGGAGGGAAGGGGAATAACTCTGTGCCCCCTGCCTAAGGGGCCCTGCTAGCCAGTGTCTAGCTGCTCCCCTGCTTGACTACTGCAGTGGCAAGGGGGCAGGACCCTTGATGGGGGAAGCAGCCCCTGTCATGGTATCAGGGATGCAAGCCTCTTCCCAACAAGGGGCCCCACAGCAGGGTGGGCAGAGCTGCAGTGAAACAGGGCTCAGAGGAGGCCAGTGTTCCCTACTGCGCTGCCACCATGGTGCTCTGCAGCAGCTTTCCTTACCTTGCAGCAGTGGTCCCCTGCCAGGAAGAGGCTCACACTTGGGGGGAACAATGACAGGAGCTGCTGCCCCTGCCATGGTCACTCCCCACTTGCTACTCCTGTGGCCAGGTGGGGTCAGGGCCAGATGCCGGTGGGCAGGGCCTCTTAGACAGGGGGCAGGGAGAGGGGTTATTCTCCCCTCTGCCCCCGGGGCACTGCAGTGGGGTCTGCCCACCCTGGGTGCCACTGCTGCTTGCTCTGTGCCTGGGGCAAGTGGAGGAATAAGCCCCCTCCACTGGATGCCAGAGGGAGGCAGGCAGGTGGGGCTTATTCCACTGACTGCCCCACGCACAGAGCAAGCGGCAGCAGCACCTGGGGCAGGCAGACCCAACTGCGGTGCCCCGAAAGCAGAGGAGAGAATAATTCCACTCCCTGACCCCCCCAAGGGGCCCTGCTGGCTGGCATCTGACACCACCCCTGCCCAGCAGCAGCAGCCGTGAGGGGGCGGCAACCCCTGTCATGGTTTCATCAAGCCTGAGCCTCTTCCCGGCAAGGGGTCACAGCTGTGAGGTTAGGAAAGTTGCTGTGGAGAATGGCAGAGGGATGATGGTGTGGAGGGCTCTGGCCTCCTCTGAGCCCTGGTGCTGCCGCATGCAGTCCGTGCAGCTCTGTCTGCCCTGTAGCAGGACCTCCCTGCCAGGAAGGGGCTCATGCTCCACGACACCATGATGGGAGCTGCTGCCCCTTCACTGCTGCAGCGGTGAGGTGGGTGAACAGACAGATGCTGGCTGGCAGGGTCTCTTAGGCAGGGGACAGGGATGGGGGTTATTCTCCCTCCTTCCAGTATCCAGCAGGGGGGGCTTATTTCACCACTTGGTCGGGGCAGGCAGGCCCGGCTGTGGCCCCTTGGGGCAGTGGAGGTAGAGCGGGGACTAACCCTTCTCCCTGCCCTCTCGGCCTCAAGGGTCATGCCAGCCACTCGTTGCAACAGCAAGGTGGGAGTGCCCAGCAGACCCAGCTGGGGTTCCTGCTGGTGGGACAGGGAAGGGGGAATTACACCCCACTTTGGCCAGTTCAGCCCAGGCTGGCTACACCCCCCAGAGCTTCCCAACAGCTAAGGGCATGCTCTAGCATCTCCCAGCTCCTGGCCTGAGCAGCTGCAGGCATGTGCCCGCATGTCCTCAGTCCACAAGGAATGTCTTACAAATTGGTTCAACCTAGGCAGTTTAGACTAACCTGCAAAGGTTGAATCAATTCAGGCTCTGGCTTTTTGAATGTCTGTCACTAGCCTGTGTGATTTGGCCCCATGACTGTCTTTTGATTCTCCCATTATGGACTGTTTCAGCTAACTGACTTACCATTATTTTTATTAGAAAGAAAAAGAGTAGGCTAAAATTCAACCAAGACCAAGATCAAAGATACATGCAGGCAGTTGCAACTATGAGTATGTCTGTACCATAGGATAAATTACCCTGTGCTGAGCTCTGTCCAGATGTGGCTAAACTGCTGCTGGTACGAGAATTCATTTAACAGAAGCCTGGGTATTTCCAGACTATACTGCAGTTGCATACCCTTGGTGACTGGTTACATGTAGCTTTGTTCGCTGATTTAGGAATCATATTGTACAAATATCTGACTTCAATTTATAACCTACTAAGACTTTTATTCAATAAGGTACTCAGTGAAATGTCTAACTTTAACCTTATGGGTGGTCTTGTTGATTACAGGAAGACTATTCTCATGCTCAAATTAAGCAAATGAATATTTGGGTAAATTATGGATGACTGGTGTAAGAAATCAGTAGCCAAACCATTTTTGACAGTTATGGCCTGTAATATATTGACTAAGATGAAATCATAGATTCTAGGGTTGGAAGGGACCTCAGTGGGCCATCTAGTCTGCTCCCCTGCCCCTGGCAGGTAAGAGAAGGGTCACCAAACCTGGAGTCATGTGAACTCAGCCAGGTGCCTGTTGAGTCTCTTCTTGGAGACTCCCAAGGATGGAGTGAGTATCACCTCCCTTGGATGCCCATTCCATAGACATTAGGGCTGGAAGGGGCCTTGGAAGATCATTGAGTCCAGCCCCCAAGAAAAGAAGGTTTCTTTGGCTGGGAATTGAACCCAGGCCACAGCAGCAAGAGCACTGAATCCTAACCACTAGACCACCAGGGAAGGGCTCTAACGATCCTGGCAAGCCTGACCATGAAGAACTTTTCTCTAATGTCCAGCCTAAGCTTTCTCTCTGGTAGCTTATGGCCATTGTTCCTTGTTGTTCCAGGGGGTGCCCTGATGAACAGATCATCGCCTACTTCATGTTGCTCTCCCATTATGAATTTGTATGCCACCACAAGGTCCCCTCTCAGCCTTCTCTTGGTCTTAGCCTTTCCTTGTAAGGCCTTCCCTGCAGGCCTCTAATCAGTCGAGTGGCTCTTCTTTGGACCCTCTCCAGGTTGGCCACATCCTGCTTGAATTTTGGCATCCAGAACTGGACACAGTTCTCCAGCTGTGGCCTGACCAGTGCCACATAGATGGGGAGAATCGCCTCCCTGGACCTGTTTGTGAAGCACTTATGGATGCACGACAAGGTACAATTGGCTCTGCTGACTACTTCATCACATTGACAACTCATGTTCATCCTTGAGTCAACAGTGACTCCAAGATCTTTTTCTGCCTCAGTGGAGCTGAGAAGGTCGCCCCCCAGCCTATAGGTATGATGGCAGTTATTTCTCTCTAGATGCAGCACCTTGTACTTGTCTTTATTGAATTGCATCCTGTTGCTCTCTGCCTACTTCCCCAACCTGGTCAGTCTGGATCTGCTCCCTCCTCTCCAGGGTATTGGCTTCACCCCATATTTTTGTGTCATCCATGAATTTGGGCAGGGTGCTTCCCACCCCCTCATCCAGATCACTGATGAAGATGTTGAACAGCATTGGACCCAGAACTGAGCCCTGAGGGACTCCACTGCCCACAGCTTTCCAGGTTGACACCGAGCCGTCTACTGCCACCCTCTGAGTGTGACCCTTGAGCCAGTTTGCTACCCAGTCTACTGTATAATCATCCAAGGCAAATCTCCTCAGTTTATTTATAAGGATGGTATGGGATACCTTGTCAAAGGCCTTCTTGAAGTCCAGATAGATAACATCTACCTCGACTCCTGCATCTAAACATTTGGTGGCCTTGTCGTAAAAAAAAAACTAGGTTAGTCAGGCAGGACCTGCCTGCTATAAACCCATGTTGGTTACCCCTCCTCATCACATTAGCCAGCGGGCTCCCACAGATGTGCTCCTGGTTAATTTTTTCTAGGATTTTTCCGAGGGATATAAGTAAGGCTTACTGGTCTGTAGTTCCCCAGATCATCCTTCTTCCCCTTCTTAAAGATTGGGGTGACATTGGTCCTCTTCTAATCCTCCGGGACCTGACTCAGTTACCTTGAGTGCTCATATATCCTTGCCAGTGGTTCAGCTATGATACTCACTAATTCAGTGGGTGGAGTCCCTCTGGTCCCGGTGATTTGAACACATCCAATCCCTCCAAGTGTCTTTTTACCATGTTGGCACTGACTGTTGGTCGGCTGATGTTCCTCTTGTTGGCGCCCGTCATGCATACTGAGGGTTCATCTAGGTTCCTATTTAAGAAGACAGAGGCAAAAAACTTATTGAGGAGCGCTGCCTTGTGCCTGCTATCCATCACTAAGCCCCTCTGCCTGTCCTGTAGGAATCCTATGCTACCCTGCACCTCTTTTTGCTCTCAGTGTACCTAAAGAAGGACTTTTTATTGTCCTTAATTGCTGCCACTAGCCTGAGTTGTAGAGCTGCCTTGGCCTTCCTAACTGACTCCCTGCAGGCATGGGCCAAAGATGTGTGCTCCTCCTTGCTAGCTACCCCCTGCCTCCACTATGCTTCTTTTTTTGCCCTTAAGGTATCCTGGATGACCCTGGTTAGCCAAAGGGACTTCCTGGCCCCTTTGCCCCCTTTCCTCTGCCATGAGATTGTCTCACTCTGAGCCCAAGGGATGGTTTCCTTGAGGAATGACCACCCATCCTGGACCCCCAGAGCAACTAGGCTCTTGGTTCCTAGTACCCTGCTAACCACTGAGCCTATTAATGCCAGCCTCTTTAAAGTTTAGCATTTGTGCCCTGCTAGATTCTTTGGTTCAGTTGGAGCAGGGATAGCATTATTATGCTTATCATTCATTCTGTAGTGTGTATTCTAGGAAGTTATAAAATAACACTGCAGAAGAGGATGTATACATTATATGTAAACTATTTCTCTGCATATATCAAAATCCCTGCAGTTTCAATTTCAACACAAGCAAAATAGTAAGTATTGAAGAAATAAAAGTCATTTGGTATTAGCATTTTAGTAGAGAGGTTTTTTCCCCCCATAAAGTTACTGCACAACTGTTTACCCTGTTATCTGTAAATATGGGGCAGTGTTTCAGTTTAGTCAACAAGGGAGTTGTATACTAACTAAGGCACCATGAGTTGACTGTGTTAGCTTGTTATTGTGTACAATAAGTATAGCACACATTAAAGGTGCTTATAACTTTCTGTGTCTTCCTTCTGTGTGTCAAGTCTGTGTGGTTTTTTCTGGCTTCACCGTCACCTTAAGAACAAGCTTGTTTATAGATGGGGACCTCAGTCGGTATCCCAGGGTCATCTGCCATGTCTTTGCTGGAAAATTAATTTTGAAGGGGAGGAAGATGTTTTGTCCCATCCCCTCCGGTGTCTTCCTTTGGTCATTCTGTTTGTCCTTCTGGCTCAGGGATAATAAATAAAGGTTTGGTTGACATTTTTTGCATATTAAGATTCAGATAGCTATTCATTTTGAAACATTCCTTAAATAGCCAGATTACTTATTTAAATGGACCCACTAAAAAGGACAAAAATTTATCTAAATATCAAATTTAGTTATACCTGACATCTGAATAGTTGAAAGTTACATGAGCAAAGTCCAGTGAAGATAAAATATTGCAAATTCACCTTTTAGTTAAACAAAATTATGCCTCCTTGTTCACTTCTTTTGTTAAAAAAAAAGCTAAACCAAGGATGTCAAACTCACCCTGTCCTGGGCTTGATCTGGACTGTAGGGTTCCTTGTAGGCTGGATCTGGACTACACAGCAGTGGGACGAGTGGCAGAGATGGAGCAAGTGGCAGCAGCACAAGTGACAGTGGGGCAAGTAGTGCTGTGTCAGCACAAATGTTGCTCATTTTCTTGCTGCCTAAAGTTATCCCCAATTGCAGTCCCATAACCCTAGATTCTGGGCAGGTCCTACCACCATCCATCCCAGGCCCACTGAGAGCTCTATGGGCTGGAGAAAACAGTTCTGCAGGCCATATGTTTGACTCCCCTCAGACTAAACAATAAACAGAGCAAAACCTGCAATGTTGCTAATGATAAGGTTCTTTAGTAGGCTTGCTACTAGCATTTTCTCTTTTGAATCTTTGGCCAAGTTCTCTTCTCTCTCTCATTTTGAGATGTGACAAATACCAGCTTACTATGTGCAATAAAGCTAATGCCCTGAGAGCAGTTCTGAAACTGTCTAGCAGAAGCTGATTTCAGCAATTATTACAATGGACTCTGCACTTCTAAGGCAACAGAGACTGATCTGGTTTCTTGACAGCAAAATATTTCCCCAGGAAATATTAAAAAAATGTAAGTAACCCACTCAAAATTTTACATTGGCATTATTTACAAAGATAGAACTTTTCCACCATGTTGTGGCTAGAGGTCTCACCAGGAATACTTACACTTGCCAGATTCGTGTGCATGTGTTTAAAAGAATTTAAATCCTATCAGCTCTGATGTTTGTGAATTTCATTAGAATAAGGGCATTTTCTGGATCGGGGTAGGCAGTTATTTTGGGTGGAGGGCTGCTTACCCAGTTTTGGCAAGCTGTTGAGAGCCGCATGGGTAGCCCCACCCCTTGGCAGGTGCTCCACCCAATGGTCACCATCTTGTCCCAATGTCTTGGGATCAATGTCCCATGGCCAGCACCAGTACGGCCCAGAGGAGGGCTCAGACTGGCAGGGGTCTGTGGAGCCAGGCTGGGCTGCACCAGCAGGGAGAGGGAGGAGCTGGCCCGGCTCCATAAACCCCCTGCCAGCCAGGACCCTCTACTCCTACCACCGTGCTCTGGGGCCTGCCGGCACTGGCCCTGGGACATGGGTGCAGGCCCTGTGCTCCTGCACCTGCTCACTCCCAATACCCCCCAACCCCGTGGTACAACCCTGACCCCCAGCTCGCTGGCAGGGAATGAGCTGGTGCAGAGCACAAGGAAAAATGGTCCTTTGCCTGCCCCTTGGCCCATGCTCCCTGCTGCAGCCACTGACGGCCCATGCTCCCTGCTGCAGCCACTGACAGCCCATGCAGGGCTGTCCTGAGCAGGCACAGGCAGCCCCATGTGGGCTGCGAGGGGCTGCAGTGTGGGGCGCTGGGCACAGGGCGGGCAAGGGGGGCTTCTTTTCCCACACTCAGCACCAGTTTGTAACCCAGCCATGCTGTCAGCTTGGGTCCTGTGCAGCTCTGGGCTTGCCCGTCAGGGCTGCACCGCAGTGGCAGCAACTGTGGGCCCTTCCCCCACTTGTCACACCGGGAAGTGTTTGCTGCTGCTGCCCACCCAAAGCTAACACACTGGACAGCCCAGAGGCAGTGGTGGCAGCCTTACTGCAGCCTACCACAGTGCAAGCTCTGGGTGGGCAGCAGCAGCAAACGCTGCCCAGTGCAGCAAGCTGGGGGGGCCGCAGCTACTCCCGCCATGGCGCAGCCCCAGTGGGAGAGCTACACATCTTCCTGATTCAGCTAGCCCAAGTGGGGGTGCTGGTTTAGTTGCTGACAACAGGCTGTACTAGCTGACATGGTACCAGATGTCAGACCAAGCCTCTGTTGGTTTGCTAAGATCTCTAAGGATATCATCCTGTTAGTTTTTGGTACATGCTGCCTATTCTTGTGAGGTACTTGAAAGCTACGGGGAGAGACAGGGCAAAGAATCCTTTCCAAATTGATGGTGGAGTGGGAGTAAAGCAGCTTTCCATTAAAAGTATCCATCACCCCACACCAGAGACTACAACATGGGGAAAGGCTGACTTAAGTGGCATGGGCCTAGATCCATCCATGCTTTATCGAATTTAGATAGTTCCCCCGCTTTTCACCATGGGGTGGTGTGCAATCTTCCTGTGGCAATAAAGAAGGAATTCCATCAGAGCTTTGGTCAGAAAGTTCCAACCTCTTGGTGCAGCCCTCATATCCTGCCTTCATGCACTGCAAGACCTGCTCAGGGACCTCCATGGAAAACATTTTGTTTACATTGGTTCTAGTTCTTTTAAAATACATTTCTCTTTATTTATCACCTCTTAAAGATCATTTTAAATAAGGATACATTGTTTTTCAAGCTCTGCTTTTATTAAATGCAATAAAATATGGTATAGTAATAAAAGTCATATTGGATTCTCTTTAATGATCTATATTTTCCCCTTTTACTGTCTTTACAAAAGCCTTGCTGCTCTTAGTACTTAGGAAGAGATATCTCCAGTTAAAACTAGAGTGAAAGTGTTGGATGAGAAGTCATTTTTTATCATAGGGAAGCACATGGAATTGCTTTCATTTTTAATTGTTATTTTTGGAGCTGCTAATCTAAATAAAGGCATATTGTGAGGTACAGAGCTATATGTTTTGTTAGCTCTGCAATTTTCTTAATGCCTCTGTGATGTCACTTAATAAACACAAGAGTCACATAAGGACTGGGGAGGCAACAGAAGGGAGAGGAGAAAGTTTCCAAGTAAGTTTAGTTAAATGCAATTTGTGT
Organism: Crocodylus porosus; assembly: GCF_001723895.1. NCBI lineage: Eukaryota > Metazoa > Chordata > Crocodylia > Crocodylidae > Crocodylus > Crocodylus porosus. The sequence goes on from NW_017728909.1 coordinate 34,148,271, forward strand.
AGGCTTTCCTCAAAAGTAATTTACTCCCACCAAAGTTAATGATGGAAAAATGTCAGGATAATTAAATTGAATGCGGTTGAGTACTTTCCCTCTTTGTTACCAAAACATACAGGAAACTATCAGTCCTACAGAAATTACTGTTAAAATCAGCGGAGTCAGTCCTTGTATGTACAATATATTGTTAATCTTTCTTAATTTTAGATGAAGAGCTGCTCATTCATTTGTTCTGTGACCAACCTAGGCAGCATGTTGGCCGAAATGTAAAATATCACTAAAAAAGCAAGTCCTCTCTAGCAGCTAGGAAAATTATGAGTTAAATAAATCTTCCAACCTGACACTAATGGCATAGACCAGTAAAATAGAAAGTATCTTTTAACACTTCCCCAAACCTCCCCAACATTTTGACCCACAATTTGTATAAAATTGATTATAAACAGGTCACTGCAAAAATACTCAATGCTGTTCTTTACTGTTGTAACCTGGCACAGAAACTAGTCTACAGAATCTCGATAGTTTCTGACTTATGACTTCCTACTGGAAATTAGGAGAGTTCTAAAATGAGTTGCGTAAACTGCCACAAAGCTCTAGATTAGCAGGGTGTGTACACATGCACATCTCACTCCCACCCTTGCGGGTGGAAGGGCTGGGTGGGGTGCAATTTGTTTGGGGGGCACCATGGGCCACGTTACAGCCCACAGACCATATTTTGCCCGCTCTTGCTACATTCGAATAGATTGATGCTCAGTTTGACACGCCCTAAACAGACACTGAAATTTTAATTTGAAAATTTGAATTTTACCCCTCCAGATGTCTTTTTTTTTTTGTCTACCGATTTTTTTATGAAAAGGGATGACCCTTTTATAGGTATTCAGTGGATTTTAGATAGCTCCAGATTCCTCTGAACCTTCTTTAAAGTACTGCTTCAGACAGTGCAAAGAATGCTAGAATGAGTTTAAGAAAGCTGATACTTTTCCCAGTTTTCACTTTGCAAATACAAGAAGAGGGCTGTGTCTTTAGAATGCTGATGGAGAGTATTTAATAAAGATTCATCTGATCAACTACTGGAGTCCTGTTGAAGCAAAGCTAGAGTAGAAGTTGATTTTTCCAACTCTAAATAAGGTGGTATTTACAAACAGAAGTTCAGAAAGGGAAGATTTGATTGTTTGGCTATACTTTTCTTACAGTCACTTAAATGAGAGTAGAATTCTGTCAAAGGAGGCTTGTAAAATCCAGCTAGGCGGGCAGGCTTTAGTATCAGGAGAATCATGGATTCTGAAAGTCAGGTGCCCGAAGACAACAGCTATGGAATATTTCCACCCTAGAATACACAATACTTAAAACCTAGGCCATTTGTAGAGGACACCTGAAAGTGGGTTAAATGCTCTTTTGCACCACTTTAATGGTGTTGCTGTTTGCATGAGTTTGCAAATTCGGCAGCATACTGTGCGTTAATTCCAGCCGCTGTAGCAACTTCGGCACTGTAATGTGCCTTAAATGACTTTGGGGCACAGCAAACTAAAACACCTCTGAGGAGTTTTTTAGTTTGCTACCTTACAGCCGCAGAGGAAATCACTGGGCTCCTTGCGGCTCAGGAGCCGTGCAGACAGCCCCAGCAGCAGCCCAGCAGCAGCCCAGGAAGAAAGGGAAAAAAAAAAACAGTGAGCCTGATCTTTTTTTTTTTTCCTCCTCCTTTCTTCTCTGGAGCTGCCTGCCTGCCTGAGCTGCGTGGGGCCCAGTGCTCCCCTCTGCAGCTGTGGTGCCCCCCATCACCGCCCGAGCTGTGTTCCTGTGTGTGGGTGCTGCCTGCGGGGGGCCACCACTGCCATGGAGGGAAGCACCAGCCCACCCCCCCCACTGCACCTTAGGGAGCTCGCTCTCCCCTCCCTGCCTCTGGAGACGTAGGTGAGGACACAGGTGTACACAACAGGGGGATTACTTCGCCCTAAATTGAAGCGGTGCTTTTAAAAAACCACCACTTCAATTTAAATCCTCATGTTGTATACAAATGCCCCTAGACACTGCAGGGATTGGCACCCTATAAATGCATAAGAGAGTTCTTATTCTGTCATGGGCTTAAAATAGGCCTGAAGCAGAGTTGACATTTTTACTTTTTTTTAGCTACAAATGCCTGAATTTCTTTTTCAGAGTACTGTATTTAGATGGATACACACAGCAGGGAAAAATCTGTGTACTCCTATAATGTAACTACTGTATGTGAACGTGATCTGCATGGCAACTACATTTGGTTTAGGAAAAAGTTTCATATACTATTCAGCTTTGCAGAAAAGAGAAACAGCTCACCAAGCCTAAATCAAATACAATTTTAATAAAGTTAATATAAAACCAAAAAAAAATCATGCCTATTAGAAATCAGTGTGTGAAACACCCATTACGAGTGTGGCCCATTTGCTAGTGTTTCAGGCTACCAACATTGTACAGTTCATCAGGACTGAGCCTATCCCAATGTCGGTATCATGATTTACTAGTGGGTATAAGGTATGGCAGTTTCATGGACAGAGTTACTATCTTCAAGGTCGCTTCCTGCTAAGTCAGACTGTCCGTCTGGAAGGAAGGTAAAAATTAGACACCACAGCTTTGAAAAGTGAGGGGTAACTTGTTTAGCCTAAGAGGCATGCCCTCAGCCAGTATAACAGACATTTCCACAGTTCAAGAGCAATACACTGATATCTAAGGCACTGTGTGTGAACCATTGCTGTACCAATGCTTGTCTTTAGGAAAGCTCTTCCAAGGATTCTGCATTTAGTATCACACTGAAGTGAAGCCAAGGTCACAGCAACAGCACACAGCAATTTCAGACCAGAAAGTGAAGGATTCCAATATAAAGTGGCCAAAGAATGGGCAGAATGTAGTGACCAAAGTTGGAATTTGGCTAGGAAATTAGTTATAACATAGAAACATTACCACATCAAATCAGACTAGTGCTCACCATCTTGTTCAGTATGCTGTTATGAGTAACATTGAGCAGATGCTTTTGCAGAGGGTGCTGAAGATCGTAGGTCAGCTGGAGTGTGCTAAGTCCTGCCTCCTGTTAACTGAGAGCAGCATGCATTATAGAGCAGCTTAAGTGTACCTTTTGCTGTGTACCTGTTCATTTTTTTAAAATTAGATTGATTGAACGCATACTTTCAATTAATTCTCCATATTTAATATTTCATTGGCTACAGTTTCTATTTTTGAGCATCATATGACAAAGGCAAGTTGGTTAATTTTAATAGTCACTCCCAAACCTATTGATTGCATGGATCAGTTGCTTCCAATGTAAGCTTGAGTAGATGCACAGCCTATTTACTGAGTGCATTGGGCTTCATATCCTGATTTCTTATGCAGGTGTTAGAGGAGTAGTGTCTTTCTCTCTTCCCATACTTAAACCTTAGTAGAACTTTGTATATTTTGGACTCATATCTTTAATATTATTGTTTATTTTGAAAACTGGGGAAGCACAGCAAGGTAATAAAGGTGAATTAAAAATATATCACTGGTATATCCAATAACAGTCTACTACAGTGGGGAAGAATACAAATTGTTTACAAGTGACATTTTGCTGCACAGAAATGTCAGCTGTGTTGAGAATTTTTCTGTAACACAACCAAGTTTGACACCGTAGTAAGAGAATGACAGGAAGCCCACTAAAATCAAACACAATCTTTTCCCAACTATGCTGGAATTTGGATCATAAAATTAAATGAGCTCTATCTATTTCTAGAGCTCTTTTCCAATGTTTTGTCTATAATCAGATAGATAGTTTGGATATTTCTTCACTTACAGTATTCAACTAGTAGAAGTATTCTTCCTCCATAGGGGAAGGCATGTAGTTGGCATGAGGGAAATTAGAATATGTACTCGTGTTATAGGAAACTTTTAGTTTCTAAGGATATCAGTTTCTTTAGTCCATAATGAGAATCTTAAATGAAATGTTAGCTGATGGACTTATACATTATTTATGGGTTTTGACTGATGATAATATTAAAATAAACAGGATATCGTTTAAAGAGGTGGTTGAGATAAAGTGTCAGGAATATAAAACAGCATTATGATTGACACCAGCTTTATGGTAATCCAACTTTTCCACATAAAGTATTTTTTAAAATATATTTTTAAATGCTGGTGAGAGACCTGTGATCACTCTGGAAAGTATATAGAATATTATGGCTGTTCACGTCCTGTCTCCTCCACAATACAAGCCCTGTGCTTAATGACACAGGAAATTCTTTCATTTTTAAACATTCATCTTAATGACATCACTCACAGCAAACAGCAATTGTTTGCTTTCAAGAGATAATCTGCTGATTTTGGTTTAACTAATATATGATTTCCTGTTCTGAGTTCATGACCAAAAGAAAATAAATGTGCACACTGTGTTTTATTTCCTAATGTAGCATGTTATTTATTGGATTTTATTTAAATTTTATTTCAAGTTAATATTGTGCCTGCTGGCTTGACTTAAATATCACACACCGAGTATAGTGTATATTTTGATTATGCATATTCAGGTTGGTTAAGCCCCTTCTAATTTCTATTTCAAAGCAAGGCTTAGTCTTGGGACTTTCAAAAGATCAAGTAAATTAACTACTTGCCTGCCAAAAAAGACAAATGCCTGGAACTCTGATCTTCATTCTTATGCTAAGATTTTTAAAAGATGCCAAAGACTAAGAGAAATCCTGAAAGGATCCCACCTTAAATAACTCTTATGATATTATCCCTAAGAGAAAGGACCTTAAAATCGTTGATGTTAAAAAAGAAATTAGGGTGTTAATTCCAGCAATGGTGGGATTAATAGCAGCTCATCACCAGGGAAAAAGAATTAAGAAAGGGATTATGCATAGAACAAGTTGTTGCTTGGAAGCAAGGGACAGGAACTCTTAATGTCCTGTGCAGTGAGAAGACAACCTCCTGTTCCTCTTTGAACAGTAAGGGTTTCTGTCCCCTGCTCCCAACTTCTATTAAGGAGTTCCTTTCCCTAAGGTTGCTTGCAAGTCAGATTTACTGGGTCACCAGACACATTTCAGCTGCTAAACTGTAATATTCTAACCTTACTTCCAGGTAAGGGCTTGCATCCAGGTCTGCCCCTCCGTGTCTCTGAATGGCTCTAAGCATCTCTTTTCCTTCTTGCTATGAAACTACAGACAAGGTACTTTGGGTAGATGTGATATCTTTTATTAAGAACATTTTTTTTGAACTATTTAGCTGGTCTAATAAAAGATATCATATCTACCCAAAGAACGTTGCCTGACTATGTCCTAGACCAACACAAGTGCAACCAACAACTCATGAAACTACAGAGGTTTCCTTGATTTTTCAACTAAGCTGTTTTCTGTTTAGCCCACCAGTGTGAGCATTGTACACATTTATTGTTGATTTTTGAACTTATTAAAATAACTCTGTGGTGTCCAGGTATATGGGTACCATATATTTTTCTATTCATTATAGAAAGGGGCAGCATTATCTTGTGCACTGAGAGTAGGAGTAGAAACCAGGATCTGCAAAGCCTAATCCTGGCCTTATCACTGACTTAAGTTGGCTTGGATAGATAACTCAGTTTATGACTGTCCGGCTAAAAATAGATGTCACCAAATGAAATGGATAGTAATTTGCAGACCCAATAGGATCAGGCCCCTGAAGCCCTAGAATCACCTGCCCAGGATGGCTGGAGAGTAGGGGCGGGCAATTATTTCAGGCAGGGGGCTGCTTACCCAGTTTTGGCAAGTTGTCGAGGACCACATGAGTAGCCCCGCCCCTTGATAGGTGCCCTGTCCCCTGGTCACCATCTTGGGACCAAAATGTCCCAATGTCTTGAGACTAATGCCTCAAGGCCAGCACTGGTGGCGTATCCTGGCAGGGGTCTCTGGAGCTAGGCTGGGCTGCACCAGCAGGGAGAGGGGGGAGCTGGCCCAGCTCCCTAGAGCCCCTGCTGGCCAGGACCCTGTACTTCTGCTGCCCTGCCCTGGGCCCTGCTGGCACCGGCCCTGGGACACCGGTACAGGCCCTGTGCTCCCACACCCACTCACTCCCAGTGCCTCCCAGCCCCACGGTATGGCCCCGATCCCCAGCTCGCTGGCAGGGAATGAGCTGGTGTGGAGCGTGGGGGAAAAGCAGCCACTTGCCTGCCTTGTGGCTCTTGCTCCCTGCTGCAGCTGCTTGCAGCCCACACAGGGCTGTCCTGAACAGGCACAGGTAGCCCCATGCAGGCTGCGAGCAGATGGTGGGCAAACTCTGGGTGGGCAGCCTGGAACCGGTACGTGGCCGGGCTACAAGCTGATCCTGAGTGGGGGAGGGGAAAGTGGTCCCTCGCCCACCCTGTGGCCGATGCCCCATGCTGCAGCTGCTCGCAGCCCACGTGGGGCTGCCGTTGCCTGCTCAGGACAAGAAAGTATATTAAATTATATTTCTTGAATGCCTTTAATTAAGGTATGTTCACTTAAACACTTACATTGATGATACTGAAACTTTTGTTAAGCAATTCGCTAATGATTCAGGAGTCTCTGCCTGTAGTATTAGATATATCCAAGTTCTCATTTGGAAAGCCATTTATTATCATGCGTGGATAGATGGTCACTTTTGAGTAAGGGTGGGAGAAATACTGCTTTTTATTGTTTGTGTCAAAGGCCGCTTTTTAAAACTGATGTATCAAGATGACTTGGCACAGGGAGAATTTTGATCCCACTAAAATTAAGTTATTTCTTTAATTGTTATTCACGGTAATATTAATCATTCTGTTTAACTTTAACAGACATTCTTCAGAATTGCTGTGAAGCATACAATGTTGGGCTCCCAGGAGCAAAAATATTTTCTGGTCATTCAAATGAGCAGTTTGGATATGCAGTTCAACAGTTTTTAAATGAAAAAGGCAAATGGTAAGGATTTCAGATACTTCATTCTTTGTCATGGGGAAAGATTAAGAGACTATATGATTTAACTTTTCCTGTGTATAACCAATTGTAAAGCTCATTTGAATACAAATTGTGTTTATTCATTTGTCTTTTTAAAGGAAGCTTCTTCCTGGTAAATATTAATTTATTTGATGTACTAAATTTAATGTGGGAAGACATTCAAAGCATTTTTTTCTTGAAGAATATAATCTGATGTCATTAGATACCCATCTAATCTGATGTCATTAAATACCTGTGTAATTAGCACAAACATTCTCTATATTTTATTCCTGTTGCTGCTCCTTGGAGTAAGTTGTGTCATTTTATGAAAGATTATATCCAATGATGCCATACGTGGCAGAGGCATAGCATTAAAAATGGAATACTTGGGATAAGGGGATACTTGAAAAAATGTTTGCAGAATTTTTTTTTATTTTTTATATTTTTACATACTGAGATATAATCTCTTTGGTGATAGTACAGTATTCTGGAAAAAACAAAGTGAAGAAAATATAGACAATACAGTCATTCATCTAGGAAAGTAAAATTCTGCATTAAAAAGTCCGTAAAGTAATAATTATATATAAACTTTGTTTAGTGACTGGTTGTGTGAATTTATAGTCTGAAAAGCGTAGAAAGGCTAGAATAAAAAAACAGATTTCCTAGATTCCTTATTACTTCATATTGCTTAAAGCATGGTTAGTAACGCAGTTGAGTGCCTTGGAAAGCTTTCACTTCCAGCTCCAACAGTTACCAGAAGAAATAATTTTGCCAGATGCATGAAGTTCACACTCATACATGCAATCTTCACAATGATCTTAGACCTCCTTATATTAATGGCATATCCAACTGTTAAATATTTCATGAATCTTGGAAATTAATTATTCTGTTTTAACATTGCTGAGAATACAGTTGTGGATCTGGGAAATGATTCAGTTTTCCCACTGGAAAATCAAAAGAAAATTTTGCAAAGTCAGAATTTTCAAAAATTGTTTTTTATTTTTACAGAAAGTGTATTTTTGTCCCAAACAGTCATTTGAGTACAAAACTCCATTTCCGTTCAGGGTTAGGATTCAAGGTTTAAATCCTAGTACTTATTCTAGTAAAGTGCCCTACTAAAACCAAGATATAGAGCCAGCTTACCTTCCATTCCCTTCCTAATGAAGATGATCCAGCCAGAAGGAAAGAATCATGAAAGGAAGAGAACAAGACAAGGGAAGGCAGATTATGTGGACCAGGGAGGAGGGTATTGCCCTAAAATAGAGAGAATTTTGGGTCTGGCCACTGTTAACATCTGTTAATGGGCAGATGTAACATTGCAGTAAGGGCTACCAAGAAGAGTGTTGGAGTGATAACGCAGCCTGGCTTAACTCCTGTCTTAAACCAAAGGGATCTGTGCTAGATCCATTACTGAGAACCACCATTTGCATACTATCATAGAGAAGGCAAAGAATGGTGATGAATTTCAGTGGGCATCTGTACTTTTCGAAAGATTCTCCACAGTGCTTTTCAGTTGACAGAATAGAGGGCTTTGATGAGGTCAAAAAAGGTCAGGTAGAGAGGCCTCTCTACATGGCCACCTTTGTGTACACAAGCTGAAAATGATACAAATGTATCAAAACATCTCCAACTTTAACAGTATTTCATTCAGGGTTAAAGTTGGAGCAGTTTTGCTGTGTATGTATCAACAACACATAACTAGGGACCTACTGAAATCACAGTGGAAGTAAACTGTGCAGTGGCTCTTTTAATCTTGCCTATTTTGCTGTACGCTCCCCCTGCCCCTGATTGGCAGAGGGGTCCTGCCACTTGCTGCTGATTGGCCAGGAGGCAAGAACCAGGATTTTAAATATGCCACCGTTTTTGCCTCCTAGCTGATCAGCAGTGAACAGGGGGCTGCTGGGGCTGAGGTTGGTGAGGGGTGGTTGCATGCTGAACTGAGCAACATTAAAGGAGCTACTGCACCTCGTTCCATCATGATTTCAGTAGGTCCCTACACAACTGTTGGAACATTACAGCTGCTGTGCACACCAAATCAGCCACTCCCCTTTTGAAACCATTCCAAATGTATGTGTCCAAACCCAGAAGAAGCAAGGGCTTATACTCCTGCGACAACAGTATTCACTCTCTGAGGTATAGTGTCATGCACTTTTGCATGTTTTCCTTCTGTAACTAAGATACTTCCCTTCTTGGCTGCTCAGTGACCTAGCCTTAACAGCTAGGTATTCACTCCCACAAAGCTGATGGATAGTTTTTCTAATGCAGTGTGGTGCATCAGCAGTCAAGTCAAGTCCCTAACCATGTAGTTTCTGGGCAGAGGTTAGGCTGGATAGATGCACAGCCATGTATTAAATCATGGTCATGATTTTGGGTTTTTCCTGTTTTGCAGGGGATTATGTTATGTTTTTGTGTATCTACAGCATAATTGGATTTGGGGACCTCCCTAAGGCAGGCAGGACTGAATAATTTCCAAACTGATACCGTGGGAGACAGTCATAGAGCACAGAACAGTAGCTGTATACCTGCAATTCAGTCCATTACATAACATGAAATATAATGACTTACATGACTAAAAATTGCATACATCCCTTGAGTCTTGGAAATGGAATTTGGACTGCCATAGAATATAAAATAAGAACCACACCTTACCATGGGGTTATGCTCCAGAAACTTTTATTTAACGAAAGAAAAGTTTGTTGTTTGCTAAGTTGTGAGGAAAAGAAATCAGAGAGTTAAATAAGTGCAAACCAATGTATTGGATAATGTCTTTTCTTAATACCTCTTGACCACAAACATAAGGCATTAGTAGTATTGGATGTTCAACAACATATTAATAATTCAGTATTTAGGTATTGATGTACTGATCTACATCAAGCTGATATTAAAACTTATTTATGGGATATTTTGTGGTTTTCTGTTTATAGCAGTGAATTGGAAACCATTTATTTATCTGCCTGAGAAAAGACTAGGAGAAAACCATCTTCAGATATGTAAAAGATGCAAAGAGGAAGGTCATAAACTATCATTCACATCCACTGGGGATAGGACACAAAAGGCATGTCTACACATCACCCTATGGGGCTGTATAGTGAATTATGGTGACATAGCAATCACATATGTCTACATGTGATCACAGCTACATTGCTGTAGCAGCATGCTCCCCAGGTATAGCACACTGCTATGAGGACATTGTGGTGAAATCTACCCATGCACCATGCACACAGTGCAATTACTACCCATACTGTATTGTGCTTTAGTGTTTCCAAAATGAAATACTAAAGCACGGCACCATAGCAACGTCACGGTACGACGATGTGTAGATACTCCCAAAATAACAGGAATAAATCACAAGAACTGTTTACATTGGTTATCAGAAAAAAAATCTTTCTTACTGTAAAGGTTGTTAGGCACTGGTATGAGCTATCTAGGGAGGCTGTGGAATCTGTAGCATTGTGGGTTTTAAGAGCATGGTAGACAAATATCTGTCAGGTATGGTTGATCTTGTTATGTGACGGGATGGATTAGATGACCTCAAGGTCATTTTCATCCCTGTTACCAATGGCTCTATGATCTGAGATAAAGGTTCGGATAAACCTTCTATATGCTGCTGACAGTGAAACAAAGACAGAAAGTTAGATACCCAACCCTACTTAGCAAAATATGCATACAGCCATACCAGAGGGGAATTCTGCTAGGCCTGAAATGCAAGGTGAATCACTTGCCTTAGCACAGCACCCTGCTCAAGCTATTACTGCTTTGAGCTAGCTAGAGTATCTTTTCATTGGGACCTTGATTTCTCTAACTACAATTTCTTTTTTTATGTCATTTAGATCTCATCCTTTCCACATTTTTATCCTGTAGATATGGGTGGTAGCCAGGAACTAAAATGGAGGGGAGAGTACAACTTTTCTTCCTGTGCTGAAAACATAAGGAGCCCCTCTCTCTGGCATGAATAAGCAGTGGGCTGTGGTTAGTTTGCACTTCTCATTAACTGACTCCTCATGCTGTTTCTCTTTATTGTAACCACAGATTTTTATCTCAGCAACATAGCTCCTATGGTTCCCTTTTACTATAGAAGTGTTGAAGAACAGTGTTTGCATTCACCTAAGATGAATTTGTTTCTATGAATTCTGCAGACACTGTAGTTTCCAGAGCAGAAAGTTGTGTGTGCAATCCTTTTATCAGTTTTTTTTATTCTTACTGTGGCAAGCACAAGACCCAAGCCTTAAACAAACTAGTTTTATATTAGGTTTCTGTATTATGTTAGTCTTAATGCTGTGAAAATGTTACCATATTTACTTGAAGGATATGCACTGGTGTTTCTGGGACACAAAGCAAGTTGATCCTTGCTATACATCTTTGTATATACTCTCCCTAACTTTTCTACAAAATAATAGAATATTAATATTATGAAACTGTAAGTGCTGTTTGCAGATGAGCAGTTTTGCATCCCCATTGTTCTCTAATGAAGGCCTGATTAGCCATTCTCTCACAAGGGTCAGGTGAATTTTATCTCTAGTTTTCCTGATTCATCCCCTTCTATTCAACAAAAAAGTTCTCTTTTTCAGGAAGGCATCAGAAATGTTAACTAGAGCACTCACCATTTTTTTTTGTTTGTTTCTAGACTATTTTCTTTTTCAGATGCAAGAAAGAAATGTCCTGTTCTTGCATCTGAACACAATCATTTTTATTTCATCAGATCATTATTTTATGGTTGCATAGCACCCTGGTAGCCCTTTTGTTGACATCAGTGTCTAAGAGGTCAATATACAGATTTTATACCTTTCATTAGATTGTGCCACTGAGCTCTGGTATAAATGATGTATTTACCATTATATTCTTTAGCCAGAAGACACCCACTGTACAGCTGGCATTGGACACTTGTAAAAACTGTACTCAAGTACAACTCCACAATCTAGGTACAGACAGTCAAAAAGTCTGGGGCTAAATTGATTTAGTCTTTGCAGGTTAGTCTAAGATGCATAAATTAAATTGAAACAGAAGTGAACAGACATTTACCTTTGCTTCAGGAAATGCAGCCACATGCCTGCAGTGGCTCAGGCCAGAAGCTGGGGGGCATTAGAACAAAGCTGTCTGGCTGTGTGTTCACTTCCTCTTCCTGCTGCCCCCAAGGTCTCTGAGATTTGCAGTCCAGAATTACAGCAGCAGGACTCTACAGGGTTGCTCATTACTTCCTCCTTCTGTTTCCAGGTGCCTCTGGGATTTGTAGTCCACAGCTGCAGCCAGCAGTAACTTTCAGTAAGTTTAGCCGGGCAGAGCAGCTGAGTTCTTGGGGGAAGGAGAGGGTTTAACTGGGGGATGGGAAGAATAATCCCCCTCCCTGGCCCTAAACCCCAGCCAAAGTTTGAATAGACTGGGCTGCAACCCCAGCTAGGCTTGCTCCACCCCCTTGTCAGTCAGCCCTCACTGCCCAGTCCAGAGCTGCAAAGCATGCTGGGGGACTGTGATTTAACTTGAACCAGGAAAGGGTCTGGGATAGAAGTTTCATAAACTGGTTTGACCCAATTCAGTTAAGTCTGATACTACATTCAGCCAGGTTTATCTTAAACCAGTTTCTGCCATTTTGAAACGGGTTTATGTGCACTGAGCTCCTGTTCTGTTCCAGGTTTAAACCAGATTCTGATCACTTAAACTGCTCTGATTTGATGTGTAATTTATATCCCCAGCCAAGAGAAAAGACTTTTCAGGAGCCAGTTCAATGATTTTCTGCTGCGTCTAAGGAACACCTTACTATATTCTGCTAAAAGTCCATTCCTTATATTTTTGCTTTGCTTTTGATAATATAAACTACACAGCAGTGTATATATTTGTGTGTAGAGTAAAAAGGAATCTCACAAATTTCTTTTAGGGAAAGGAAAAAGAATCATACATGACAATTGCTTCTGGGAGGTATTCAGGCACTATATACCGAAATCCCAGAGAGAGCAAAATTTGGGAAAAATAAGGATATGCAGATATTTTCCTTTTGGGAAGGTAGTAAGAATACATCTGGGAGAGGAAGACAGGTCATTTGGGAGAAGATGTAGGACTTCAGACAGAGAGAAGAACCAGTGGATGAGTGTTCATTTATGGAGTTAACTTACCACAGGGTAAGTGGGCAGGCATCTGCTATCTAAAGTACTAGCAGCATGCATGACTGCAAACTGGGATATTCACAGAAGTCAAAAGTGCAAAGGTTAAGAGTTCATTATGGGCAGGAGGAATCTAAAAGCAGAATCTAAATGAGTCAGCAGAAACTGAAACTGGAAGGAGCAATCGACAAGCGTGGACAAAATGTAGGTTACAGGTGACAGAGTATAATGTTATAACTCAAGCTAAATCAGTCTAAATATGAACAGTTGAAGTCTCTTCCTGTGGTGAGAGAGCTTCTAATAGAAATGAAGAGGTGAAGTACACATTTGATTTTTGATACTCTTATAAATTTGATAATCTTGTATATATCCCGATTTCAAAAGTGAGACTTCATCATCTTAAAAGTCTATGCCAGAAAGACTGTTAACAATATATTATTGAAATTAATAAGGCTAATTTAATTTGTCATACTGATGCTTTTTTTTCTATCCCACAAACAGTAAGTCAATTATGAAAATGCTGTCTTTAAGGCAGTCTGAGAATACTACCAGTAGTAGATTAAAATTCTAATCTAATAGTTGCTCTAACAATGCCTGTTTACATTTGTGACTTTATTGTTATGGCATGTGGTAGTTTTTAATATTTTTATAATTGTGCGTGCTTCTTGATTTGATTTCATAGATGTTTAGGGTCAGGAGGGACCTCAGTAAATCATCGAGTCCAACCCCCTGCCCTGGGCAGGAAAAAGCATTGGGGTGAGATGACAACAGCTAGGTGCTTGTCTAGTCTCCTCTTAAAGACCTCTGAAGTAGGGGAGAGCACCACCTCCTTTGGAAGCCCACTCCAGATTTTGGCAACGCTCACAGTCAAGACAACTTTCCTAATGTCTAATTTAAATCTGCTCTCCCTGTTTATGGTCATTATTCCTAGTAACCCCAAGGGATGCCTTGGTAAACAGAGTATCCCCTATTTCTTACTGCTCCCCTCTGATAAATTTGTAGACTGCTACAAGATCTCCTTTCAGCCTTCTTTTGCAGAGGCTGAAGAGATTCAGATCCTTCAGTCTCTCTTCAGAGGATCTTACCTGTAAGCCCATAACCGTTGGAGTAGCCCTCCTCTGAACCTTCTCAAGGTTATCCACATCCCTGCTGAGGTGCAGTGCCCAGAACTGGACACAGTACTGCAGCTGTGGTCTTACCAATGCTGCAAGGAGGGGAAGTATCACCTCCTTAGACCTGCTCGTGATGCACCTTCTAATGCATGAAAGAATGCGGTTGGCTTTACTTATCACTTTATCACATTGATTGTATACTATAACAGAGTGGTGCTCAACCTTTTTGCCTGATGGGCCAGATGGGCAATGCCTGGTTCAACCATGGGCTGCGTGGTTGTTTTAATTCAGTGCCTGGGTCTGGCACGGCGGCCATCATCCAGCCATGGAGCGATCAGACGGCTTTGCCCTGCAGTGTGGGAAAGGGGCTTCACTAAGTCTTGCATAGGGGAGAAAGGGGTTGGGACCCAGCACAAACCCAGCCCTTCAGGGGGAAGGGGGCATAGTCCAGCCCACCTGTGCCTGGAAAGAAGGGGGCATGGCCCAGTCTCAACCTGCCCCCACAGGGGAAAAAAGGGCATGACCCAGCATGGCCCATGAGGAAAATGGGGTGTGGCCTGGCCCCAGCCCAGTGCCATGGGAAAAAGAGGGTGTGGTCTGGCTTTGCAGGGAGGAAAGGGGCATGGTCCAGTTCCAACCTGGCCCTGTATGGGGAAAGGGGCATACCTCTGACAAGGCATGCAGGGACCTTGGTTTGGGAATTCGGCAGGGGGTGGGTGGCTATATTAATGGCCACTGTTCCCCTGCCACCTGTGGAGAGCCCTGTGGGCCACAAATGATGGTCCTGTGAGCCACATTTGGCCTGTGGCCTGGATCACCCTTGCTATAAGACACTGGGGTAGGGAAGGTTAGATTGTGGGTTTCTGCACATACGTGAATAATGTATGCCCCCCGGCAGTGGCAGCAGCAACCAGGGACCTCCCGCAGACACTGCTGATGCTGTTGGTGGCAGGGGCATAGGGGATGGTGAGTGCTTACCGGGGTTGGCAATCACCCAATATTACCGCAGGCAGTGTCAGCAGTGGCCAGCGGCGATTGCTGACCACCTGCAGATGCTGCTGGCAGTATCCAACAGTGTTGGCAGTACCTTTTCATAGGGGGTGCGCCGCCATGCTCCAGGGGTGCACATGCACCTGCACACCCCCTACGCATCGCCAGTGTGCCCGTAGCACAAAATGGGCTGTGAAGAATTGATCAATTTGCTTACAGAAGATGCATTTGAGACATTCAGTGCAAGCCCCATTGGCTATAGATTTCCTGCCAAGAACTGCCACCCAGAACAGCAAAGAAACCCAGTTTGGAAATAACTTGAAAAGGTGACCTCAGTTTGTACCCTAGGCTGACAAAGAGATTCAGACTCAAGAGAAAATGGCATGAACCCTAGAGGGAATTCCCTAGAGGGAATTCATAAACCTCTTTGCTCACATGGATTCTGCTTAGGCTGGGTCTTGTCTTTCTGATACAAGAACTAAGCCCACTCAGTTAACTAGTAAATACCGTCCTGTTTGAGAGAGGTTGCCACGTTTTGTGAAATGCAGCATTCTTCTCTTTACAAAGGTGAAGACTCCAAGAACAGTGTCAGTTTGAGCTTATTAGACTATGGAAATAGCAAGGAATGCTATAATCTAAAGACCTACTCTCTATAGGCAGTCAAAAAGATGAGAGGCTAAGAGCTATAGGACTCTTCAGCCTGGAAGAGCTCAGGCTCAGGGGTGATCTGGTGGCCACCTATAAGTTTATCAGCGGTACTCACCAGGATCTGGAGGAACGTCTGTTCACCAGAGCGCCCCAAGGGATGACAAGGTCAAACAGTCACAAACTCCTTCTCCGGGACCATTTCAGGCTGGACATAAGGAAGAACTTCTTTACTGCCTGAGCCTCCAAGGTCTGGAATAGACTGCTGACAGAGGTGGTTCAAGCACCTACTTTGAATACCTTCAAGAGAAATTTGGATGTTTATCTTGCTGGGATCCTATGACCCCAGCTGACTTCCTGCCCCTGGGGCAGGGGGCTGGACTCTGATCTTCCGAGGTCCCTTCCAGCCCTAATGTCTATGAAATCACCACTGCTGCAGGCCTGGGAGGCCCAGTGCTGGCCCCAGCCTCCCCTACCCAACCCGTGGTAACTTATCATGTGCCAGAGGGCACTTGGCACACACGTTCCCCAGGGGCAACTAGTGAAGGCACAAGGTGTCCCACTGCTAATTGTCCTTAGGGAAACAAACATCCATGCTCATGTGGACACAGCCACTAAGGCATAAGTTCAGGCAGTCAAAAAGCCAGAGGCTGAATAAATTCAACCTTCTCAGGCTAGTCTAAGCTGCGTAGATTGAACCAATAAGCAAGTGAACAGACATTCACTTTTGATTCTGAAAATGCAGCCACATGCCTGCAGTGTGGCCCAGGCCAGAAGCTGGGGGCACTAGAGCGTGCCTCCCTACTCCACTGTAGCAGACAGCTTGGGCCAAAGCTAGTACACCCACCCTGGAAAAGGTTTGCAGTGGAGGTGCAAAGCATCCTGAGATGCTGGGAAACTGTGAGTTAACTTGACTCTGGAGGTAATGCAGAGAAGTTCAATAAATCGATTTAACCTAAATCAGCTAAGTCTGATATTGTATCCATTTGTGTTTATCTTAAACAAGTTTCTGCCAGTTTATGTACACTGAACTTCTGTTCTGTTACATAAATGAACTAGTTTCTGGCCACTTGTACCAGTTTATACGTAATTTCTATCCCTAGCCCAGATGCTTCACTGGCACTAGATTCAAGTGGGTATTTAGAGAGATTGGAAAAGGCTGGCAGTCTCAAGCAGTAGCCCTCTCTGGAATCCTTGACACTTTAATTGAAGTCTGGTCATAGCATTGTTGTAGCGTTGGTGGTCCAGGGAATGTGAGAAGCAAGGTTTGTTTGGTAATATTTAGTTGGTTCAATAAAAGATAAGCAAACCAAAAGAAAAGCAACAAACCTTGCTTCTTGCTTTAATTGGATACAGTTATGTCTGTGTGAGATTCTTGTTTTAGGAACAAGAAATGACATGGCTTCTGTGTTTCTTCTAATACAGTAGCAATACTGAAGTGAGATTTTAGAACCTGTAAGTTGTCAGTCCCATTTTAAATGTAAATTCTATAAGAGGTGGTGGTATGGCATTGTATTGCTTGAGTTGTGGCAAATACTACAAAAATACAAACAACAGTATTCATGTTAGGCATCTGAGGACATTTTTGTGGATGCCTGTATAAGACCAGGTGCTCCCTGAAAGACGGTGCCTGCACCTGGTGCCCTCTCACTCCCCCCTAGTTAAACTACTGGTCACACAAAGCAAACATTTAATTGGTGAATCTAAAAGAACCTCTACTTGGGAAATTGTGTTTGCTATAATTTAAAAATAAGCTCTTCATGATACTCTCATAAGCTTATCCAGCTTTCTTTCACCATTCTTTATGCTTCATGTGCATCATATTTGCTTTCCTTGTTTTAAAAAGACAATCTCTACGCTAGGCAAGCCTCAAATCTGATGTCATATTTCTGTATTTACCTAGTTGTTTTCAAAATTTCAACAATTCCTATAATAACCAAGCATGAAATAGGAAACGTGCCCAACTAGAGGAAAACATAGATTTCCTTTAAAGGAAGCAAGAAATAAGAACACATGAGCAAAATGTACAGTATCATTTTAGAGCTGATTTTATAAATAAAGTAGGAGATGATATAAAAGCTATTCATATGAGTTTGGACTGAGGGATAACAAGTTAATTCACTTGAATTAAAAATGAAGGATAAATAGAAGCAACTAAACCTCTTAATTTCAAAAGGGTAAACTGATAAACTAAGAATACTGCTTAGAGAAATCAAGTGGACTGAAGATCTTCAGGACTTGAGTGTTCAAGTGGCTTGGAATTTTTTGAAGTAAAAGGTACACCTGCAATCTGAATCCCTGTAATAGGCTTCAGTTTCTCTTTAGTGTTTTCTGTCTTCTGTCAATCACCTGGGACTTAGTAAGCATTTTGGCTTCCTAGTTGGTTACCCCCCTCGCTTTTGCCCACCAGGTCTTTGTTGGTAGTTATCGTAAGTTAGGAGGTGGCCCTCAATTTGGGCAAGAATGATGCAAGGTGTCTGTCCTCACTCTAGTGAACACCAAAGTGCCCTCAGTTGACTCAGTCAGTGGTCTAACCCTGTTTTTGAAATTACCTGCCAGTTCATAGATTCACAGACACTAGGGCTGGAAGGGACCTCAGAAGATCATCAAGTCCAGCCCCCTGCCCCAGGGGCAAGAAGTCAGCAGGGATCATAGGATCCCAGCAAGATAAGCATCCAAATGTCTCTTGAAGGCGTTCAATGTAGGTGCTTGAACCACCTCCAGTGGCAGTCTATTCCAAACTTGAGGGCTTGGACAGTAAAGAAGTTCTTCCTTATGTCCAGCCTGAAACAGTCCTGGAGAAGTTTGTGACTGTTTGATCGTCAGCTCTTGGGGTGCTCCGGTGAACAAATGTTTCCCCAGATCCTGGTGAGCACCCCTGATAAACTTATAGGTGACCACCAGATCACCCCTGAGCCTGCGCTTTTGCAGGCTGAAGAGTCCCATGGCTCTTAGCCTCTCATCATAAGGTCTGTTTTCCTGATCTTTGATAATGCGCGTGGCTCTTCTCTGCACTCTCTCAAGCTTCTCCACCAGGGCTTGGACTGCTGCATAAATTCTGTTTGCTCAGGGCTGCAGTCCTCCCTAAGACTGTTCCTTAGGCCACCATACCAAATATCATTGGGCTGGGCTCTTGACTGGTCTTGTTGACTTGTGTTAGTCCCCCTTCTTGGCCTATTTATAGTAATCTACTACCTCCATCACCACTAGTTCTACTAGCATGCAAAACAGCCTGTTGTACTAGTCCTGGGGTCCTGATAGCCCACTCGCACAGAGTCCTGGAGGCCAGGTGGCCCACTTGCATAAGGCTGGGAAGCAATGAGGATCTGTTTCCCCGCATACAGGTCTGAGAAGTCCTCAAAATCTGCTGCCCCACAAACAGGTCAATATCCAATGACACCAAAGAGTTTCACATGACTTGATTTAATTTAATAACAAAAAGACTCAAATAACTTAGCAGCAGAAGGGGCCTTTCCTTTAAGCATGCCCCTTTCAAAATCAAGGTGGAAAGACTATTTTTTTTAAAATAGCAACAAATTCTTCAGTTATACAAATAAGGAGAGGACAAGGAAAGGTGAGGGTGAAGTTTTAAATTAAGATAATTTAGGTCTGGGCCCAAAATCTAAATAATCTGTTTTCAAGATACGTAGGCAGATGATGTAGGCAAGGACAGGATGGCTAATCCACTGCCCCCACCACTGCCTGTTCTATTACTGCCCCCACTTATCACCTCTGTAGACCATCTGCAGTAGTAAGGGGGATGAATTTAAGATGATCCTCCAACAATTAGATTCCATACATGAAAAATTTTAATAAAGTTTATCATTTTTTCTTGTATAGAATCTAATTTTGGGGGTTGTCTTAAATCCAAGGTCATCTTGTATTTGGGTAAATACATTATAAAAAGGTAAGTCTGGAAGATATTTCCCTAACCACTAGGCTACTGATCTGAAACGTCCTCCTTTATTTGGCTCCTAGCAGCTCCATGTGCAGGGCACTCTTTTCTGTTTCATCACAGGATGAAATAGAATCAAAAACTCTGTGCAAGTGCCAAAGACTTTAGTTACAGGGTTGCATAAATGCTATTTAGGTGCATAATGTGAAATAGCAGTCTGCTGCAATAGGCAGCACTGCTGTACTATGGACAGATCCATGTTCTGCCTGGAACCCCATAATCAGTTCTTCTTTATGTGGACCTCCCACAAAGCAACACAAAGTGAAAACTTTAACCAAAAAGGAAACTGTCATTGTAAAACCAAATCAAAAGAAAATGAGAAACTGAAAGGTAGACTTGGGGACATACTTAAGATCTAGAACTGAATTTAACTTTTGGAACCAATTTGGTTTCAAGTTGATGCTTTCTAAATAGTTTAAATACCACATTACATGCAGCCTGTACATATTTGTATGCTTTTTCTACATTTCCCAAAAATAAAGTTCATTTAAACATCCACGTGACAATCTAACCTAATATTAAATAAAGAAAACAATCCCAGCAGATCTTGGAAATAACCCACATATTTCTCTAGCTTTGTCAGACAAGATACTGTAATTAAATATCTAGGCTGCATTGGAGTCATCATGTAATGATGAGTTATGTCTAAATAAGACATTTACAATGCACAAAATATTTATATTCACACAAAAACTGACAGAGAGCAAGAAACAAGCAAAATGAAAACATTCAATAAAGATCTCAGCACTTAGACAATTGATTCCCCATCAGTCTAATATCTATATTAACAAGCCACTGTTCTAATCCGTGATTCTCAGACTATTGGTTATCAGCAAGTCTGAGGTGAAAGGATTGCTAATCTGCCCCACTTCCTTATTGCTAGTCTGCCATAGGAGCTAATTGGTTCCTCCAAGGCCACAAACCTCTGTACTGCCATCTGTCTCTTTAAAACACCTTGGACTTATATCAACACAGGGAAAATAAATCCTGATAGAAAATGGGTTAACACATTTTTGAGCTGTCATGATGTTAGATACAACTCAGCAGCCAGCCGTACTTAAGGAAGTATTACTTTGTCATTGTCATCTCTCAGATTTTTACTGAGAAACTTCTTTAGCTGGCACAAACTTCTAAAATTAAAAGCAAGTAAAACCTAGATATGGCAAAATAGAACCATAAGGCTTATCCATATAGTTTGACCAAAATATGATTTATCATTTGTGTACTTTCTAAGGCTAAGTTTACACCGTAGTGTTATCCCCAATGATTGGCACCTGGGTCAGAGTATCCACAGAAGCATAGCATGGGTATGTGCAGCCACATTGCAAAGCCCTATCTGAAGCTGTACTCTCATTGTTTATGCACTTACTCACGTGTGTCTGGAGATATAGTTAATAGGGTTTTTTTGCTCTGATATGCTCTAAATATTTCCCAGACAATTTATGGAAGAACTTGCCTCCTGTTTGGAAAAATTGTAGAAAGAGGACTAGAGGATTATTTGGCAAACAACTGATTTACCCTTTGCAATGTCTAAAAGGGCAGACTCCAGCCTGAATGCAGACTGTGTTCTACTCTGAATTGACTCGGGATTAGTAATGGTGCCATAATACTTGTGTAGATGCCTGACTACAGCAAAATCTGCTCCCGGTCAGCCGTGCACCAGGGGATGGGAGATAGCTCCCTGCCCCCCGGAGGTGCCTGCTGCTGGTGCAGGCTCTGCCACAGGAGCCCAGGCGGGGACCATGTCCCCCTGCCCCAGCAGCAGAGAGCTTCAAGCCTCCTGCTCTAAGATTGTGATTGGGGAGCAGTGGCTGGCAGATCTTTGCCACCCAGCCTGGGCCCCTGGGAGTTCCGTGCTGGCAGGTTTTTGGAGCTTGTTCCCTGCCCAGCTCCACAAGCATGGAGCTGCGGTGAACAAGCTTCCCAGCCTGTTTCCCCCCAGCTCCACACTCATGGAGCTGTGCAGGGAACAAGCTCCCCAGCCCCTGGCCTGCATGCCCAGGTGGAGACAATGTCCCTTTGCCCCAGCAGCAAGGAGCTTCCAGCTCCCAATCGCAATCGTGGAGTGGGAGCTGGGACCTTGTTCCCAGGCCCCACTCTGCAATTGCAGTTGCAGAGCAGGGGCTAAGAGCTTCCTGCATGGGGACAGTTCCCTGCCCAGCCTGGAGCTGGCTGGGACCTGTCTCTGACTGGGACAGTTCTCAGCCAGCCCCAGGCTGCTAGGAGAAGCATGTGCAGCCTGGAGGTGGCTGGGGACTGTCCTGTTTTAGGCAGTCCCCAGCCAGTTCCAGGCTGTACATGCAGACTTCTGCACACAGCCCAGGGCTGGCTGGGAACTGTGCCGGCCATGGGAAGTCCCAGCCCTGTGCCCTGATCTGCCAGTGGAGCGAGGTAGCTGCTAGCTGCCCACCAGAAGATTGGGGCAGGGGGCTGGATTTCTGCAGCTCTTTCCAAGCCCTGTGGTGCTGATCAGGGAGCCAGAGCCAGGAGCTCCCTGTTGCCAGAGCAGGGGGACATTGTTCTCACCCCAGCAGCAGGGAGGCCCCTCAGACTAGGAGACAGCCTCATCCAGTGCTTCCTGTCAGCCCCTGAGTTAGAAGCTAAGGGGAGCCTGCAGTTCTCCCCAGTGGTGGCAGAGGCTCATTGGAGGGCTGCAGGGAACCGGGTGAAGATCTTCTCTTTAATCCTCTCATGTGTAGACACATGCCTGAAAACCCTTACTCCGGCTTAGTTTACACCAGAGTAAATGCATGTGTAGACACGCTTAGTGGTTCTCAAGCTTTTTATACTTGAACACCCCTCAATGGACTTGAGACATCCCCAGAAAATGTCAGCTTTTAGTTGCCCTTGTTTTTTGACTATAGAAAAATAAATAGAGCAGTTCTTCTGTTGCAAAGAACTCAGACCACAACAGGCCAGAATGTTTTTCTTCTTTCATATGACAAAAGCGGTGTCCATATCTTTATCTTTGTGCACTTTGGCATTTTTTCAATTCGGGAGCTCTTGGCTGTCAGAGATGTTACCAGGGATCACCACATGGAAGTGGCTCTTGTTGAGCCCCAGAATATTTTTGATACTATGGATTCCTCCTTGAAATCTCTGGGTTTATCCTGTGAATCATGGCTGCTGATAGACATGGGAACCCCCGCAGTTTCCCAGAAGAGGCATCACATCAGTTCAACCCAATTCCCCAGTGTCTGTATAGATTGTATGCTTCAGCAGGGCTTTTTGGCACTTTTATCTAATAGCAGATTCAACCTACAGATTGAGCCTCTTCTGGGCATGGACTGGGGATTGGGCCCGCCGCGGAGTTCTGGGTTGACATACACTCGCGGAGGGCTGCCCGGGCCCCTGAGGTGCTGGGATGCACCAAGTTTAAAGTAAAGTACTATTTTAAAAAAAATTTTTACATTTTTGTAAGCAGCCCATGTTTACACATCTAACAGTGCTAACATTGTATGGTACTCCACAGCATCCTTGAAAGGATTTCAAAGGATCCCTGGCTGAGAATTGCTGGTCTAATACCTGACAATTATGGGGTTTCACCTGGCTACAATTTTGGGACTTATCTGGTTTGTATGTGTACCCAGGCACCACATATCAGCACAGCCCTAGTGAGCATGCTTAGTGGTGTGTGTAAGTGCCTAAAACAGCAGTGGCATGGCTGTCCAGCTGCCATTTAGGCATGCAAGGGGAAAAAGGATTTAGCCCTTGGAGTCTTTACTGTGGTGGGGGAAAAGTATCATTAACCAAAGGTTTCAGATGGCCAGAGAGGCAGGTCATGTTGCCCACATGGACAACATGTAAGCTTCATTTTTCCTTTTTGACCTCAAGTCCATAAATACTCTCTTCAGGTTGATTAACAGAAGTAGTTTGTTTTGGAGAGGCTCCTTCTGTCATTGTAAGTGCATGCTGGTTGCATAATCCCCAAAGAGTAAAGTGTCTAACAGGAACATAGGTTCTTTTGGTCTCAGTGGCTAGGGACAGACATTACACATAAACCAATTTAAGTGACCAGAAACTAATTTTAATAATGTCTGTAACAGAACAGACACTCAGTGCACGTAAACTGGTTTCAAAATGGCCGAAACTGATTTGAGATAAACCTTAACTGATCTGGCTCAAACTGGTTTATGCAATGTCTGTCCCAGACTCCTTACTAGTTTATGATAAACCAGAGACCCCCAGCATGCTCTCTGGGCTGGGCGGGGCTCTCTGCTCCAGCCACAGGGCTGGCCCCACCTCTCTGCTCTCTAGCCAGACCAGGGACACCCTAGCAGAGACACTGGCCAGCATGTTAAGGCAAATTGGGCAGGGGCGGGGTTAATTCTTTCCTCCTTCCCCTCTTACCCTACTGAAGATGAGGTCAGCCTGTCTGCTGGGGAGCAGAGGGGAGGGGGCTGCAGCAGTGGCCCCTAGAGCTGGCAGACCCTGGCTGCAGGGAAGGGAGGAGGGAGGAATTAATCCTTCTCCCTGACCCCTTCACCTTAATGGGCCCATGCTGGGCTCTGTTCCATGCTGGGGGGGAGGACTCTTACCACTCTTCCTCCTCCCAGGGAGGGGAGGGAAACCTGTGAAATGCTGGATGAGGACTCTTCCTGCTCCTCCTTCTCCTCCCCTTCCTGCCCTCACTGCTGTGGGGCTGGGAGGGTGGGACTTCATGCAATGCTGCCCAGCCCCAGGAGTGGGGGGCAGGGGAAGGCTCTGTTCCATGCTTGGGGGAACTCTTCCCCTTCCTCTTCCCAGAGAGGAAATGGGAGTGCAGTGCTCAGCTGGGCAGGGTGGAGGATGTAGGGGACTCCCCACATGGCAGCAGCCCCTGCTGCCTGGCAGCAGCAGCAGGCAGGGAGGTCAGGGTGCCCATGACCAGCTCAGGCGTGGCTCTGGCCAGTGCAGCGCTGAGGGAGGGAGCAGATCCTGCCCTATCGCCGGGCTCTGAGCCTGCAGTCCAACCCTGTGCTGGAGCCAGGTGCTTTCCCCACTGTGCAGTCCCGTACTCGGACTCTGCCAGAATGGAGAGAGCCCTGCCCCCACTTCCCTGCATAGTCCAGAGCAGGGCTTCTCCATGCGACAGCGGAGCTGCAGGTGTGGCACTGAGCCGTGGGGATAGAAGTGGCTGGGCAGGCTCCGCTCTTTACCCTCAACACAGCGCTGGCTGCCTCTATCCCCAGGGGGAGCCTCCATCTGCAGCACGGAGCCCCGAGGAGAGAGGCAGCCAGCGCTGTGCTGGGGGTGAGGAGCAGAGCCCCACACAGCCTGCCTGGCTGCTTCTGTTCTTGCGGCTCTGCGCTGCACCTGCAGCTCCGCTCTCACATGGAGAAGCCTCACGCTAGACTGAGGGGAAGCAGGGAATGGGGCTCCCTCCAGTCCGGCAGAGTGTGAGTACGGGACTGCACAGCGGGGAGTGGCCATGCCCACCCCTCCTCAGCACAGCTTCCCTGTGGAAGGGAGGGCTGCTCTAGCGTCCCCGGGCTTCTGGCCTGAGCCACTGCAGGCATGTGCCAAATGTCCATCCACTTGTAAACTGGTTCACACTCTGCAGGTTAGACTAACCTCTACAGACAGTATCAATTCAGGCTCGGGCTTTTTGAATGTCTGTCCCTAGCCACTGAAAAAGCCCATGGTTAGAAACAGTGGCCATTTCAGAGCTGCAACTTGCAAAAGAAGTACACCCCTTGGTGAACTACGTAAGTTGGAGGCAAGCTAATGATGTAGATGAGTGACACTAGCATATCGTACGATTTTACATATATTTATAAACTCCTGAATTACAGGTTTGGAATTGCTAAAAGGACATAAAATCCTGTTTCAGTTGCCTGTGTAATCACTGTTTTCCAACAAGGTAATTGAGAACGAGGTATTTATTTTTAAAACTCTCCTACACAGAGAAAAAGCATAGTTGCATTTTAAAGTTTTGTTATGTTTTTGCTAACTCAGTAGTGATGGCGAAATGAAACAGAGTTATTTTATGCTTAAATTGAGATTAAATATATTCAGAGGTGTATGTGAAAGTATTAAACCTCTTCAGAGAAAAAAGTAACCCTGAAACACTTCCTTATACATTTAAGCTAGATATATTTTACCAGATCCACTTTACTGCAAGAGTCCTATAAAATGTTAGTCAGTGTAGATTTGGAAATGTAAGGTGTATATAGAAAAGGCTGTCTAAAAATGTCCTAATTTAATAGAAAATATCATTATTGTAACTTTTTAAAGGAACACACAGTTGTTGTTGGTTTTTATTTGTTTAGAAAGGTTATAATTTCCAGTTGAACTTCAGTAACATAACAGAAGAGAGCAACCAGGGCACCAGTCCTGAGGGCAGGATGGGGAGAGTAATGGCATTGACTGGCCCATGGGAGGCTGCTGCTCAGGGCACTCAAGTGCCCATTTACACGTCCAATTATAAGGATATGTTTATCATAACTATTTTTAATTTATTTATTACCACTCTCTGTAAATATTGGTTAATGTAGTGAGATCTGCATTAGCCTAGCTCCCCCAGGCACAAGTCAGTCCTTGAACTCTAACCCACTACTTTAATTTGGTCCCAGCAACATAGTTTCTCTGCAGGCTCAGCAGCACAGGATCTAATGCCAGGGTTCTTCTGCTCCACAGGGCTTAGCCAAAAACATAAATAATACAAAATAAATACACCTTTAACCTGGTCACAGCAACACAGTACCTCTCTGGACCCAGGAACACGAGCTCAAACCCTGGGGTTAATTTGAACCACAGAACTCAGCAGAAAGCGTCAAATAATCCAGAATGGGCCCCCACAGGCATAGATTAGTTTTCACCCCAAAATCTTCATTCTTCCTTGGAGGAGTCCTCACTCTCCACATGACCATGACCTCTTCAGGTTCTTCCCTCCTCACTTCCTCTTCCTGTCTCTCTATTTCCAGTCACCCAGCCAGCTTCCCTTCATTATTGGCTAATTGATCCAGGCTGCAAGGCTGCAGACTGTTACAGTTACTGACAGGTTAATCTATAAACAGAAACATGGATATTTAAAGATATAAACAAAAGGGTTTTCCTTTTAAACATTTTGTTCAGTGGTTTCACAATAAAGGCACTGAGCTATTACCTTCCATTTCCATGGAAACAGTACTTCTTAATTATATTTCCCCTGCATTTTCAATTTTATTGAATTGTCTTTTACATCCTATCCTAAACTGTTGTATGGTGCTACCCACGTGTTACATGATTGCTGTCTTGAGAGCTGAGTAAAGTGGAAAGATTGTGTTCATTACAAAAAATGTTTGGGCATTTGGGAATTAATAGAGTATTGTCTGTAAAGTGTTTTACTTCCTCAAATGAAAGGATGTGAATCAGAGGACAATGAATTCTGGAATGTTTGATAACTTACAAGTTCCTGTTTAGTTCTAAATAACTACATGGTCTGTTATCATCACCTCCACTAGTTTCTTTCTGACTTACTGTGTTCAAGATATGGCAGCACAGTTCAAGCTTAGACAGCAGTAATACTTTCATTGGATGCATCTACATATGCAATTAATTCAAAGCAATAAACTCGAGTAGTCTGAGCCAGAGTAAACTACTCTGGGGCACAGCATCTACATAAACCCTAGGCTCCAGGTAGTGGCATCAGGCAGTGGAAGGGATGCCTGCAACACAAGGGTACTGAAAGTGTGGAGTTGTGTGTCTAGGTGGGAGACAGGAGTCTGGCCCCCTGCTGGCTGAGCTGACTGGGCAATTTATGCCCATGGTCAGCATTTACACACGCATTTAATCACAGTTAATTATCCCGCTATAAAATAGTTTTGTCCCGTACTATCTTACTGTAGCATTAATTAGTCTACTGCACCCTAATAGCGTTACATGTGTAAATGATGATGCTTTACTCTCCAGCTAATTAGTTTAAGCTGCAGTTAAGTGCACATGTAGATGCAGCCACTGTGTAGCTGGTGAGTGAACTGTCTCCCATCGATTAAAGGCTAACCTAAAAGAATCCTCTCAACATGTTACCTGACTGATCTTTAGGGGTATTTTGCTTCCAGTCAAATGCACCATGTGTCCCAGTTCACAATTTATGTATTATTAACTAATGTATTAGTAAGTATTAATACCTTGGCTACATTTCTTTCGGCTTTGTCATATGTATTATAATAACACAATAGATTTAAAAGTCTACTGGATGTTTGACCATTTCATTCCTATACATCTACTGTCTTCTCCGGTAGGGTTCTCTTGTATGATATATATTGCCAAAACAAAGCACAGCTCTGGGATACCTGTAAACAGAGTTCTTCCACTTACTGCTACAAACACTCCTAGGATCTCATTTAGTTCAGTACCAAGAGGCCCTCTGAATCGTTCATTTAATTTTCAGTTTACCTTCAAATAAACATACTCTTTTTTTTCTCAGAAAGCAAAGAAAGAATCACTTTCCCTTTGTTTTAGGTTGCTTGTTGGCTCACCTTGGAGTGGATATCCAGCTAATAGAATGGGAGATATATACAGATGTCCTGTTGACTCATCTCAAACCACATGTGAAAAACTAAATTTGCAAAGTAAGTTGTAATTAACGCCAACTTGTGATAATCCATTTAGTCTCTCTTCTGTACCCAGCCAAATTTATTGAGTAAACCCAAATTAGGCAATAATACGCAATAATCAGAGCTATACTGAATCTCCTGAAGTTAAGAACGTTATAATTTAATACACTCCCAAGATACCTTTAGCTTCTAGAGCTGTACAACTTTGCCATTACTTGCTAGTGCTTTCATGTAATTCTGTATTCCTACTCATAACTCTTTTCCCACTTTTCCTTTAATGCATTTGCATCAGCTCTAGATGCATCTTTTGTTAATTGTCATAATAGTCATTTGTTGTAATAGTATTTGTAGTAGTCCTTATTATTTGTATTGCAGTTCTGCTTGGGGATTCCGATTGGTGTTTCATTGTGCTAGAAACTTAAACACCTGACAGACACTGTTCCTATCACAAAAAGCTTACAGTCTAAGCATAAAATGAGATCCTAAGTCAGATTTCACAAACAAATGGGGAGGGGCACAAAACAACAGGAAGCTATTAAAAACAGTTTTGATAGGGGGGTGTCACAGAGCGGGTCCCCAGGTGTGGCTGTGTTGGCCCTGGCATCTCCACAACCATGCAAGCTGTGTTCTGAGGGAATCCTCTGGTCTTATCCGCCACAGCTTGTTGGTAAAATAAATCAGAAGGCTGCCCCTGGGTTTTCATTTGGTCCCAGTCTGCTGAACCTCAATCAAACTTACTGATCTTTGAATCCTTTGCCAGGCCTCTCTTCAATACTGGGCTTCACAGGGCACCTGAGGTCTTATGGGCCAGTTGCATGGCTCCAAACCTCCCCTTTGCCACCCTCCATGCCTCGCTGGTGTTACATGACTATTATTGCCTCTGTCAGAGTCTCAGCCTACTCTGCCTCCACCCCTTTAATATAGCTTGATCTTCTAGCCTAGACCTACTGTGTTGGGTCTGGCTTTGAGGCACTAGCACCCATCCATCTCCTCTTGCCACCAGACTCTCCGGCCCTCTGGCAGCCGCACTGCCCCCCCCACCTGGCGCTGGGCTCTCCAGCCCTCCAGCAGCCACACTCCCCCTGGCACTGGGCTCTACACAATTGTGTGCCCCCCTCTGGGCACTAACGAGGCATCAACTTCCTCTAATAGTCTCATCCCAAACCACCAGCACAAACAATAACACAGACATAATCCCCTGGACTATAACATAACAACAACCATGAGGGCAGCATTCTGCCCCTTTAAGAGCACAAGCTTCCACCCTCAGGATAGAATTTACCCCTGGGTACCTTGTGAACTCCTAAAGTCTTACTGTGCTTAGAGGTAGCAAAGCAGGCAGCACAGGTAGCTTGGGTAGCTCTCATGTGCAGGAGTTCCTTTTCTTGGCAGTTGTCAGAGAGAAAGAGAACCGTGCCCTGAGTCCTGCCATGTTCCCTGGGCTCTGCCTCCTTCCAGTCAGCTGACCACCTGCAGGTGCCAGCTAATTACCGTAACCTGTTACTCAGGTAGGATGGCCATCATAGAGCACAGTCTGGTTGTTCTCTGTTCTTTATTTATATGAAACTGGATGCCTTTATGTCCTCTAAGAGAAATAGAGGACATAAAGGCAAGAAGAGAAAAATAGAGAACATAAGGGCATCCAGTTTCATATCAACAGAGGACAGAGTAGTAGAAAACCGGAATGTCCTCTATGATGGCCACCCTGTACTCAAATAATCTGCAGCTGTGGAGCTCTGCCTAGCCTGCAGGACTCCTTTGCTAGGCTGCTTCTGTCCTTAAAGAAGCAGGTACAGCTTAGTGCCCTGCGGCAGGGTTAATTGTGTAAACATACTTTTCCTAGTCTGAATCTCTCTATTACCAGATATTTTCTATCTGAAATATTTGAGACTTGGACTTGACACCTGTTTAAAGAGACCTGAAGTCCTAAATAGTGTAAACATAAAAGGTGCCCCCTGAATCAAGTAAAAAGAATCATGTTGTATTGTTGTACAGCTATTGGGGGGGGATCTTGGCTTATTGAATTGCCTCTTACTCTTTAGAAGACGCACTCTAATTAAAAATACTAATCTAACCAAATTTCTCACACCAGTTAGCTTTCTTTTGTTTAGGCTGAGAACCTTTTCTGGAGATTCAAAGGATTTCTAAAACCCCACTCAGAAGCTTCAAATTCTGTAAATGAGGAAGATATAATGATTTAATATTTTTCTTTCATTTAATCACTTTTTTTTTTTTAGCTCTAACCAGCATTCCAAATGTTACTGAGATAAAAGAAGAGATGAACCTCGGTTTAACTCTAGTAAGAAACCCCAAAACAAAAGGATTTTTGGTAAGAATCAAAGCTGTATGCAGTAAGTACTAAATGTTATTCATGAAAATGTGACACCTGTAGTGCTGCATATATAAATGAAATCTGAGCTGAAAATATCTCATGAAATGTAAATTACTGCTTGTTTCATATGACACTTTACAAACCTACATTAAAACAATGTTATTTGGGTTGCAATGTCAGAGGTCATAGGGCAGTTAGGAGTCATACAGAAAACTGTAATGAGAATATGTAATTAAAAGCTTGAATATACATGACAGGAGAAGATTCTGCAAGTTACACAGACTTACAAAGATAGCTTATCCTGTAGGCATTGAGTTCATTACTTCAGTGAACCATTTTGATAGTAGTCATGTTGAACATAGGTATATTATATTAACAATAAACCAGGTTGCTTTTGTAATAAATCTTTTGTATTTCTTTGCGGATGCATTAATCTGAAATCCTTCCTTGTTAACTTATAAACAGTAACCCTGGAAAAGTGTAATATCTTTTGTAAATGCAGGAATTGCTCTGTTTGTGTGTCCTTGCGGCTTTTACCCTTCCATTCCAGGTTGTAATAAAGGAGCAGGCCATGGGATAACTGTGTCCCAGAAAAATATATATCCTGCATGCTGGAGATCTTGACTCTGAGGGTGTTTATACACAAGCTCCAGGAGTGGGACAGAGGCGCTTTAATTAGTGTGGCTCCAAGAGCCGCCCTAATTAAAGTGTCCTGAGCATCTCATGTATCAGCATCTCTGCACTTCAAAATGGCAGCCAGGGTGTTTTATCTAAAGTTTGTCAAACAAGCTTTAGATAAAGTGCCCCCGCCACCATTTTGAAGTGTGGGAATGCTGATACACGAGATACAGGAAGCTGCTGGAGCATGGTAATTTCCATGCCTCAGAAGACTCAAATACTTGAGTCTGCTCTGACGCATTGAAATTACAGTGTGTCGGAACAGCCTTCCTGCTCATATATAGGTACCTAGAAGGCCCACTGGAACTCCTCCTCATGTGGTTGGCTCTGCTTCACCCTTAGTGGGGGCATCTACATGAGTTGTTTAATTCACTCTGTAGTAAAGCCTTTTTATCTACAGGTGCAGGTGACAGGAAATTAATTAACTTGGCTGTAGGTTATTACTGGCCAATACAAGTATTATCGTATGACAGAGTTATTTACACCATTGCAATGCACATGTAGATGGTGACTAGCCCTTGCAGGCTAGCCTGGCACTTCGTGCTGCAGCCAGCCTCATGCCCCAGCCCATTAGTGTTGCATAGGGAGTGCATACGGGTGCATATGCACCCCCTGAGCTTGGCAGTGCACCCCTGCAAAAAGTGCTGGTGGCACCTGCAGGCAGTTTTGCCACCTCCCTCTCCCCTCCATTGTTGACACCACCACTGCCCCTCCCCTGCCATCAACACTGCTGCAGCTGCCCGCAGGAGCTCCCCACTCGGCCCGCCCCCGCTGCCAACACTGCTGTGGCTACCTGTGGGAGCTCCCCACTGCCACTGCCTGTGGGCGGTTGCTCTGTCCCCTCCCCAGCCTCCAGAGACATGTGGCATTTATGCCCCATCCAGTACCCTTGTAATGCCCTCATGCCCCAGCCAGCCCCTTTCCAGTATGTTGAGCCAGGGCATTGTAGTTCTGGGCTGGTTGGCTGACCACCTGTATCCCCTGCCAGGTGCACCACCCCAGCTTACCATTCTGCAGTCCCAGGTGTACATGTAAATAGTTTGCTCAGGAGCAATAAATTGGTGTAAACTGCACCAGAGTTTATTGCATCACACTAATTTAACATGTAGACACACCGAGTGTGACCTGCCTAGTTGATGGAACAGCCCAAGAGAAGAGATGAAGTTATCCTAGATACGTTTAAATAGTTTATCTAAAGCTCCAAATCTTACTGGGGAGCTACGGGTATTTATTTGAATTTTGGCTGTTTGCTTTTTTATATGGAGCGGCCATTAACTATTCATTGTATATATTGCACTATTGGTGAGCACCTGCACCGTATTGAGGCCAATGGACTTTTTGAGGGAAAGGACTACTTGATCATCTATCTAGCTAGAGTGGCCTGGCAAACACAAACCATAACAACCCACACTTCAAGGAACCTGGGTAAGAAGGACCAGGTCCCATCCAAAGTGCAAGAGTACTTCTAAACCTGTCCAGTGCCATCCCCTCTGCATGGGGTAGTTGTTAGTGAGAATTTGCCTCCAAATTGTATGATTCCTAAAGAAGAGTCATAGAAACAGGATTTATTCATCCGTAAGGCAAGCTTTTCTATAAAGTTGCAATTTACAGTCACTAGCTGTCAGGCTCAACTTTCTAGTGTGTGATAAGCTAGCTTCCTTCCTGGACAGGGTGTCACTAGACATGAAAAAGAATTTTGCTGTCTTGATGGCAGAGGGTCAAACAGTGGCTAAAACTAGCTTGCAAGAAACCTTAGTTTCAGTGGTTATAATTTCCCAGAAATAGCAAAGGTCACCTGACCAACCCAGTATAGCCACAGGGATCCAGTTTCTTCTAGGGAGTACAGACCACTGTGAAAGACCCTTCAAGTGAGCAGAGTTGTTCAGCATCAGGATAGATGATGCCTTCACATGCACCCTGGTACATAAAAGAGCACAACAAGTAGCATACTTATAGTCTGTCAATTGTGGTCACACAATCCTTTTTCTACCAGAAATTGTCCAGGCCCTCAAAAAAAGGTAATGCTTCTATAGATTAATGCACCCTGATCACCCAGATCACTTGGACTACTGAGAAAGCTGAAGTAGCCCACGCGATACAGGAACCCTTTGGGACTCATCTTGCCTACTTCGGGGACATGTGTTCTTGTATGTTCAGTTTCACCTGATGACTCCCTCCACTTCCCCTTCCTTCTTCAGGAACCTTTCTCAAATGGTCCTTCTATATCAAAAGTCCTATTTCTTTTTTTATTTTGTGTATGATAGAAGTCACAAACCCATAGAAAAATAGGGCTGGAAGCAATATCTGGAGGTCATCTAGTACAGCTCTGACTCAAGGCAGGGATCTTCTTTTTCCAAAGCATTCCAACCAAGAACTTACTTATCCTGCTTTTAATTTCGAGGAATGGAGATTCCACAGCTTCTGATAGTAACCTGTTCCAGTGTTTAACCACCCTTCTAGTGAAAAAGTTCTATATAATATCTAACCTTGTTGCAATTTAAAACTGTTATTTCTCGTCTTGCTCTCTATTTGCACAGACTAACCTATCTCCATCTTCTTTATAACCACCCATCAGGCATTAGAAGACTATTATCAGTTCCCTCTTTAGTCTTCTCTTCCCTGGGCTAAACAATCCCACTTTTTTCAACCTTTTCTTTTAAGTCATGTTTTCTAAACCTTTAATTCTTTTAATCCTTTTTTTTTTCTGTTTTCCTCTATCCAATTTGTCTTCTTTCAAATGTTCTTTAATTTCAGTGCCCAAAACTGGATATGGATGACACATCACCAGTCCCTCACCCTTACTAGAAAAGAAGGTTTTACAGCTCTAACTTTCTAATTATAAGAAGGAAAGGAGGGTGTGTGACATGTGTGGAATCTCAGAAGTTCATAATTTATCATCCTGCTTGATTATACTTGATTATTCCCTTCCTGGACTCAAGCAACTTTTTCACATCTCTTGAACTTGAGGATATGTATTTCCAGGTATCCATCGTGCCATTACATGGGACATACCTGAGATTTGTGGTAGGTGCAAATCAATACACAGTTTTACCAGTAGGACTTTGATTTGCTTCAAGGATGTTCAGCAAAGTGCTAAAAGTTATGGCAGCACACCTCCGTGTACTCTGACCTGGACAGGCAGCTGATGTGATGGTATTTCTCTTTCCTGATGTATTACCAAATCTGTGCTTTAAAGTTGGAATCCAGAAGTTGAGTCTCACTCCATTTCAAAGACTCATGTTTATCAGGGTGGTCTTAAGATGCACAGCAGCGGTGGCTTATATACCCCAGAACAGGTTCTAGAACCTTATTGGCCTGATCCTAAAATTCAGATCTAATCCTTCCATGCAAAAACAAATCTTTTTTTCAGATCACACGGTTTTGCCCACTGTCAGGTCCCTCTTGTCAGACCATGAGCATCTGAGTACAAGAAAAACATTTTCAGCACCCAGACATTATGGGCCAAACTGTTTCACTTTGTACACTCAAATGGTACTTAACTAGCCATGTAACTGGTATTTTGAGCACTTCTGCACAGTTTGCATTCCTGTGCCACATGCAGTCTGAATGTAGAAGTGGCCACACTGCTTTCTGGCTGGATAGGTACATACACACCTGGGTGAGCATTGGTCCCAAAATCATAAAATTATAGCTAGCCAAAATCCCATGATTGGTGGGTTTAGCATCAGAGGAGAAGGAGCTTAGTCAAGGTGCATTGAACAAAGACCTTAGCACTCAAACCATCCTTTTTTCCTGCTCAGTTGTGTTAATATTTTCAAAGAGTCCAACTACTGTGTTTGTACCTATCAGAAATCGAATCCTGTTGCAGGATCTCAGCCAAGTATTTTTGACTGTCATGGGTCCCCCAGTTGCATAGTTTCTAGGGTCTGAAGGGACCTGAGCAGATCATTGAGTCCGACCCCTGCCATGGCAGGAAAGAGTACTGGGGTCAAACGACCCCAGCAAGGTGTACATCTAGCCTCCTCTTAAAGACCCCCAGGGTAGGAGCCAGCACCACTTCGCTTGGAAGTTGGTTCCAGATCCTAGCCGCCCTGA
>NW_017728909.1:34183807-34197319 GCF_001723895.1 Crocodylus porosus
GAGGGGAGTTCCCCAACCTGTAGGTATGGTGCCGCATAGAGGGGGAGTATCACCTCCTTGGACCTGCTTGAGATGCATCTGTGGATGCATGACAAGGTATGGTTGGCCCTCCTGACTGCCTCCCCACACTGCCATCCCATGTTCGTCTTGGTAGCAATGGCAACATTCTTCCTGTTGCAGCCATCATGGGATATGACATTTTGGATAGCTATCAACTCAGTAAGCCAAATTGTAAAGAAGTAGTCCATAATTGCTGGCTCTCCCTCCCTGGTTCTGCATGATATGGTCCCCATATTCCTGTCAGAGGTCATTTCAGAATGCCATTTGAGATGCACATTTCCATATTTTCCCTAAAACTTCATGCAGAGGAGTTTCTCAGCATTTTGAATGTTGAACATCAAAATGTAGTTTATCTATAAAGGACAAAACTATTTATCCCCTCAGACTTTGCACATTTATAGTCTGAAAGAATGAATGGCAAAGCAGTCTCCACACAGAGGCTGAATGGATAATGCTGCCCTGCAGCTTGAAGTCATAGGATGCAAACACACCAATAGCAAAATGTGCAAATGGACAATGCATTCAAAGAGCTTCAGTTACTGTTCAGGCATGTGACCCTTCATGCCCTGGACCAGCTGTAAAAGTGTTGTTCTGGGATATTTTTTCTAGCTTATAATAAAGCATTGCAAGTAAATATTTCAGGCAAGTTGTGAATTGACAGATTCAATTCATGCATTGCTTCACTGTTTTTTAAATCTCCAAAAGGATTCTTTTCAAATTCCACTTGTGAGGGGAAAAAAAAGACTGAGGTAAATGCTATACATAGATGTTCACTTAAAAAAAAGGAAGATAAATTAATTCTGTTCATAGTTAAAACAACACTGAAATGAAAAATTTACACACAATACTGTATATCACTCCATGTTTGTGACCCCATGGAATATCTTCTATGCTTGTTTATAATAGAGTATAAAATTATATACCATAAGAGCCTACTAAAAGCTTGCGTTTTCTGTGATCCATAAATGTGTATATTGGATGTCAAGTTTACACGCTGCAGCTGATGCATAAACAATTCTTTATAGTATTTATACATTTTATACCCTTCAGACAGGTATGTTCAAAGATTTACCACAGCAATGGTAGAGTTTACAAAATGATGTCAGATCAACACTATTATATATACTGCTGAGAGGTATTCATATTTCAATTGAAGATGCTCACATCATACACATGTATAGTAACTAATGTAGTGAAATAGTAAACATGAAAGAGATTCAGCTGTAGTTTTCTTTCTTAAACTAAATTAACAATTAATTTTTAAATGTAGCTCATTTTAGAATACTTAGTATTTTTTTCCATTGTAGCTTGAGGCCATCTAGCCATTTATTATCATTACTTGTTCTTTTCTCTAGGGTCCTTAAAAGGTGCTTAGAAGTGTATTTACATTATAAGCAGGCATCCTGGCTTTCTCTGATTTAAAAAAAAATCCCTAATTTTCAGTTTTAAAAAAAGTAACTACAAATCCATTATTTAAATGAAACACCAGTAATAAAGATAGATCTATGATGGATAGATCTATGATATAGATACCTAGATATATATCTAGAATAGATAGATAGATAGATAGATATAGTGGAAAAATGTGGATTTGAGGTAACCTTTTTTTAATCGAAAATTGGATTTTCTTAATTCAGAAAAAACTAGAATCCCTGATAAAGTACTTTAAAATGCCAACTTTCAAAACTGTGAGTGACTCCATTAAAGAAAAATGGATCTAGTCATATGCTTAAAATCAACCTTGTACTTTAAGGCAAGGGTACAAAAGAGCTGACCTGCAGGCCAGTGGCTTACAAAGCCACCTCTTCCAGCCTGCAATAGGAATCTGGGCCTACTGTAGAGGGAAGTGGCCTACTGCAGAATCCTGGGCCCTCGTGGGCATAGCCGTTGTTGCCAGGAGGGTGGGCCAGAGCTGTGTAGATACAAGCCCACTTGCCCTGTGGCCACTTGCCCTACCACTGCCAGTCCCCACTGCTGCTCTATCACCATCCCCATTACTGCAGCCCCATGCCCTATGCCTGATCCAGGCAGTGAGGAGCCTTGCAGTCCAGATCAGGTGCAGGGTATTTGACATCCCTGCTCAACGCCACGAGTGCTTTAAAATCCGTTCTCTGATTCCTAGAACAAAAAACCTGTGACAAACTTGAGCAGTTCTCAACTTGTGACTGAGAAAGACAACTCTGTTAATTAGTCAAAGACATTAGACTTCGCATCAGACAGTGCATGGCTGTTATAAACATTTTAAGTAATTTCAGTATTTAAAATGGTTGGGAAGTGATTTAGGTTTAAAAGAATCTCACATGTTGGACCTGACCCTGTATGTAAAACATGGCTTATAACAGAATGAGGTAGGATAATAGCTCATTTTACGCAAATTGTCAAATGTTGTTCTCGCTGCCATTTATTAACATCACCAACTGTATGTCCCATATTGAAATCAACTGGTACCAAATATCCCAGCAAAATGTTTTGATAATAGATCTATGAATCGTACAGCACATAATTAATACACCTGGCACAAGCCTTATTGTATACTTCTTCCCTAAAAGGAAGAAAGTGCCTATCCATGATCTTTTTTCTTTCTTTTTTTTTTCTTTTTTTGGCGAAAGGGAAAGAGAAAATGAAAAATTGAAAGAGAAGCTAGTCAAAATACTAGCACTAGTAGTACTAGTATGAGTGGAAGTGACCTGTTTTCTAAATGCAGCACATTCCCTGCTATTGCTTATGGCACATTTCTGAAAAAATAGATAGGACTTGAAAAAGATACTGTACCAGGATATCCAGGTCCCTACCTCAGTAAAATATAAACATAACAATACAACAATAAACACAACACAACAATACAACAATACAAAGACTGACTCTGAAATCTTCATAGCCGATTTGCCTCAACCTCGACTGGGTAGGACTAACTCTGTGAAAAAGTTAGTCCAGTTTCTCAGTTAATCAGTTTTGATTTCCACTGCAGAAATTTCCAGTTTAAATACCATTAATTGCCATTATGATACTGGTGTAGATGTGTGTCCACTAAGAACCTAACTGATTCCACATATGCCACCGTTTGAACAACTCTCATTTGACAGTAGCTTTTCTGGATGTTTTAACACGTGCTCTGGGATGGGAGGGAGGGATATTTTAATTAGAGTAGCTCTCGGGACCTGTTCCAACTAAAATGCCTGCAGTGTCTCATGTATTCAGTGTCCCACACTTCAAAATGGTGGCAGGAGCACTTTTAACTAAAGCTTGTCTAGTGAGCTTTAGTTAAAGTGCCCCACCCCCATTTTGAAACACGGGGCTGCATCTGCTGCAGTGTGTTCTGATTAGACTGCATTGGAACAGGCATTAGACACATGTCTTCAATTTAAGTATATAAGATGGGATGGGAGCTCCTGTATTACTGTGTTCAGTCCCTGCTGTTCACGTCATATAAATCCTTTTCTCAATCTTATCAAGCTCCACTTCAAAACTAGTACAATTTTTGCCCCCTTTTCCTATTGGAATGCTGTTCCAGAACGTTGCTATCCTGATGTTTAGAAATCTTTTCCTAATTTCTACCCTGAATTAAGCCATGATCGTTTTACACCTATTTATGTTGTGCTAACATTGTCCTTACTTTCAGTAGCTAAATACTTTAAATAGCTCTTGCTCTAATGTTTCTCCTTCCCCATTGATTTTGTATACAGCAAATATACATCTCTCAGCTGTCATTTTCTTGGGGTGATCCACCCAAGCTCTTTTAGTCTCTTTTCGTAAGGTAAGATATCCAGGTCCCTAATCATCATAGCAATACTTCTCTGCATATGGTCCAATTTAAAATCATTTTAATTTAAAATGAAAGCCCACATCTTGTATTCTGCCACCATGATCATAGATTTTTCCAGTAGTTGACGTACAGTATGGTTGGGTCTGGAGCTCCAGCAAGGTCTTCTATACTGCGTAGTTCCCCAGTGGACTAACTAGATTCATTTTTGCTACTCACAGGCAGTTTTTTATTAACCCCTGGAGACACAGCACCTAACATGTGAAGTCATCACACATTTTAGCCTTTTATAGAAGGCCAAGGTCTTATGGCACCTGAGAATCCTTCAGCATTTGTTGATATAATTATCAATAATGACTGCCGTTAGGAGCTCTTTTGGGTGATATGGATGACTGCAGTGGCTTTCAGATATGATCTGACTTATAGCCAGAGCTATATGTTTTTTTGTGGTGGTAGGTGTTTAGCAGGATTTCCAGCCAGAATCTGAAGGGACCATGGCACAAACACTCTTGCTTTGGTTCCTGCTTTATAAACAAAGGTATTATTCTCTACTCTCCAGTCATCTACTGCCTCTCCTGACTAGACAGTTTTTCAAAAATACTTGCTGTTGGCCTTGTGATTTCATGTGCCAGTCCCTTCACAACAAAACAAGAATCAGCATCCTCAGTCAATAAAACTCTGAATTCCTGATGACTGAAGTGTG
This sequence comes from Crocodylus porosus, assembly GCF_001723895.1. Classification (NCBI taxonomy): domain Eukaryota; kingdom Metazoa; phylum Chordata; order Crocodylia; family Crocodylidae; genus Crocodylus; species Crocodylus porosus. The sequence continues at coordinate 34,188,331 of NW_017728909.1, forward strand.
TATATGTTTTCACAACTCTGTATGTCCCTTTTTTTAGCTTCACTTACATGTCCCACCATGTGCAATAACATGGCAAACTCTGTAGCAAGTATAAAAACAAACTGGTTAGAGCGCACAAAAAGGGGATATACACAGTAGCTTCTTGGTATGGTATTCCCTCCTGATCAGTTGAAGAGCCTATTGCAATGTGTTGTAGATACCAAAAGTAGCTTTAAATCAGCCAGTTCAGGTGTGAGAATGGTCTAAACATAACAACACAGAGGTCCGCACAGGTTAATTTTAACCTGATGGGAGGTTGAGGTATCTAGTTTAGAGGAAACTATTCCACTGACCTTGTGCATGCTATTTAATGTGATGTTTTTATAAAGGTGTAAAATGGGAGAGTACGTGTTGTTTTATTTTTCCTCTATTTTTTTTTTTAAAGACATGTGGTCCCTTATGGGCGCAGCAGTGTGGAAGTCAATACTATGCAACGGGTGTCTGTTCTGAAATCAGTCCAAGTTTCCAGATCCTAAGAAGCTTTTCACCAGCTCTTCAAAGTAAGGCAATACAGGCAAAATGATTAATTATTAATTAATCAAAGTCAAGACAGTTTCCATATAGGGAAGGCTTAACCTGATTTTTCAAAATTCAGTTTACAAAGAGCCAGATTTTGAAGTTCACATGGAGGGCTTGATTCTGATATCTCCAGTGCTTCAAATCAGGAGTCACTCCACAGAAAACAGAGGGGTCACAGCCATGTAATGTGTTAGAGATAAAAGTAGGCCCAAAATTGGCCTGTTTTTATGCTACTCTCATTGTGGGAAACCTCCTTGATGGCAATACACTTTGCCTGCTAAGAACTAAGTTTGAACCTCTAGATTTCTCACAAGAATTGTAAATAAGACTGAAAGTATGTATTAAGTGTTCCGTATCAGTAACTTCTCTTTTTTTTTAGAGTGTTCCTCCTTCATAGATGTTGTGGTTGTGTGTGATGAGTCTAACAGCATTTATCCATGGACTGCAGTCAGGGCATTTTTGGAAAAATTTGCACAAGGATTAGATATAGGCCCCACAAAAACTCAGGTAAGGCTATAACTAGTTTTTGAAACCCAAAAGGTAACAATAAATAGTATTAGCCTTTTCCAATAAATTTAAAGGAAACTGAGACCAAGTAAGACAGACATTTGAAGTGCTCCAAATTCTACTCCCAATTTGAAGCATTTAAAATTCAGAGGTTTTCAAATTCTGTACAAATGTCAGGCCCCACAGCAGAGCACTCCAAAATCACCACAGTAACATGCAGCAGCATTTTGCCATGCAAGGGAGTGTGATGCAGGGTTGCTCGGTCCTGCAACTTCATCCCCATGGACCCTCCACTTTCCAAGTTGTCTCAGTTCTTGGGATCTGTATATTACTGAAGATGCCCCCACCCCAGATCCATGTGGCTAGAGGCCCCAAACAGAATAGGGATGACCCATGGCATGTGGCTGGAGCCCCCTCTCTGACCTGTATCTGGAGTAGAGAAAGAGCAGAGCTGTGTGTGATGCCAGAGGCCCAAACCACTATATTATTTCCAATAGGCAATATTATTGGAATGATATATTCCAATATATTATTGAAAATCTGTATGATTTTTCAATACACTCACACACTTGTTCTCTTCTAAGTGATAATGCATAACATTTTTTGCTGGGTAAATGTATTAAGAATAGAATAGAACTCTCTGCTCCTTAATGCATTATAGTTCTCGTCTACACAAGACACTTTACTGCACATTAGAGCTAATTACTGCACAGTAAATATATGCAGATGCTTACTGAGCAGTAATTGGCTCTAATCATGAGTAAATTTGCTACCTGCAAATGCATGTGGAAAATTTACTCATGATTAGTAACTGTGCAGTATTTTTTTTAAATGTAATTGATGAAGATGAGGAAAATTTTCCACTCCTAAAAATTCTAACAAATTCTAACAAAAATTACTGATTTTTGGTACTTAGCTTTGGCATGATCCTTATGGCATACTAGAACCTTTGTGTGATTTGAGATAAATGCATATAGATGTTCTCAAGACATTCCTAGCAGTGGGCCTTTTCCTGAAATGTAAGATATACACTTATCTAAAGTTCACCCACTACAGTGCATCTGTTTTGAAATGTGCATCTAACTTGAACCCGCCAGTTAATACCTCAGAAATTCAGTTGTGCAGCATAAAAATTCAGGACATGTTGCTGTGGAAAAAGAAACGTGAGAATCCAGTTAAGAATCAGGAACTTAAAACACACAGTGCAAAGGCTGCCTGAGCAAATTCCTGCTAAGCCTTTCTTTCTTTTCGATTTTTTTTCCTTAAACACAAAAATTCTGAAATCTAAAATCTACTATGTACACAGTTTTTACTCTTCAGGCTGAGGCTCCTAGAGGTTAGAACATTCATGTATGAATTCAACCACAGCACAAATACTCAGGGCCAAGCAGGTGAATCCAACACAGAGACCTACAAAAATGCTGAACAACTTCTTAAGTGCTGGAGAGATGATAGACACCTATGTTTTCTTTAGTAAAGGTATTTAAGTGCAGAGATGAATCCAGAAGGGGTATAGCAGCAGCCATACCCACTGTGGTTGTTTTGTACTCGCAGTGCGGGATCTGGCCAGGGTTTCTGCTTTCGTTCATCTCGGGAACGCAGAAGCTGAGCACTGCTGTCACTGCTCATCTGCTCCTTTCTCCTGCTGCTGAATGCAGTGGGGAGGAAGGGGAAAGGTGAACAGCAGCAGTGTTCCCCCTTGGGCTCTGCAGCCACATGAAAGCATGGGCTCCAGCCAGACCCTGCCCTGATCAGCTGGTTTGCTCAGAACTCATGGCTCATAGGACTCCAGCAGGAGTCCATGCTGACCAGCCGGTGAGCTCAGAGCTCACTGCGCATATGTGGCAAAGCCACTATGCCTTTCTCTGTTCCTAGATTCACTGCCAAAATTTTTTTTCTCTGTGTGAAAAAATGTAGAATAACTTTGTGACTGGTTCCTATCATGCCATGTGTAGGTAGCTGCACCCTTGTGGTTGGGAGTCTGCAGGTAATGGGGCTCCCAGCAGTAGGGGAGCATCATGAAATCCCACAGAGCTGGGAGCTTGCTACTTGCCACACAGGGGGAGCTCAGGATCACAATCCCAGGCTTCCCTTGCACCAACAGTATGGCATGATAGGATTTGATGCTCAGTCCCACAATCGCACCTCATGTCATGCATGCATGACATCGCAGGAAGCTCAACTGTGTGGATCATACATCACATCCCATCACACTTTTTTTACCTGGACATCTAGGAGGAGTCCAAAAGATAGCAGGGGAAAAGCACTATTAGCTGAGACCTCCTTATCCATGCCATACCAGTAAACATTACTCATGCCTGCTGTTCTAATAGAAGCGGTGTTGAGAACTTTTTGAAGAAAAAAAATATAGTCATTATATAAGTTTTGGTTCACTGAATTTGTTATTGAGTAGGATAGATTGAAGACGCAAGATGTAAATTTATGTGAGTTATGTATTGTTACATTTTGCTTTACAAAATGTGCATGAATGTTATTTGAGGTCATATGTACTGAAGGAAAAGTATAAATTCTTTTGTATCTCTAGATATTGTACATCATTAGCTTAACAAAAAGAAGTTAGTATTATGATTCTGTGTGATTGATTTTAATGCAAGGCGTTATGCAAATATACTTCGTTTATTGTTGTTTAGGTTGGCTTAGTTCTATATGGTAATGCACCAAGGGTACTATTCAACTTGAATACTTACAAAACAAAAGATGAAGTTGTTAAGGCAATGTCAAATACTGAGCAAAAAGGAGGAACTTTGACTAATACTTTCAAAGCTATTGACTACGCAAGGTAAAGTGTACTGGTAATTATTGTGATATGTTTCTAACTAAGGATCTTGCAAGGTGATGAGCTTGCCTTGAGGGTGCTACATTTAAAATCAAAATAGGCTATATTTCAAATCCTGACACAGTAACTCAGGTTATTCATTTAGGCCCCAGCTACATGTTATATATATTAATCAGCTGGTCAGTTACACAATAAATCTAGGCTAGCCACACGTACAAAGTAATTATCACACCATAAAAATGATTATCCAGTTATAAAAAGAACTAACCGGCTGTAAAGTTAGTGCTTGAAAGTGTGTAACAGCTTTATCTGTAGCTGGTTTCTATCCAGCTTTAATTTGAACAAATATCAGGGCCCTTAGGCACCTCTTCTGACTGCAGTGAAGACCAGGTTTTCAGTAGCATAGCATAGATATCTTCTTTAGTTCCCTTGCCTCATTGTTGTCACCTAAAATGGAGCCTATTTCTGATATTTTTGGCTTCGTGGGAACATTGTGAGCAAAACTGGTGAAAACTTTTCACTTAAAATAATTTTTGGACAAAAAACCCTATCTTCTTTGAAATGAAAATGGACTTCCATTAGAAATATCATTTGTAGTTATTTTTTTCTCATTTTTTCAATTTTTAACTGTTCTTATGGCATTTGATCTCTGAGCAGCGCTTTTGAAAACCTAAGCATTATTCCTATAACTAGCTAAGATCTTTCATTTAAAGAGAAAAATATTGCCAATATATTTTGTTGAATATTAGTGATAGAAACATTAATTAATGTATGCATATAAAACAACATCTTTTAAATTCATTTATGCCTAATAAGTCTAGTGCTTTGTTACAGGCAACATGCTTTTTCCCCTGAGTCGGGGGGACGGCAGGCAGCCACAAAAGTAATGGTTGTTGTAACAGATGGTGAATCACATGATGGTTCTGCTTTGGAAACAGTGATAGCTAAATGTAATGAAGACAAAATAACCAGATTTGGCATAGCTGTAAGTTATATTATTTTACTACAATTTTGGCAAGAATGTTTTAATTAAAAGTGTCTATATGTATGCGTCATTACATCACCAAGATGGGAATGGGATGGACCTCACATTTGGCAGCCAATGTAATTTAAGTTTTTGGATATAATAGTTTATATTAATTATCATTGTCGTTGGTTAAAGTTCTTTGGCTTAAAAAGCAGGGTTAGTGAATCCTGACCATTCCTCAGTGTTATACTCTTTAGTTTCTTTTAGATTTCTTTTCCCATTTGAGTTGTTTGTCATGTAAGAACACAATACTTTAAAGCTGGCAAGTTTGACAAAAATGGTTAAACAGTATGGGTTTTGATTTTTTTCTCACTGCCTTTCTCTATGAATGGTCTTTTACAGATGTATGAAGGGAATGGAAGATGCTACAGTTTGATGCATCTGCTGTGTACTCACTTGGCATGGGTGTAAATGACTGCAGAAATTGCAAAGCTTAGAGGGCTCGAATTCAATTTCTTGACCTTAATATTATGATTGCCATAATACTTTTTATTTTCTTATCTACTAACATCAGTTCATCTTACTATAAATGTCAGGTGGTCAGCGTAAGATGTTGGGTTGAGAATTGCATGAATAATTTGTGGGGGAAATGGATTTTAGCTGGAGACTTTACATTAATTTCAATTTCCTGTCATATATCAAGTATCCGCATGTGTAATACTGATGGAATTAAGTCACACCAAGGTTTCTTTTTCTCTTTTTCAAGGTTTTAGGATACTTAATCAGAAATGAACTTGACACTAAAAATTTAATTAAAGAAATCAAAGGAATTGCTAGTCTTCCAACAGAAAAGTATTTCTTTAATGTGTCCTCTGAGGCTGCACTTTTGGAAGAAGCAGGAACACTGGGAGACCGTATATTTAGTATAGAAGGTAATATACTCCAGGGGTCTTGAGAGCTATGGCAGTTTTTACCAGCTGAGGTACTGAAGGATTATAATAGTCTGTCTTCACACTGATATCCTTGTTAATATCTTGTAAATGTGGATGATTCCTGTGCCATATTAAAATCTTGATAAATATTACCATTTAAATATTAGATTTCCATAGTGAGCAATGCTGAGTATATTTTAAGAAGACGTGGAGTTTAGAAAGCATGTAATGTATTTGATATTATTATATAATCATTGCTAATTATTTATTTGTCAAATTAAATATTCAGTCCTGCTCCACTTGCCCTCAGCAGCACCAGGATTGGGCTCAACAGCTTGCACAAGTAATATTCTACTAGTTTAAAAAATATATGAATAACAGAGTTATGTTATTGCACCAGGTACAGATCAAGGCGATACATTCCAAATGGAAATGTCACAAGTGGGCTTCAGTGCTCTTTATTCACAAAAAAAGGTACGTATAGTGAATCATTTAGTGTTAGTATAGTGTCAGCATTGGTTTACACTAGATATAATAGAAATGACTAGAGATATAGAACTGCAATATAAATTAAGAATAATAAACAACAATACAGTATAAAAAACTACATTTTATTTATGATTTCTTCCAATATAAACAAGGAGAACAGCACACCATAGCTTATCTGTATTAACATAAGCTGAAGGACCTGGCAGGTGTTATATTTATAGCGTGGTTAAGGTATGAATCATGCTATAAATAGTAACAGTAGATGTGTCTACATGAGACGCTACATTACATCAGCAGACCCAAACAATAGGGTCAGTGGGCCCTCGCTGTAGCACATCACTATGGTGACATAGCAGCTACAAATAACTGTGCAACAGCCGTTACTGCGCCATCTTTTAGTACTTCCTAAAGGAGGTACTAAATGACGGCGCTGTAACAATGGTGCTGTAGAGGTACATGTAGATGCACGCAGTGTGCCACACATTGAAGCCAATTTATACCATAATAATGTAACAGATGAGGCACAAAGACATTCCACATTTAATGTGGAACATCTTTATGCCTCAAAGTGCGTGGCATGTCAGGGCTACCTCACAACATTCCAATGCTCAGCTGAGCATCTGGATCCAACATGGAGCAACCACAGGGTCTGGGATGCAACTGTCCCCTACCCAATCATCAGGATCAGGCCGGTGGCAGGCCTAAGTCCAGGACCTGGCCCCTGCTACCCCACTTCCCCTCCTACCCCACTCTGGCCCTGATCCCCAGAGGCAGATGGGATCAGGGTTTGCCATGAGCCTGACTTTGGGGAGCTGTAAAAACTGCAGTTGCAGCCTAGCTGTGGGTGTACTTTCTAAATATCCCCAGGGACTGGAAACCAAGGATGTAAGGGCCTTTGCTTGATCTCTGGGACCTAACACTTAAAAACCCTGGTAGTTGTTCACAGTTGGAATCCAGCTAATTTTATGGCCTATTCCAAGAACTGTGTGGTATGTCAGGAGGCACAATTTTTGGGATCTGGTATAAAATTAATCAGATACCAATTGTGCAAGTAAATTAACATCTTCTCAGCTATCTTGAGTTACAGCTCCCTGACATTGTTTTTTTATAAATTCATAAAAGAGGGAGAAAATATATTAGGTAAAGATGGAAATCCTATTTCATGCATTACACCATTTTCTAGTAATGATGATTAATGTTGAATAATCTGTTCTGCATTTAATAGGTTTTTTCAATTGCTTATGATTTTTCTCAAACAAATCCTGCAAATGAGAGCTCAAATTTTGGATGTTTGATTTCAATCCTGTGAGGATTTTTTTAAAAGTTTTTAGTCTAAAGAAGCTACAGTACAGTATTTTTAAGTTAAGAATATTTTATATTGTAACCTTATACATATAACTTAGAATAAATATTGTAATACTATAAAAATATTTTTCTTCATAAATAAGTTTTAGAACATTTCAACCACAGTTCTAGAGTTCCTAGGCTAAATATCTAAAACTCTGAAAACCTAATAATTATCTCCATTTAGTGATTTCTTCCCCCCAAAAAATTCTAAAGCAACTTAAAGGATGAAAAAGAACTCCAATATTAATCCAGTATAGAAGGTATAAGAAATTGGGCACTTACAGATGGAAAACAGCAAAAATTAAGAAAGCTTTTCCAGTGTTTATTAAATTAGATATGACATCTTTATAGATTTGTAGGAGTATATTGGGTTAAAATTTTGTTAGGACTTGGATGCTGTCTTGCTAGTTGCAATATTGGACGCCATTGTGTCCACAGAATTCAAGATCTTTGTTTATTGTGATATCCAGCTCACACCTGAGTTTTACAAGTATCTAAATAGTATCACAATGATGATATCATCCACATAATTTATCTCCCAACTCCCTTGTGCTAACCAAAGAAACAGGAAGTTCTTACATTTTGATTTTACTGCTTTAAGGACGTTCTGATGTTGGGTGCTGTCGGGGCTTATGACTGGAGTGGAACTGTAATTCAGGAGTCATCAAGCAAAGTGACCACATTTCCTAGTCAAACATTTGAACAAATCCTACAAGACAGAAATCATAGCTCATACCTAGGTAAGGGCTGAAATATTTATTGCCTAATATGTCAGAAGTTTATCTATCCTACAGAGTACTTTTAAAAACTGACTTGGGCGGAAAAAAGAATGCTGAACATTAGGCTTGTGTGAAGCAGCTAGTATTCACTTCGGATTTGGCCAATTTGGGGGACAGTTCAGTGATTTGGATCACTGTCCTGATTTGATTCAGCCGACTCTCATTCGGAGAGTCAGTTGCTGCCTAATCTCTGAATCAGCCAGGCCCATCTCCCACCCACTCTCCCAGCCTGGCAATGGCTGCCCCACCTGCTTCAGCTCCTGGTACTTGTTAAAAAAAAAAAAAAAAGCCCTGGCTCACCGGATGCTGCCAGGCAGGGGGGCAATCCCTGCTGCCCCCCACTGCCCCCCACTGCGTGAACCCCACTCCTCACTCCCCCAGCCCCCCCATGGGTGCCCCGCCTGAGCCAGCTGCAGCCCTTTAAGGAAAAAAAAATTAGAAAACCCCCCACCTCACCACTCCTGCTGGCAGGGGGGTGATCTCTGCTGCCGCCCACTGTCCCACAGCATGTGGGGGGGCTCTGCATGAGCCCCCCAAAGTCCCAGGGCCACTAGAGGAGCAGTGAGTCCCTGGGCTTTTCTTGGTTACTTTTTCTTAAAGAGCCAGAACTGGC
>NW_017728909.1:34197480-34235802 GCF_001723895.1 Crocodylus porosus
CCCCCATGGTCCCCTCCCCTAGTATTTACCAGCTTGGAGTCAGCTGCAGCTCCCTGCTGCAGCCACTGGGGACTGCCCAAGTCATCAAAGCTCTCCAAATCTTTTCTAAAGATTTGAAGAGCTTTGAATCTATTCAGACCTTTTAAATCGGTCCCCTGATTCAATTCAGATTCGGAGATTCAGCCACCAAATTGGGCCGAATCTCCTCCACATCGAATCACCACCCGAAGCTTTGTACAGTCCTACTGAACATTAATCTGTTTTATTTACTGATCATGGATTCAAAAAAATCCTTTATTATTTTAATTCTCCATAAATTATGGATGAATGACTGAAATGTTAATGGGATGTTCTGAAATATCCTTTAAAACACTACAAGGATATAAGATGTTAAAGGAACTGGAAAAGGCTATATAGTGCATTAAATTTATGACCATTATTTCTGTTTACCTATTTATTCCTCCATTACAACTGGATCAAAAGCTGCTCAGTTGTCATCAGCTCATCTATACTCTTTCTTTCTGTGGTCTTTTTCAGTTTGGTTCATGGCTTTAGAAACATGACTAGAGTTTAATATAAGTTTTATGAATATCCATTGTTTGTTTTCAGAATCATTTCTGTACTCAGCCAAACCAGCCAACTTGATTCTCTTAGTTCAGGGCTGTCCAACTTTTGGGCCACTGGGGGCATAGGCAACATGTAGCGGGGCACATGCCCCCCTGAGATTGGCTACCGCTGAACCTGCCATGGCTTCTCTGGGTGGCTGAGACTCACATATGTCCCCTTCCTTGCCACCATGTACACAGCCTGCTTTCTCCCCTTCCCCATACCATCCCTGTCAGGTATACTGTGCTGGAAGCCCACCTCTTTTACTTGCCATGTCTGCATCTTGTGAGGCCTAGCTCCTTCCCCTGTTGTGCATGCAGCATGCATAGTTACACTCCCTTTCTCCTTTCCTGGCACTGCACATACAGCCTGGCTCCTTTTCCTGCTGCATATGCAGCCTGCAAAGTCCAGCTTCTGTTTTTTTTTCTGAGTGAAGCATAAGCATCTTGGAGACGCTGGGTACTCCAGCTGTACTAGCCCACCCCTTGGCATTAGGGGCAAGAACCAGAAGCTGGGAGAGGAAGGGGAAATCCAGAGAACTCTGCTGGCACTGGAGCAGGAGCTCCACTGAAGTGGAGTGGTGGTTGAGCAGCAGTCCAAGGACACATGCTAACCTCTTGCATGCCACATATAGCCCATAGGCTACCAGTTGGATAGCCCTGTCTTGGTTTATTAATCAGCCATGTTGCATCAACTATTTTTTTGAAAACCTATCTTCTCTGGCACCTTATTACTAAAAGAATACTTATTCACAAGTTAAGTATCAATTTCCTATCCTTGAAATATTTGCAAGTAGTAGAATTTGCTTTCTAACTTTTTTCTTCTTTACCATGTTCTGCTTTCTGTGGTTTGGTGTTATCCTGTATCCACCACACTGACATATTATGCTCTTTGAAAAAGGAAGAGATAGGAGAGGGTCATATAGTTTGTAATGCTTAAAAAGACCATTTTTGTTTGGGTTTTCATCATTTATCTGTGCTAGCTTTGTTTTCTCTCTTAGTGACAGACTGCTCCATTGAATCCCCTGGCATCTTACTAATGCCCAATATAAGGCTTTCCCTAGAACAAATTTATATATTGCCTGAGAAGACCTCTCCTTTTTTAATACTGATTTGAATTAATTCAAGGTGCACATTTTCAAAATCACTTATTCTGATTTTATTTTAGCCTTCTTATAGGAAGTGGTGAGAAGTTATGTCCTAACTGTGTTTTGCTCTTCAGTGTAAGCTGAGGTACTATAAAACAAAACAATTTTCTTCTGTTAAAGTAAAGTAAAATGACCTCTCTGTACTCAGCACCTTGCTAAATAGACAAGACTATTGTCAGAGTTTCTCTATCCAAGTGCTAGAGGAATTTTTATTTTATTTTCTACCTTTGAAAATAATATCTCCCTAATAAATTCAAGCATAAGTGAATTTGGTACATACATGTAACATATCTTCCAAACCCAAATCTCCAACCTGGCTGCATAAATGTCCATAACTAAGACACCAGATCATTTCATCTATACTGCTTTTACTGATAACTAACTCTACCTTTCCCTGATATCTCATATGTAGCATGTTAACTTCTGTTCCCAGGTTATTCTGTTGCTGTTATCTCAACTCAAGAGGCTGTTTATTTTGTCGCTGGTGCACCAAGATCCAATTACACTGGCAGAGTAGTGGTTTATGATGTTGACAGCCATGGCAATGTCACAGTCATTCAGTCCCAGAGAGGAGAGCAGGCAAGTATAAATACTTGATCACCAACATTAATTCTGTAGATGTCTATTTTTTAAGACACAGCAGTAAAAATACTTATTCATATTTGCTCTGTTATACATTTCTTTTGAAAATTCATATTCCTGCAAAACATTTAGAATCCTGTTTGACCCTTTCACTGCAGCTATGCTCTTTCAATGTTTAAGACACATTCTGTAACTTTCAGAGAGTGCTGTATTTTTCTGATTATGCTTACATGCAGTCAACCCTGCATGTAAATTAACCCTGCATTTTCAGGCTTTGGTGTAGGGGAGAGAGCTTTTTCCCCAACGATAGTAAATACGTACCAGTAAAGACCTTGAACAGCTTTTGCTCTTGCCAAATCCCATCAAATCAAATAGCTAAGAAAAGGACCCAATGGATTGAATACACTAAAAATATTGTTTTAAAAAGTACACTAAACAGGTTTCTGATTTGGCATTTTTATTGCGCACGCAAAAATATTGCAAGTAGTCGAGTCCATAACATTCCAGGCCCAATTTTTAGTTTGTCCACTCATTATATAATTTGAATGTGATCTTTATGGTTCTTCTGGAGGTTTATGTTCTAAAATAGTATAATTTATAACATATATAGAAATGACTCTCTTGCTGTCAATTTCAGATTGGGTCTTACTTTGGCAGTGTGGTATGCTCAGTGGATGTTAACAGAGATTCAGTTACAGATGTGCTATTAGTGGGGGCACCAATGTTTATGAATGACCTAAAGAAAGAAGAAGGAAGAGTTTACATGTTCTCCATAAGACAGGTAATAATAAAATGGATGGATAGCTTGAATTGAGACTTGGCATCTATATCTTTCATATTTTCAGTTCTTACTCCAGGCTTCTGGTAATGAAGTCTTACTGAGAAGTGGAGTTATAACTACAATTGATCAAGGAATCATACTGTACCAACAAATAGCAAAAAGTGATACATGACCTAAAAAGCTTACAGCCGTAATATTTTGGCCAGTGAATCATTTGCAGTCCGATTCTAATTTTGGCAAATCTGTTCAGTAGTTGGTTTTTCTTCCCAAAATCATTCTGATAAATGATCTCTGCTTATGCATTGTCTGCAAACCATTAAATTGGTTATTCTCTATTTATTATTCATGTTTTCTCATTTATCACCTCACCTCACCTCATTTAAGCCACAGAATATTATTTCTGCCTCATGATTGGCTGACTCAAATTTTTTAAATTCCTCTAAATAACAAACATCCAGGAGAGATTCTTTCAAATGACTGAATATTGGCTTTAAAACTCCTGAAACTTTTGGAATCCATGAATAGCCTCAAGAGTGAGTGGTAAACACCATATTCAAGATAACTCTATTAATCATAGAAAACAGAATGCAGATTTTTATTTGTGAAACCTACAGATCAAGCAATGTTACTCTTCTCCTGATTAGAGCTACCCTTACGGATTTGGTTGTGTAGCACCTGTATTGAAACCAAACAGCCAAATCAAGTAGCATATAAGGACTGCAAAGCTGTTGCCTATGTAAGTTGGTGGATAGATCAGTCCCTATCTGCAAAATAGTTTTGTATTTGTTTTTTTTTTTTACCTTGGAAATCTCTTGTAGGGAACACAGACAGTTTCAGGGAGGGTGGAGGTCCCATAGAGAGGTTTCTTATCTGCAGAACTGAGTGCGGGGGGTGAAAAATGAATTCGCACTTCTCACAGTTCCAAATCTGCTTTTACAGGCTGCTAAGCAGGACAAAAGTGCTACTGTTGACAGCTGACATACCAGCGCTATGTGGCAATGGAAAATTAGGCAAAAAGAAAAAAGAAAAATAGAACTTGATGTAAGAGGTTTTCAGTTTTGTAAATCGAATAGATTGGGAAACTTCTTAACACTTTTCTTCTGTTTAAGTGACAGAATTAATTTTATTTTAAAAATATTTGTCAGAATGTGGAGAGTCAGTGATTTAAAGGGGGGAGGGGCAGGGTATAATCTGGCCCCTGGTGCCACCCAGCTGCTCATGGGTCTTAGAATAACTCGCAGGTAGTATGGGGTGCACCAGATGGCCCCATGTACTGCAAATGGTACCCACGCTGGCTTGTGTCCCAGAGTAGCAAAGCCCCAGAGTGGTCATGTGCCACCTTTAGCATCATGTTCTCGGGCCATGCATCAAAGCCCCGTAGCAGCAGTTCCAGGGCCATGCAGCACAGTGTTGTAGTGGCAGCTCCAGTCCATACAGCACAGCCCCAGCATTTGGCTGTCACATACAGCACAGTCCTTAAGTGGCCAGAGCAGGACCAGGAGGCCCATGGCGGCCTCTCCAGGACTTGCACTGGTTCCAGAATGCATGGTTGGTCTCTGAGTCTGGTCTGGCGCATGGACCATCCCTGTGCCACTTATCTTTCCCACTCATCCAGATGCCTACTACAGGGCCAGGTAAGTTTGACACCCCTTATGTAAAAATAAAGTTGATTTGTGTAATTTACACACATCACTAGAATTAAATTGCTAGCCATTTTGGATAAACAATCTGGCCAGCATTTCTAGCATTTTCTGTATACAAAGCAATGACATAAAGCATGGCAGCTATGAAGATATAAGTGATTCTTCCACGCTTTTTTCCTTAGTTGACATGAAAATGTTCAAGAAATGAAAAATTTACACACCTGGGTTTTGCATTAGTTAGCTAGGAAGTTCTGGCCCTCTTTCAAAGAATTATGGCCAGTCACAAAAATTGCCATTTCCTGTGCATAAGTAAGCCAAAACTGGTAATTTTAGTTATTGATGTATCTTCTAAAAATTTCAAAACACTTAAAACAAAAACATAAAGACACAGAAGATCTTTAAGATATATTTAAGTTTATATTAGCTGTAATTCTTCGTTATGCAAAATATGTTTTATTTTTCTTCTAAAGTATTTGCCACAGTTATGGGATGTAACAATGCAAACTAGACAGTGGGATGGCAGATGAAATTCAGTGTTGCTAAGACCAACTTAATACACATTAGAAATAATAATACACAGATTTTTTTTCCATTTTGTTTGATCTAGTAAAACAATATTTTTGTTTTCTTTATTTATTTTTAAGGGAATTTTAGATCAACGAGAACTCTTAGAAGGTCCAAATGGGTTAGAAAATGCTCGGTTTGGATCTGCTATCACAATGCTTTCAGACATTGATTTGGATGGTTTTAATGATGTGATAATAGGCGCACCTTTAGAACACCAAAATGCTGGAGCAATTTACATTTACAATGGAAATCAAAGGACACTTCGCACCAAATATTCCCAGGTAAATTCCTTTGTTAAATACTATTATATTCCATGTCTTATGTTTCAATATGACAATTGAGTTAGATTCAAGATGGAAGATTAAATAAATTGAGGGTTTATTCTGAGCTGCTCCTTTTTCCTCTTTAAATAGCAGCATTGTCTTCTGTTTGCTTTTTCAACACCATTTACATTATTACTTTGAAGCTGAGACTGGTAGCATTGATATTAAAGGTGGAGGGATAAGTGATATGAACATATGTGGGGAAGAAGTGTGAGGCTACTATGTATTTTTTACTTTTGTGCACCAAGGAAACTCACTTCCTGAAAAGTATTTTTTCAGGCTTTTTTTTTGCAACTCCTTCTAGCTGTGGTACACCAGCAAATATTGGATTAATCCCAAATCTGAAATCTTTCAATATATAGTAGCTAAAGAAGAGACTTGGAAAGAAAGGCATGAAAATTTGGCATCCAGCTTCAATCCACTACTACTAATAATAACAGTAACTATAATAGTACCACCTATATGGTAGTGTTATTGTTGTTGTTTTTAGCAAAATAGTTTTTCAGTGAGAACTTTCCTCCTGCTGAAAGGCTTGTTAAATTCCATTAAATTTCTTGGCCATATTGATTGATGGGAATAAAATTATCTAGTAAAGGAAAGCTGGAATACAGCAATCTGTTAACTTGGGACCAGAGGAAAAAATTGCTTAAAAATAATGCAGAAATATCCACAAAAAATTGTCTAAATGAGTATGTTACATATTAACATAGTGCCTCTAAAATTCAAATGCTAATGCTTCTCTTTGTAGAGATTAACAATTACGTGCAACATTGATTAACCAGGTTCTTTTTCCCAGAAAATTACAGGATCAGACTCTGCTTTTAGAAAGCAAATCCAGTACTTTGGAAGATCAGTAGATGGGCTCAGAGACTTAAATGGTGACGACATGACTGATGTTTCTGTTGGTGCTGACGGAAATGTCGTGCAACTCTGGTTAGTCAATTATTTTAATCAGATAGTTTTTTTTAATATTTCAAGTGTAAGCGGGGTACAGTCATTTAACAAAATAGAGGGAAAAACTGCTATGGCTATGGAGCTAAAATTGTTCTTTGTAATTATGCTAACGTAGTAGCAAATTGAAAAAAAACATTGGACTCAGTTACTTTTAATAACAAATGATATTTTGATTGACTGTCCTGCTTAGAAGAGTTGTCCAGTGAAGTAAGCACGTAGAGCAGTGGAAAAAAAAATTGGCACCTCTTTTCTGGCAAAATTTATTTTTTGTCCTGCAAGCAATTGCCAAGACAGTTTTGCCAGTTCTACAAAAAAATCACTTCACAAGCAGAAAATGTTGGGTGCTTTCCTAAGCCATGATTTTTCTCCATGCACATTAAAGTACAGCTTAGTTGAAACACAACTTTATAAATAGCTTCTCTCTCTCAGTGACTTTTGTCCATATCAGGACTGATTATTATGAGAGGCATCTTTCTTTGAAAAATAAAAATGTTCATTAATAAAGAAATGTAACTTTGCTGGATTTCCTCAGATAATGTCAGGGACTTTCCTAAAAGAACAATTTAGGGACAGTTGCCCTGAAAGTCAAATATAAGAGTGTGATTTGGTCTAACTGGTGAAAAATTATTAAAAGTTCATGAAAACAATCATGCAAGAGGCAAGCATTTCTTAGGGTGATATCTTCTGTTGGACCAACTGTGTAGGTGGGATAAAGTTAGATGAGCTTTTGGATGAAAGACATTCTTCATCAGGTCTCACTCACCATAAATATCCCATTATGTTATATCAGGGGTTTTCAGCCTTTTTGGGGCAATGTACCAAAGGAGGATGGTGCGTGGCGGTGCTTCCCCACCTGCCCACACGTACCTCCTAGGACCTTCTCAAGAACCCCCTGATGTTATCAACTACCATGGTTACATAAGAAATGTTTCAAAAAGAGGATTAGCCATTTTAAACCTACTTTTTACCTACAGCTACACTTGTGAAGTCCAAAGAAAACTACCTACCAAGCTGGCATGTTGTTTACAGTAGGAACCAATAACCAAAATATTACAGGCAGGCCCATCCCAGAATAAAGTTTCTGATTTATCAAGAGTCCTTAAAATCCCACTTAGCTATTTGTTTTTATGTTTCAGGTCACAAAGCATTGCACGTGTCTCCGTCAGTGCCTCATTTGCACCTGAAAAAATCAGTCTACTGAACAAGAACACTGAGATACTTGTCGACATATGTTTTGATGCCACATTTAGGCCTGCTAATAGAAATAACCAAGTGGGTAAGAACAGCCAACACATTGTTTACATCAGTTTTGTTGATAATGTTGTAATGTAAATGTAAAGGAAAATTAAAAACAAGCCCTGGATGACAAACCAGAAAAGAAGGAATTACCACAATATTTAACTATAAAATATATTTCTTTGTTTCATTTTTAAATCCCAGCTGATAGTATTTCCTTATTGTCTTTGAAAAGTGAAGGAGAACTTCCTTTAAAGGGACAGGGCAGTCTCCTCACATCTTCTACCACAAAGCACCATTAGGGAGAGGAATAAAGGTCAGGGTTATCAAGTAATTTTACTGTTATTCCCCCTTGAACTCACCAGCTAGTTTTTGGCTGGGCCACTTTGATCAGCTTTGGAGGGATAAGGAAGTAGAAAACACTAGCTCTTGTCTGTGCAATACTGTTAAAAGCAACAGCAGCCAACATATTTAACAAAAATAGTCACCCAAGCCAAGTGCTTTGTGCTGAACTCTCTGCTCCAACTGATGAGCAGAGGCAAGCTATTCTTCTGGAAAATAAAGAGGAAAAAACCCCAATTATATGATTATTTAAATGCAACCTTGGTTACTCACTAGTCTGGTCTATCTGAGCTTTTAGGAAATGAATGATTTTCAAAAAGGAGCTACTGATCTTCAAATATTTATGATAAAAGCATGGGGAAATTTTTATAAGAGGCTCACCTGTTACAGTTGGCAACATAAGTTTGATCATTTTTCCATTTCATATGATGACAGCCAGTGCTCATGACCAGGGATCCTGGTTTTCTGTGATCAAAAAAAAATACCCAATTTTCAGTTTAAAAAAGTAACCCCAAATCCCCATTTTCCATGATTTAAATGAAACACCAGTACTATATATAGATAGATATCTATATAGATATAGTGGAAAAATGTGGATTTGGGGTTACCTTTTTTTTAACTGAAAATTGGGGATTTTCTTAAATTGGAGAAAACCATGAACCCTGATCATGACTGTTAAGCAGCAAAATAAAATTGAATTTCTACAATAGTAGCCATGTTTGTTTGTTTTTTAATCTTCAAGCTGAAAATTTATATTTCAGGAAGAAAATATGCAGTATTCTGTAGGATTCTGGGATCTGATTGCAGTGTATTTATCTATAATATTCTTGGTGTTACAGACTGGCCTCTTGCCCAAATTATAGATGTGTACATCTGTAGGAGATAATGTATTGATTGCCATTTGATATGCTCTCTATAGATATGAACATTTATTTAAGCATTTTAAATCTGTTAAACTAACTTTCGTAGGAAGATAGACCACTGTAGTTCTGAGACTGCTTTGGTTGCACTCCTAACACAAAACAATAAAATATTTAGGTTTTCTGGCAAAACCAGTCATTCTCTAATATTGAAGCCAAATGCTGTGTGATTACTGTGAAAGCCAGTTTTTCATTCTTTTTCTAGCAATTAGATACAACGCAACACTGGATGCTGATCTCCAGTCATCTAGAGTGACTTCCAGAGGATTATTTAAAGAAAACAATGATAGGTATCTGCAGAAGGCTTTTATAGTAACTCATGAAAAGAATTGTGTTCGGCACATCTTTAATGTACAGGTGAGCATAATTTCAAACTTCCTCATGTAAAAAGCCACCTATGACTTAATTTTACATGATTTTGTCATAACTTTTATCATGACTTGCATCCAAAAAGAGAACTGTGTGTTATAGTCATTAGCTAATCTAATATAACCTAATCTAAGGTAATCCTGTGTAATCAATTTGCTTCTAAAGCATCACATGCATCTTAAAAATACAGTGTGAAGCCCTAGTTTTATTGAAGTAACAGAAGAAATTAAATTCCTAGACACATAGGGTGCTTGTACATGCAACGGGGGTTTAGTTCTCCCTAAATTAAAACAGTGATTTTTTTTTTTTTTTAATGACCCAATTAAAAACCCACCATTTCAATTTAGGGACTTCCATGATGTCACAGTGCATCACAGGTGCCTGTCACCTCACTCACCGTCCCTGTCCTCCCCCCACAACCTTGCAGGCTCCACCAGAAAAAAAATATTGCAGTGAGGGGCCCAGTCTTCTTCTCTTCACCCCTCCTCCACGAGACTTCTTGCCTCTCCCGCAGAAACAGGGGCAAGCTGCCAACAGGCCAAGCAGTCCCTGAGCTGCAGAGGACCCCGGTTCTTTCCTCCATGGTGGCAATGCACCCGTGGGCAGCACCTGCCCACTAGAAGCCCACCTGGGTGGTCTCAGGGAATGCTGCAGCCACACAAGGAAGCACTGTACACCTCAGGCTAGCAGGCAGGCTATGGGAGGAAAAAAAAAGAAAAAAAGAAAAGTCTTCTTGATGCTTTTTTCTTTTTTTTTCCTTAGTGAAGCCTGCCCCTGAGCTGCGTGGGGCCTGGTGCTTCCCTCCACAATGGTGGCACCCCCTGGGACCTCCCAGGCCAGGTGCCTGTAGGTGGGTGCTGCCTGGGGGACTCCACCACCATGGAGGAAAGGTCCAGGGTCTCCCACACCTCAGGGGCCACTTGGCCTGCCAGCAGCTTGCACCCTGCCCTTGGAAGAGGCTGGTAGGCTCCAGCGCCCCATGCACCATCCCCGCCACCTTCCTGCCACATGGGACTACCCAGGAATGGTCTGGCTTGCCCCTGGGGCAAAGCGACAGGGTGGCTGGATGTGCTGGTGGCAGGGGATGGTGCATGGGATGTTGCAAGCCCAAGCTTCCCTGAGTCCGTCTCAGCTTCCAGCACCCCACACACCATTGAACTTTGTTACGTAGCAAACTAAAATGCCTCTGACAGGTTTTACCTTGCTATGTAACAAAGTTATTTTAAAGTTAAATATGACACAGAACATGTATATCATCATGAAATTGAAGTGGAATACACCACTAAACATGTAAACAGCAATGCCATTAACACAGTGCAGAAGGGCAGTTAAGCCAGTTTAAAGGCCAATTTTGTCATATGTACAAGCACCCACAGGCTCTTATGGCTAGAACAGACAATCTAACCATCTGGTTTGATCACTTTCATAAAGTAAGTCAAAGAACCTCACCTTATCTGGCCCATGGTTTCAATTGGGTTAGGTTTACCTTGCAGAGGAAATTGTTCTATAATTGGCTGAATCCAGGTATATGTGACATAAATTTTACTTTAAAAAGTAGACTAAACACCTTGGGTAGTCTTCTGGTGTGTGCCAGGCCTTGAATGATGTACACAGGTAGAAAAGCTCACCCTGTCATGCTCCTTTAAAACAATGAACACAACCCCAGGGCTTAGATCTGCATTAAGCTTCTTGCATAATTCCAAGAGGGAGGTTGAAAATGTGACAGGAAACAAATTCTATTATTGCTGCTTTTGTTTAAAAGAGAATAAAATGCATAAACTAATCTGCTTACTGAAGGTCAGATACATTAAAGGTAACCTCTCCCTGCCTCTTTGTGGGAATTACCTCCTTCCTTCATTCACTCGGAGCAACTGTTTGAGGCAAATACATTATATCCACCTTTTTTTTTTTTTTGATTCAGCCATGTTTTGGGTATGTGAACCACATATAAGGGACTAAAAGAATTAATCCGCTAGGAGGGAATATTGGAGATGTGAGAAATGCTTTATGAGTTTAGTGCTTTCCAAGCATCAATAACTGGCTCAGTGATAGTACCATATTTACTTAATTCCAAGATGAAGTTTTTTTTTCCCCATTTAACATGAGGAAAAAAACTATTGTCTTGGAATGGAATATGAGAAGGAAGTGTGGCAGGCAGCTGCTGTGCTCCAGTTCCAGTCCTGACCCAGAACAAGGCCCGAGATTGGCCCAGAAAAGAATAGCGAAAGAGGTGCAGCAAGGGTGCAGAGGTGATAGCAGGGAGGGTCGGAGGCAGCACAGGGGTAGGCACAAAGGAGTGAGCAAGTGGTGGTGGGAGAAAGATGGCAGGGGTAAGTTGCTTGACTCCCCCAATGGCTGTTTCCCCTAACATCTGCTCCCACCATTGCCTTCCCCAGTACTTGCCCCACCCGCCTCCCCTCACCCCTGCCTGCCCTCCCACTGCCTACTCCTCTGCCATGGTTTTCCCTGCTGCAGTGGTGGGAGAAATGTATTTAAGACAATCCTCCAATAATTAGATTCTATACATGGAAAAGTATAATGAAGGTATAGATTTTCCATGTATAAAATCTAATTATTAGAGGGTCATCTTAAACTCAGAGTTATCTTGGATTTGGATAAACATGGTATATTGCACTCAGGCAAAGTTGGATAAAGATCAGACTTACGAAAGAAGCTAATGAAAGATGCCTCTGTGTAGTATCTTCTCTGAATAAGAAGCAAGTTTTGGACTTGCAGAGCATTTTTCAGGATCCAGTCATAAAAACAATTGTAAATAATATTATAAATAATAGATTGTTATGAATTCTAGATAAGAGTTAAATACTGCTGCTTTAAATACTACTAAGCAGACCAGGAGTGAAGGAAACGAAAGGATAAAAATCGGCAGTGCTATGATATTAAATATATGAAGGAGAAACCCTTTATTGTTTCTAGTACATTAGATATTATTAATAGAAAATGTGTATTGTATTGTTCCAGTTATAAGTCAACTCTGAATAGAATAGACGTTGACCACGTATTTTCTGGTTCAAGTCTAAGAGAAACAGCTTTTCCCTAATATAAGTTGCTAACTGCTAATAAGGATCTTGAACATTATTGCCTTTATACAGTCCCACTAAAAATATTAAACTGAAAATGCACTGAAAAATATTGTGACTTGGTATTTTTATTGCATTCACAAAAATACTGCAAATAAAAACTCACGATTGTAGGGAGACTGGTTGGATGTTAACCCTGTGTATAAGCTGAGTGTGGTCTTTATGGTTCTTTTGGAGGATAAAAAGGTAACATTGCATCATAACAATGCAATAAGATTAATTATTACCTACTAAGTCAATATGTATATTGCAGGAGCCATCAGACGCTGTGAATTCCCTTGGTCTGCGTATTGACATTGGCCTTGCAAATCCTGGCTCTAGTCCTGTCCTTGATGCATATTCTCCTGCATCTGTATCCTACAGTGTAAGTGCAGAACTCAACTACTGGACAATATAAAACCAAATATGTCACAAGTGAGATGATGATGGTCAGGCATAGTAGTTAGCTACAAGGTCAGAAACCTAATTCTAAGGACAGGAGTCAGGACGGATTCATAACCAGGTTCTGGAGCTGGTGTTCAGGCCAGGCCAGAAAGCTAGAATCAGTAAGCTATGGATCAAGCCAGGATTGGAGAACCAGTGTTGGTAGCTACAGATGAAGTTGGGTCAGGTAGCCAGAGTCAGAAAGCTGTAGATTAAACCAGAGGCAGAAGGGTCAGCAGAGCTTTACTAATTGAACTGGGCTGCAGCTGAGAGTCAAGCTTAGGAGCTTTCACTTAGAAGCTCAAGCTTGGGAGCTTTCACTTTAGTTTAGATAGATATGGATTGGTGGTAGCCTTAAAGTCCACCTTACCTAGGATTGGAAAAACAGTCTTACTATTCCCTGTGCCTTATTTTCTCATCTCTAAAAGGGGATGCTTTCAGGGAAGTTGAAGGTAGAATAGATAAAGTCAGGTAGGGCATCAAGTTCTAGTCTCTCGGAAAAAAGCAGAAGATAACTTTTTTCCATGTCTGTAGATTCCTTTTATCAAAGACTGTGGTGAGGATGAACTCTGCATCTCTGAACTTGTTCTTGATGTTCAGCAGAAAACAGATGATGGGTAAGTGTCAACTAAGATTTTTGCACAAAAAGTTTTTTAATCAATGATGCATTGAATGAAAACCCCAGAGTTTCTTTGTAGTACAATATCTGTTCAGAACCTGTAGAAAAAATATATTAATAGTACTTCATGTTATATCATTAATGTTTAAAAGTAGGTTCACATCAGTATCACCACGTTATAAGGCAACTATTATTAAGGAGATTTTCAGCCTGTCTTCTGTGGCAGAACCTGTTAAAACCAAATGAAGCCATATGGGCTATATATAGTCAAGACAGTACAATTAATTGAGGTCAGTTTTAAGAATCACTTTCACAGTACATATGGCCAGCGTACAAAGTGTTTGTAAAATGATAGTTCTGTAGATGTAGAACATCAAAACAGACAGTACTGTCCATCTGATTCATTGCTGTCGAATACCTTTCAGTGATCTGTAGCTGCAGTAGCCACTTTATTTACAATAACAATGATAGATTTTTTTTTTCAACAGCAAACGACCCTTCATTGTGAGCAGCAAGAATAGAAGGATAACATTTACTGTGAAGCTTAGGAATGAGAAGGAAAATGCATATAACACCAGAATCCAGGCTACATTTTCAGAAAACTTGTTTTTCTCTTCATCATCTGTATCAGTACGTAGTTACGTCCACCTCAACTCTACCTATTTTACTTCTGTTTTTTCTTGTTTCCCTGATAAGTGTTTTTCTTTCTAGTAGTCATTATCTCAGCAAAGGCTTACTCCATCTTGTTTCATAAGATGCAAGAAATATGTCTTCCAACTTCCTCTTTACAATTAGCTAGAACCACTTTATTTAGATCAGGGAGGAATAAGGTGCTCAGCATAAGAGCTGACACCCTAGCTAGTTTGATTTCAACTCACTGGTGAAGTCATCTTTTCCTTACCTTGGGACTTGGCATCTTGCACATACCACTTTACTCCAAGCAACACTTCTGAATACTGTTACTAGGCCACAAAAAATTCATACTTGATAAATCAAGTGTGCAACAGCGATAGTTTTAAAACACAGACTTTGGAGTTAGAAATAATGTTACTGCCAAGGTCACATATTCCAACTAGACAGTTAATCAGCTTGGAATGATCACTATACCAGAAACTGTAATTTTAATGGATTTTTTCTTTGTTAAAAAAACAAGAAAAGAAAAGAATGTTACAGGTTATTTTAGGAGAACTACAGTAAATCATTTGTCTGAAATGTTGCTCCCAACCAGTTCAAAGAGGATAAAATCCAGACCCCAATGTCTGGCCCAAGTAGGAAGGCTGCTACTGTTGAGGTGAGGATAGGGAAGGAATTCAGTATATTATTCAAAACTAGCTCTTTTGGGGGGAAAGAACTGGGATCGTTTCTGAAGGGGCAAATCCACTGGTATTGTCTTGGCCCATCCATGGGCTGTAATTTCCTATAAGCTCCTATGTGGTAGATTTGTAAAGAGCAAGGCTTGATACCCTTCAAGGAAATTGAAGAGTAGATGGCTCTCCCCCTCCCCCCACCAGCTTTCTGCTATAACACAGAAGGGAGATCATTGACTAAAACATATATGAAACTGGACTGTACAATGGAAGCTAAGCAAAGACCTTCTGCTTATAGTCGGGTTTGCTTTCTAAAGGGTTAAATCTGGTTCCTGTTACAAAACTATGGCTTTTTCAAGGTTTTAGGTACAGAATCCCCATTTTGCACATGAAAGCAACATAGAAGTTAGGTGTAATTCCTTCCAATCTGTATTCCTTAGGAAAGTAACGCTGCAAGGGACCCTACAAGGTCATCTAGCTCAGTCTTTTGCTTTAGGCAGAGTCATCTTTGATGAAACCATCCTGGCCAAGTGTCTATCTAAACTTCTCTTGAAAATTTCCAGGGGTGGAAATTCCAGTCTTTAGGTACCTGTCCAATGCTTGACCACACTTATAATCAGGAAGTTCCTCCTAATCACCAACCTAAATTTCTTCGGCTCCTAGTCCTTTTCCCGTATCAAATCACCCCATAGTTTTCTCTTCTCCAGACTAAATAACCTAGTTCTTTCTTATGTTCCTCATAAGTCATGTTTTCCAGGCCTGTAATCATTTTTGTCATTCTCCACTGGACTTTTTCCAATCTATCCACATCTTGCCTTATCAGCAGGGATCCTGGTTTTCTCTGATTAAAAAAAAAAATTTCCATTTTTTTATTTAAAAAAGTAACCCAAAAGTAACTATATATATATAGAGAGAGAGAGACAGAGACAGAGACGGAGAGAATATGAATGAATGAATCACGGAAAAATGTGAAATTTGGTTTACTTTTTTAAATCCAAAAATTGGAGATTATTTTTTATCAGAGAAAACCAGGATCCATAGATTCATAGATGTTAGGGCCAGAAGGGACCTTAGTAGGTCATCAAGTCTGACCCCCTGCCCTGGGTAGGAAAGAGCACCTGGATCAGACAGTCCCAGCTAGGTGCTTGTCCAGTCTTCTCTTGAAGACCCCCAAGGTATGGGAGAGCACCACCTCCCCTGGAAGCCCATTCCAGATTCTGGTAGCCCTTACTGTAAAGAAGTTCGTCCTAATGCCCAACGTAAATCTACTCTCTGTCAATTTGTGGCCATTGTTCCTAGTTACTCCAGGGGGTGCGCTCGTAAATAGAGCATCGCATATTCCCTGCTGCCCTCCCCTGTTGAATTTATGGGCAACCACAAGATCACCTCTCAGCCTTCTCTTGCAAAGGCTGACGAGATCTAGGTCCCTCAGTCTCTTCTCGTAGGGCCTTGCCTTCAGGCCTCTGACCATACGAGTGGCCTCCTCTGAAACCTCTCGAGATTCTCTGCATCCCTCTTGAAGTGTGGTGCCCAAAACTGGAAGCAGTACTCCAACTGCAGCCTGACCAGTGCCACATAGAGGGGAACTACCAGCTCCCTGGACCTATTCATTATGCATTTGCTAATGAATGATAAAGTGCAGCTAGCCTTGTTGATCACTTTATCACATTGCCCACTCATGTTCATCTTGGAGCCAACTATGACTCCAAGATCCCTTTCCACTGCTGTGCTGCTGAAAAGGTCATCCCGCAGCCTGTAAGTGTGTTGGTGGTTCTTTTTGCCCCGGTGCAGCACTTTGCACTTGTCTTTGTTGAACTGCATCCTATTTCGTTCTGCCCATTTTTCCAACCTGTCCAGATCCACCTGGATCTGTTCCCTACCCTCTGCTGTGTTAACTTTGCCCCGTTATTTGGTATCATGTGTGAATGTGGACAGGGCACTCACTACGACCTCATCCAAGTCACTGATGAAGACATTGAACAGCACTGGTCCAAGGACCAAGCCTTGTGGGACTGCACTGCCCCCATCTTTCTAGGTCAATATCAACCTGCCCACCACCACTCTCTAGATGCGACCCCTAAGCCAATTTGCCACCCACCTGACTGGATAATCATCTACGTCACAGCCTGTCAGTTTATTTATGAGAACAAAATGTGTCTAAGCATTTTGTGACCTGATCATAAAAAAGTCAAGGTTAGTCAGGCAGGATCTACCTACAATGGACCTGTGCTGATTTCCTTTCAGCATTATTTCCTCTGCTGGGCTCCCACAAATGTGATCCTTAATGATTTTTTTCCAGAGTTTTCCCAAGAATAGAGGTGAGATTAACTGGACTATAGTTTCCTGGTTCCTTCTCCTCTCCTTCTTGAAAATAGGGACCACATTGGCCCTTTTCCAGTCCCCTGGGACCTGACCAGAGCACCATGAGTGCTCGAACAGCTGTGCCAGTGGCTCTGCTATGACACTAGCCAATTTCTTCAGCACTCTTAGATGAAGTTTATCCGGCCCCACTGATTTGAACACATCCAGCCCCTCCAGGTGCCCCTTCACTAAGTCTGTGCTAACAGTTGATGGACTGGTGTCCCTCCTATGTCTATCTACAGTCCAGTTGGGAGATTTGTATTGGTCTGTGTCTAGGAATACAGATGCAAAGAACTCTCTGAAGGGCTCAGCCTTCTCCCCGCTCTGTCACCAGTTGCCCTAGTTTGTCCTGTAGGGGTCCTATGCTATCCTGCACCTTCCTTTTCCTCTCTATATACCTGAAGAAGGACTTTTTGTTGTCCTTAATTTTTGTTGCCAGCCTAAGTTCTAATCCTGCTTTCGCCTTCCTAACTGATTCCCTGCAAGTGCGAGCCAGGGATGTGTACTCCTCCTTGGTAGCTACCCCTTGTTTCCACAGCCTGTATACCTCTTGCTTTGCACTTAGGCTTTACTGGACTTCTGTGTTCAGCCAAGAGGGCTTCTTAGCCCCTTCGCTCCCTTTTATGTGCAATGGGATTGTCTCCTTCTGTGCCCGTAGAATCTCTCTCTTGAAGAACGACCACCCTTCCTTGACCCCCATTTCACCAATGCGCTTGAGCTTTAATGCCTCACTAACTAAGCCTCACTAAATAAGCACATCCCTGCTTATCAGTGCCAAACACAGTGGAAGAATCACTTCCCTTGTTTTGCAACACATTCCTCTTAACCCAACATGCTGCTGGCTTTCTTTTGCAACACAAGCACACTGATGTCACATTGAAAAAACAGTGCAAGTAAGTGTCTAGTCTTGTATCAAAAGCTAATGGCTAATATGGCTTTTCTATTTTTTTTTCTTCAGGGTGATGGAACTGAAGTTTCATGTCAGGTGGGCATTGCCCAGGAATCAGTCATTTGCCAAGTCGGCTATCCTGTTTTTAAAGAAGGAGAAAAGGTACCACTCAGATTTCATATATCAACACATTTGTAGTAATACCCACCACAAGTATGTCCTAACATATTAGTGGTAAATGTTTTCTCATTAGAGTAAGGTTCAGTTCAGATCACTGATAGTAGCAGTCAAAGGCTGGTGATTCTACACAGTTTGGGAGAGAAGCACTTAAGCTACCTGCTTCTCCCTACCTCCTGGACAATGGCTGAAGTCTCTACACGCAGCAATCGGTGTGTAGCTCTCAGAGCACAGGGTTTGAGAGCAGAAATTCCCTGATCTTAACAATGTTCTCCCCTAAGAACTGAATGGATTCTCACGGGGGATTCCTTCTGACTGAGCCACTGGTGACACGGAGACTTGCATGGGTCTGATTTTATAGACCCGCTTCCAACCTGCACCAATATTATACAACCAGACCCAAACTTGCAACCCATATGAGCAAGTCTTCTTACCCATGGACTGACCTGACCTGCTTTAGTCAAAATCATGACCTGATCCGCACTGCTAACAGAAGTGGAAAAATAATCCCGCATTTTCCCAGAAGCAGTAGTGTGTTAATTCAACCCAGCTCCACAGTGTCTGTATATATTGGTCACTTCAACGGGGCATTTTGGCACTTTTATCTAATAGCTGATTCGATCAGTTATTAGATAAAACCACCAAAAAAGCGCTGCTAAAGCTCTTGATCTGGCCATATGTTCGGTAGATGCTGACAAACGTGGAAAAAAAAAACCAACACACTTTTTACCAGAAGAAGCAGCATGTTAGCGTTCAAAATGGCTGCGAAGGAAATCAAACAAAAGATAGGGTGTCACACCCTGATCTATCTTTTGTTTGATCTCCTTCACAGCCGTTCTTCCTTCTTTGTTTGAGCTCATTCACATTGCTGCTTTGGGTAAAACGTGGTGGTTTTTTTTTTTTCACACGTGGTTTTTTTTTTTTCCACATCTGTCAGCATCTGGTGGTTTACCCAACCTGCGTCTAACCTGAAAAATTTCTTTTTCAGATCAGCACCCAAACTTCAAAATGTGAAGTAATTTACATTCCCACCTAAACCGATGCATTTTGCGGGTCACCTGTGGGTACTGGCAGATACCCAACCCAATGGTGACTCCCTTTCCAGGACTGTACATAATACTTGCCTATAAGCAGTGCTGCCATGACAGGAGATAGTACCTCAAGCATCTTGAGGATATATCCTGTAACCTATTTACATAGCATAAATCTCATTATATACAGCATCTTGGTTAGCTTTAATCTTCTCCATTATTCTTTAGGGAAGGAAATAAATGGCCTTCCCAGCCCCTAAAGCAGTCACTTGCAGCAATGAGAACTCACTAAATAGAATAGGAACATGCCTTCTCTGCAGGAGAAAAAGCCCTTGCTGAATAGCCTATAACCCATGTTTTTAGCAGCTTAGAACAAATTGTTATGGATGATAGCCAGCAGAATGGATACAGAAGCAGAATGGATGCTTAAAAAGTAAATAACCAAAACTTCCCTGAAATGCTGCTGTTGCTGCTGTTTGCAGCTAGTAATTACATCACTGTGTTTTAAAATGTGCAAATTGTTAGTGTTTGCAGAATGATACAAGAAGCTGCAGGTGAAAATAAGAACAAAGCAATGCTGCAGGTAGGATGAAGTCATTACGGCAGACAATAACATGCTACAATATTCTAATGTATAGCTCAAACTCTAGAAGTTTGTACAGACATAAATATAATGATAATTATTTGAAAGCACTTTAAATTTCTTGTATAATTTGTTGGTTTTGTCTTTTGTTTAGGTATCTTTTGATATTAGCTTTGACTTCAACCTCAAACATCTTCAGAACACATCAGCTATACATTTTCAGGCATTGAGGTAAAATATATTACCTTATCTACCCAAATCCAAGACAATCCTGAATTTAAGATGACCCCCCAATAAGTAGATTCTATACATGGAAAATGTATAAATTTGTCATAATTGTCCATGTATAGAATCTAATTATTGCAGAATTGTCTTAAATTTGACCCCTCCCACATGACTGCAGGTGGTGGAGGGATAAGCAATTAGGGGGCTATAAAGGAACACGCAATAAGTGAGTGGTAAGGGCATAGGTGGTGGGGAAGTCAATAGGGGGGGCACATGATAGGACAGGCAGTGGAGGAAGCAGTAAGGGAGCAGGCAATGGGGGAAGCAGTGGGAGAGGGGCAGTAGGGGGCAGACAGGTGGTTGGCGGAAAAGGTGGCTTGCCCCAGGCTGCCTGTCTCCCACCCTACTAACCCTTCCTTATACCTGCCCTCCCTCACACAGCCTCAGACCCCCACTCCCTGTTGCCCCGCTCCTCAGGCCATTTCAGTGCCTCCCTTCCCACCCCGGCAGCCTCAGGCCCTTGCTCCTCTTCACCCATTTTACTCCTGAAACTTCTGTCTGCCTCCTGCCTCTCCCCCTACCACCCATGCTTCAGCACTGGGAAGCTTTGTTCTCACTGCTGCCTATGCTGGAAATCCAGCACAGCTGCTACGGGGCCAGACTGGGGCCATATTCCATGCTCCAGGCTGCAGTGGAGATGGAGCCTGCCAGTGCCAGACCAAAGGGGAGCAGGCGTGGGACACTGGGGAGTAGAAGCAGTTTGAGAGAAAGATGGAGGAGGGGGCCCAAGGCTGCTGGAGAGAGAGGTATGGGTTGCAGAAGCAGCAGCAACTCCAGCCCCAACATGAGGTGAGCGTCTCCCCTCTACCCCCCAGTGCCTTGTACTCAAATCCAAGATGAGAGGCTTCCCTCCCATGTTAAATGAAGGAGAAAAAAATCTCATCTTGGAATCGAGTAAATATGGTATTATGTAATTATTTAATTTTTAATGCACACCCACCAAGGAACTGTTTGAGCTAAGATAAAACAATAACATTACTATTACTGCAAGTATAATTATTTTTTGGACATTATAATTGTGTCCTGAGATAATAAATTATGCTTTCGATGAACAGTGAAAGTAAGGAAGACCGAGAAACAGACAATCAAGTCAGCCTATCAATTCCCCTGCGGTATGATGCTGAAATTCACCTCACAAGGTATGCTGAATAAAGAGAGTTGAAGGAATTCTGTCAAGGCCGCCATAGAAAATAGAATTGCCTCTGAGTATTGCCATCAGGACCCAGATACACTATCATCTTTTTTGGCAGTTGTAAGAAACTGTTGCTTGGTCAATGACATCAGACGTTTTATTCTTTTCCTTTAATACTTTAAAAAGAAAAAATTCAGCAGGTGATTTCCTTTGCTTGTGAACAAGGGGAACATATAAAGGACTGTGACTTTAAAGCTTAAACTGTTGTAATGAGAACAAAAGAAGCAGTTAAGACTATTGTGAGTACTTTGCCTGTCACATAGGCCCAGGAAGGGATAAGTAGAGGAAGCCTTCAAGGGCTGTACCTCATTTTGTTGTAAAAAAGGAAGACAATACTGAAAGAAATTGCCCCACGGAGAACTTGGCCCAGTAGTATAACTAAGCCAGGGTGACTGGAGCAGCAGCCCTGGGCACCAACTTTGTTGGCACAGGACAGAACTAGCCACTGCGGCAGCAATGGCTGGGCAACATTGTTGCAATCATCATGGTGGCAGCTCACACTGCTCCACGTGTCATGGCTGCCCCTGGCGTGGGACTGCCCTGCTTGGCCAGTAGGGAGTGGACAGGATCTGTGGGGAAATTGTGCTCTCTGAGTATAGAGAGTCCAAGTGGGACTAAAGAAATGATCCTCACCCAAAGAATGCTGAATAGTAGCTTCCAGGATTTGAGGGGATTTATAGAGAATCACAGAGCATTAATCAAATTCCATCAAGCAAGCCCAAATGATAGCCTTTCTGCAGGAACTGGACAATGCCATAAAGTCTTATAGGATTAATATACAGAGGTGAAACAGAAATATTCCCAGGCTGTGGAGGAGTTAAAAGAACAGTAGGGCCAAATGGATAGCAACAAACTTGGAGAGAACAAACCAGCAGTGCCTACTTCAGGAAAAGGAGCCAGGCAAGATTCAAGATTTGCCAAGACTGATCTCAAACTGAAGTGGGAGCAGCTCCTAGGAGAGAAGACCCATTATACTCGTTGCATAACAGAGCAGGGCTATCTAGAGGTAGTGGCTTGAGAACAGAAGGCAAAACCTCTCTCTGAACTTTGGAAAAAGCTAGAGAACAGAGCTGAATAGTAGCCACACAGCAAGAGATGGTGATGCAGAAGGAAGTAGAATACGTGTGCATGTGCATCCTGGATAAGGACAGTGGACACTAGAAAAGGACATCAGAGAATAGAAGAGAGCCACTGCTGTTCACAAGGACTAAGCTAAAGATCAGGTGAACACAGAGGTAGCAAAAAAAATCCCCAAATTAGTAGCTATGGCAGTAACTGCAGTAAGTCCAAAAAAACAAGACAATACTGAAGGATACATACAGACTTAAACCATTTAGTCTCATTAACTGGAAGATACCAGCAGGAACTTGCTACCTGAGAAGAGGCCAGGCAGAGGATCCCAAGCAGTCCTAATTAAGGAAAAACAAGGTTTACAATTTCAGGTTGCATTTCTGGACAGTGACAAAGTAGGATTTGAGATGCAGATCAAGAGCATGTAAGAGTCACTCCTAGAAAAGTGAATCAGCCTAAAAGAGATCTGAAGGAAAGAGAGGCCCTGGTCTCTTCGACATTTTCCCTGGGGTTAGGTAAAATCTTAAGAGGAGAATATGAAATAAGTTGTATAAACCCTATCTTAGCAGAGAGGTGGTTAATGGAAGCTCAAGTGCCTATTTAACAACTATGGCTGCACTTGGAAACAGGTCACTGAGTCAGTAAATCTGCTGTAGAGGACTTGGCTTTCCTTTAACAGAGCAGAGGATGGGTCTTGGGAAAACTTGTATCTGGGAGCTAGTTCTTGGTTTAAGCCCTGAGAAAATGGCAAAAGCCCATTTCTGTTTTGCAAGATGAAACAGGAGACTGAAAACACACCCAGAAATACCAGAAATTCAAGCCCTGAAGTCAAATGCTTCAGGAAAATGCTGAAGTCAAATTTTGTCTGTTCGGAGTTTTCAGGAGGAGCCCAGGTATATTGAGAAACAATACTGAGCAGGGCAGCATGTTGGGGGACTTCACTTCTGGTGTCCTGGAATTTCTGATCAACTGGGACAACACTATGCATGTCTTCGCTGGAGGGTGGAGTCTCACAGAAAGGGCAGACTGCTGCAAGGACTACATAGCCAGCAGCAGGGAACACCAAGCAAAGGCAAAAGGCTGTGGCACTATGCCTAAGCATGAGGGGATTAAGTTGGGCAAAGAGATGCTCTTCAACTTCCCTCCATTTCCTTGTATTCCCTTACTGCACTATGCTTTATGCATTCGCTTGCAATTTAGACTCCAGTAAGATTTTTTTATTTCTTAAACAACTTTCCAAAATCAAATTTAAAGCAAGGGTATAAAGGGTATATCTGAGTTTCCCCTGATTATGCTTCTGAACTCTGATTTGCTGTTTTATAATAAGCCAAGAAACAATCAGTTACATGGAATATTTGAATATATTTTAATAGCACCTGCCACATTAAAATATTGTTTTCTGGTTGTTCACCAGGCTTACCAACATAAATTTCTATGAAATATACTCTGATCACAATGTTCCTTCCACTGTGAATAATTTTGAAGAGATTGGCCCTGCATTCAATTTTTCAGTTAAGGTTAGTAAATATTTATAAAGTTAATACTTAGTGTTGCCTTGCCACCTGTACTGTGTATCCACAGGTCAAACAAAATGAGGTCTTTGGTGTTTTACTCTGTGTGAGTCAGTCAATGATGAATATGAGTCTAAGTAACTGAACAGTGATAGCTTCACCTCCCTATTTCGCAGCTTTCACTGGTTGAGCAGTAAGATTCCCAGTTAGGGGAGGTTTGTCACTGCTAGCACAGGCCCACATCTTGTGAGACTTATGTGCTTAACACTATACCCTTGTATGTAATCCCACTGAAGTGAGTATCAGATCTACAAACTCGAGTCAGTGTAACTGTTCAGAGTACGTAAAGTGAAATGCATGCATTAAGTTTTTACAGGACTTGGGATATGGAAATATAAATGATTGTTTTGTTTTGTTTTGTTTTAGTAAAGTTAAGTGCTCTCAATAGGTAATAAATTGAATAACCGCAGTTGTTACACAGCTCTGAAAAACGTAGCTTGAACTTGGAGGAAACCTGAATTAGAGAGGCAGCAGTTATTAAAGGAATGTGAATGAGCTGTATTGACTAGCGGCTGTGACAGAACATTTGCTTTATGCAACTACAGTAAAAGCTCTGTTATCCAGTATCTACGGGGAATGGGGGGGTCCCAGTTAATCAAATATGCTGGTTCTCTGAGAGTTATAATTACAGGTTTTTTCAAGAAAGAAACTAAGCTATTTTAACTATGATATAACAACTTCTAATATTTTAACTATGATGTAAGGAATAATATAGTAAATAGCATACTGTACAATTACTGCCCCTCAGCTGCTTCTGAAGGCACCTTGGGATTAGAGGTTGCCTCAGAACGTGGCTCTGCTTCAGACCATGGCTCTTCTTGAGGATCATCAACATCAATAGTAATATCTGATGCTTGACACAAGCTGCCTGGATCCTTGACAAAAGCTGCAGAGGCTCTTTGAAGCAACCTGCGGATGTCTGCCTGCCTGCAAGTCAGTTGCCTGTTTTTCAGGAAATTGTTGTGAACAACATGAAGTTGCATCACTTCCTGAGCAAAATAAGACAGCTGCTCAGCAAATTTCAAGACTGTTTCCAGACATTGTGCAGCCAGAGCCCAATCCACTTTAGTTTCTTCACTGTGGTCTTCTTTTTCTTCTGAGTCTTGTTCAGGTGCAGTAGCTCTCTCAGGATGCACAACCTTTTCTATAATTTCAGCATCAGTAAGGGTTTGTGCAACATCAAGGTCTTGATCACCGTTTACCCACTCAGTATCTTTGAGTTTAGTGAGTGGGTTAGTGGGGTCAGCATTTTGAAGGGTATCAGGAATCTCTTTTAATGATTTTTTTCTGTCTCACATTGCAACCTGCAAATTCTTCTTCATCAGAAGATCCCTCTGCAAACATCATTGCTGCCCACATTTTTCTCCAAGCCTTCCTTAAAGTTGTACTCTTCACAGCACACCAGGCACATGCCACATTGAAAATTGCATTGTTAATCGTGTGCTGCGACTGAAATTCTTGGAGACTGCCTTCATAGTTGAGTAGCTTCCTCATAAAATCTCTTCTGTAGATGGATTTCATGTTTTTGATCATTCCCTGATCCATGGGCTGTATGAGTGATGTGGCATTTGCAGGCAGGAAGATGGTAAGGATATTTCCAGACACTAACTCTGTTTCATGAGGGTGAGCGCCACAGTTATCTAAAATTAGAATAAGTTTTGTGTCTTCTGGCTTTCAGATGCTCTTTCACTGCTGTTACAAAGACATGGTGAAACCAATGCAAAAATATTTTCTTGTCCATCCATGCATTACCTTGTACTCAACAGGTAGATGAGCAACACCCTTGAATGCTCTTGGTTGTCTGAATTTTCCCACCACTAGCAGCTTGATTCTGTGTGTGCCCGCTGCATTTCCACACATAAGCACAGTCAGACGGTCCCTGCTCTGCTTAAAACCAGTTGCACCAACCTTACCTGCACCAGCCAGGGTAGAAGTTCACAAGTAGTGCCCAGAAAGGCCAGTTTCATCAGCGTTATAGATCTGCTCTGGGGTTATGCCATGTTCCACAACCAATTTCTGGAAAAATGCACAATATTTTTCAGCAGCCTCATGATCAGCAGATCTTTTTTTCTCCAGACACATCAAGCCTTCTGATACCATGGCCAAGTTTGAAGCAAGACAACCATCCATCTGAAAAAAAAAAAAAAGAAGGCCTCAGTCATTCCCATTTGTTGATAGAAGTATTTTGCTTTTTTGATCAGTATTGGGCCAAGAATTGGAGCTCCCTCTGAGTGTTTTAAGGCAAACCATTCATATAATATCTTGTCTAATTGTTCCAATTTTGGTTTGTGCAGAGTACGGCGTTGCTCAGTTGCTTTACTTGTCTCAGAATTCGTCATGAACTGGAGTAAATCTGATGTCGTAGATCATAGACAAGCCGACATTGAATTTCGGCATCAACCTGTTCCTGTTCTCTCCTTTCTCCAAACACTTAATTATGTCCAATTTCTGTGTAATCATCAAAACAACACACTTTCACTTCTGTCCTCTGCTTGTTGATGAAGTATTGGCAGCCATAGTTGCAGGATGGGTGAGATATTCAGCAATAAAGTCACAGCACAAGCACAAGCTCAACGTAATCACAGCGCGATCACAATGGCGGATGAGGCTGTCTCTAGTGACACCACGTGGCAGCATCCTGAACGGCAAGATGCCGTCTGTGACAGATGCTGGTTAATAGAGAATTCTGGATGGTAAAGTGCCAGATAACGCAGCTTTTACTGTAATAAAAATTTTGCTTAGAAAGCAACCAGGGATTCAAAATTATATAGCATATGTTGTTTACATGTATTGATGTTATAATGCAATTACTGCCTGGAGATAAAATATTAATGGAGAAAAATGTTACAGCAGCAAAAGCTGTTCAGATCTTTAACCAGTCTTGGGTTATGACTGCCTTGCTGTAATTAACTAACTTGTATTTTCTTAATTCTAAATACAACTAAATTAACTAGTTATTTGCTGTGCAGGTTACAACGGGAAGTGTTGCAGTAAACATGGCATGTGTAAAAATCCATCTTCTAGAACTGACTAAGGAAAACAGTTTGCTGATGTACCTAACTGCAGTGGATACAGACCAGGTAGAGAACTGAATCATGTAAAATTTACACTATAACCTGTGTAATAAATATAATCTAGACTGTGATACAGGAGGTGAGATCCATGGGCAGAACATCAACAAGTAATCATAGTGTCACATCCAGGGTTGCCAACCCAAGAGTATTTTTTTTCTAAGAATCTGCAAACTTTATTGACAAACTTTTTTACTGAAATCAGTTTGTACTGATATCTGGTTTACATAATGTAAGTGTAACCCTTCTGCCAGGTCCTGGATGGCAGTAACAAGGGCCAGGTTCAAATTTAAAGATTAAACACCAACTTTCCAAATCTGGCTCAAGCACCCACCCAGAAACGTAGGAAAATAAATTTTAACTGAGTGTTGGATTTATAACGGGGGGTGGGGAGGGAAGACAAATACAGAACCTTAAGAAAGTGAAACTCAAACAGCTAATAGTCTCAATCACTAGTCAACCAAAACTGGGGAGCTAACACCTAAACCAATCCACTGGGAAGGGAGACTTACCGGAGGCTGCCATTCAGGGGCATCACCACCTCAGACTGTCCAGGGCCTGCCTTCAAGGCAAGCATCCATTATAGACAAGCGACAGCTGACAGAATGCAGCCAAAGCATGTGTCTCAATTTCTTAGGGACAGCTCAGTTTTTTTATGGACAAATATTTTTAGCCCTTTTTTTAGGGACAGTCTGTAAATTTATGGACATTGGTCAACCCTGGTCACATCTGAGAGTGTACTTCATTGTTTGTACTGATGCTATGCCTTTACAACTTCAGAGGGAGGGAATGAAAGAAAAGATGGTCTAGTAATCAGGACACAAGATCAGCACTTGGGAGATCTGGGCTCACATTCCTGCTGTCACAGGCTTTCTGTATGATCTTGGGCAAGCTGCTTAGTTGTTCCATGCCTCATTTTCCCATCTGTAAAAATGGAAGCCAAAGATGAGACGAACCTTGTATGAGTGGTGGTAGATCTGACTGTCAGAGGTCAAAGAATCTCTGCCTCAGTAAAACTGGTATTTTCTGAAACACTTGCCACATGTATGTTCCAAAAAAATAGGGTCCACATACTTGTTTAGATAAAGCTCTCCAAACATTACCTGCCTTACATATAGGGAATAGTCATGTAACTCCTCAGCTGGGTCCTCTTCCAAATTGTGAGTCAGTCTGAAATTTTTAATAAACATAGATTTTAGAGATACCAGATTTATTTCTTCATGAAAATCATTTAATTTCTGAATTGTAAAAACAGTCATTATTTATATCTGTAACGATCTAACATTGCAGCTGTAATACTAGTAGTGACCACCATCTGGCAAACTTGTCATAGTAATGTGCATAATCATGATTATGGTTCCATCCCATATAATATAACAATTTCTTTCTAGACCCAGGGTGTCACATGCAGTGCAAACATAAATCCATTGCAAATAGGAAAAACACCTTATTCAGCTTCTTTCAAGAAAGAAAACTTCAGAGCTGCAAAAGAATTGGTGAGATAAAGCTGGGACTCTGACCTTTGTATGTTCCCGATACAACACTATGAGCTGCATAGGCAGATCTTTCTTAATGCCAGTGGCACTCTACATTGACAGTGCAGGGTCAGGGCTATCATTTGTACTACTGCTGTTTTCCTCTTCTTGTCCAAGTATATTTTTCTATTTTTAATTTCTATAATTAAACTGTTTCCATAGTGACCATAGCCTCTTTGTATACTCTGTGTGTGTCAGAACAAGTAGCTCTTTTTGAAGAACTATCTCTAGCATTCCTTGCAACTCGCTCAGCATGGTCTTTTTGTTCATATTTGTCCAATCTATATTAGATTTTCCTATAGAAACCATTTGACCATTACAACTGTACTAAGTTTGTTGTTCAGATATTACCACAGTGTAGTCACTAATGCTGAATAAATTAATCTGAATGTAATTGTTAAATGACTAGAAAATATATGTTCATATGACATTAAGAAACATGTGAAATGACTCCACTTTCTGGAGGAGATCTATAGGTAAGGTGGGTTTGTATGTGAATATGAGCAAGTATAAACTTACATAGCTTGTTCTGCATCTACCTTACAGATGAGTAAGGTGCTTTATTTATCAAAGCTACCAGTGCAGCATAACTCATAAATTTGGACACAATAACAAGATAAGAGGCTATGTAACCCAGGGACAAAAGTATAAAATTACTCACCTTTCTGGTTTTTCCCCCCTGCTTTTTCTCCCTCCCTTCCCTGCTCTAGCTTGTGTTTTCATAATTTCCACCTGTTTATGTTCTCACTGACATCCTGTCACACTTTTAGATTCTTTCATTGCTTGAAGTCTCAGAACAACAGTTCCCTATGCCTGAAGAAAGGTGACTGCGCCCAAATGCTTGCAAAGAACTTTTTTCCAACTACTCAGTTGGTCTAATAAAAGATATCACATCTACCCAAAGAACTTTGCCTGCCTAGATTGCAACTATAGTATTCATTAATGTGAGAAGTGCTTTTTAAAATCCTAATATTTTCTCCTCTGATAGAACTGTCAGAATGCACAGTGTACAACAGTTACATGCTGGCTGAGAGACCTCAGGATGAAAGGAGAATATTTTGTAAATGTGTCTGCTAGGATATGGAATGGGACCTTTGCAGCTGTAAGTATCAACCATATTTTACAGGGAGTAATTATATGTATTATATATACTTATACCTATTGTACACCTAACCAGGCACCGACTCCATGGGTGAGCAAGCTCAATCACCTCCCACCAAAAAAAAAGTGTAGTGGGTGCTGACCACACACACAGCAACACTTGCAGATTTTTTTTTTTTTTAAAATAAAGAAGCAGCAGTGCATTTACTGGAAGAAGCAGTGCATTACTACTTCTTTGACCCAGCCTGTAAAGATTGGGCACTTCAGTGGGGCTTTTTGGCTCTTTAAGCTAAAGCTGATTAAATCAGCTATTAGATAAAAGTGCCAAAAAAGCCCCACTAAAGTGCCCAACCTGTACAGATACTGAAGAGCTGAGTTGAAGTAATGTACTGCCTCTGGGCATGCCTGGAGCTCAGCATGGGAACACATCAAGTTAAAAGTAAAGCACTAAAGCACTGGGTTTTGGGTTTGGTTTTTTTTACATCTACATGCACCCACCGGGGAAAAAAAAGTCAGCACCTTTGCACCTAATTGTATTTTGTATTGTTTTGTATTTTTGAAACTTTCGTATTTTTGAAAGACTATCTTTGTGTGGAAAGCTCTTTTCTTCTCTTCTATGAAGTTGTTAACAATTCTGTGTAAAAATGCATTTGAAGCTGAAATAAATATGAAGTCTGCATTAATAAAACCATTAAATTACTAAATAGCAAGATATGAACCCTGTAAGATAGGTGTCACACCCGGATAGGGTGACACAGATCTTCTGGCACATGTACACTCGATCTGCCAGACAGTCCTGCAAGCTCAAATAACCACAAACTACAGTTTTCAGACCTGAGAGTGGAGAAAACACTACAGTGTAGTCGTATCAAATTTGCAATCCCATTGCTTTTACCTTGCTCTTACCTTCTGAACTGCTGTATACCTATATAGCATTTGTTCTAAAGTAATTTAAAAGTAGCAAAACTCCAGAATGTGATGCTGGCCGAGCTGCCATTTTTCTTCTCCAGAAAAGTTATGCACACCAAATAAAGCATATAAAAAAACCTTCTGTTTGTTCTTTAATGGGCCACTGTCAAAGAAACGGGCCTCAGATTGAAATTATGGTATGCTTAAAAACATCCTTTAAATAAATAATCTTAACTACCAGGTCTCAAGCCCTATCATGTCCACCAAGACCAAATGCTAATCATGCCCTCTAAAATGAAACACTGTTTGTTTCTCAGTTAGGCAACCAAGCAAAACTATCCCGGTGCTCTCCTGTGCCTGTGATGTCAGACAAACCCAAAACACTTTCAACCTTCTTCTGCCTGCCAAGCTGTGGCTAAGTACTGACATTTACAAGCCAGAATATTGTAATATTCTGTCCATAAAATAAAAAGGTCAGACATAGTAATATCCTTATGCAAGTGTATGAAGGAAGTCTGGTAGCTTTCTTACTGCCCTCTCTGAGAATGCGCTTATTTTTTCTTGAGAGTCAAATCAAGAACACTTGGATTTTGCTCCACTTACACAAAAAGTAGGAACTTTAATAAAAGTGAGAGAAAGAAGACAGGGGAGCAGACAATGTGTGCTTCTCTGTAGAATAAATTTTTCACTGTTGTAATTTTCCTCATCTCACAACCTTGCCTCCATATCCTCCTCTCAATTGTCACTGTTGTAACACAGTGTGCCCCAGTATCTTTTTTTAGTTAAAATAACTGATTGTCACTGGATATGAAAATGAAGCCAGGTGTGTTTGTCCCTTTGAAGCAGGGACAAGAGACAGAAAGGTGCACTTAGGTTAGGAGTCAGCAGTAAATGAGAGAAAAAGATTCTGGCAGAGATATTATGGACTATTCACCCCATCTGCAATAATTCTTCTGTTATAGGAGGCTTTTACTTGCCTTCCTCCTCTAACATCAAACAGAGTATCTTTGTTCTGCCTATAGTATAAGGCAAGTGTCACATAGAGCACAGCAGTGCTGAAGCAGCAATCTTTGAACTGCTACATAGGCTCCTAATACTGGAAGTATTAATGGAAGGTGAATGCTAAGTATCTGGCACATAGACAGAGTGAGGCAGATGACAGTGTGTGATA
Source organism: Crocodylus porosus (assembly GCF_001723895.1). Classification (NCBI taxonomy): domain Eukaryota; kingdom Metazoa; phylum Chordata; order Crocodylia; family Crocodylidae; genus Crocodylus; species Crocodylus porosus. Next base: position 34,229,345 of record NW_017728909.1, read on the forward strand.
GGAAAAAGTGAGAGAGAGAAAAGCAGAAAGATTCTGAAGATAGTGCCATGGAAAGCATGCTCTTATTTTTCCACTTTTAAAGGCCAGAACAATTTCCCCAATCTGCTGTATGTTGTCCTGATCTTTCTTCCCTTTCTTCTGGTTCTGTGACTATATCCAATTAACTACAGATTCTTATGTATCTTCCATTTTGCCTGAATGGTATAATTAAAGGGTTTTTTCTCATTGATTGTCTTTTAAATTCTTAATTACAACAGGTGAGAATAGCAGTATTGATGTCCACATTTCTGGTCCACTTTTGCCTGACTTTCCTAGCTTGCTAAGATGAGAAATATAACTGTAGCATTCTTAATTCTGATTTTTTACTCTAGCTGTAAAATATCATTCAGTTAAGGAAAATTATATTGGCTATCTTCCTTACTGGTGTACTTGATTAGAACATGTTTTACAATTTCATGTTTCTATTGCAGTCAACTTTCCAGACCTTACAGTTGACAGCAAATGGAGAAATTGAACCACACAACCAAGACTTATTTGTAATTGGAGAGAACACCTTAACTGTAAGTGTTACACAAGCAGAAATGTTTCATTTATTTATTTCACTATATACCAATGCTAATATTTTGGTATTTTTTTTGTGTCACTGCGAGGTGTGCAGCAGGTCACAGAAATTGTATTACCCTATTTAACCTCTATTACCAACTAAGCATTTTCATTCGCTTGGTTACATGCAATCCTGTAAATTCTAGAGTTGTTTAAAACTTTGATTTCATTTTATCAGTGTTCCTACAGATAGTGTTTAGTTAGTGTAGATGAGTTTGCACATCTGAGTTTTGTTTCAGTTTAGCTTCAAAACCACCAACAAAACATGGTAGGAATCTCCAAGGTTTCAACTAGTTTATTATGCACGTAAAAGTGTTTGAATTTCTGCACAAAAGAATAAATTGTCCAGGATTCATGAACTTCAGGAAATCTTTCACATACTCTTATTTTCATTTTTATTTGCATTTTTACATTTGAGTTTAATAATGAATGGTTTGCATGCATCAAATTATAATTAAGTATATACTATAACATGTTGCATAGCATTCTCTAGCAGCAAATGGATGTAGCAAAGATTTTTTAAGTGATTTTTCTCAAATGCTTTGGGTACACTGGTATGGTTATGAATATTTCCTCCCAATGATTTCATTCACTAAAATATAAATATTAAATAGTATTTAAAAATATTTTCTTGTAACAATACTCTGGAAATAGAAAAACACATCTGCCTCCCCTGGTGTACATGTAGCATGACACACACTATTTTTATATAGGACTAGCTAGTCAATCTAATCCATGAAAATGGACTGACTTTTCCAAAATCCAATCTAACCCATGAGAATGGACCGTCTTTTCTGAAGTCCTTGAGGACCAGAACGCTACTCAAGAAACAAGCTAGAAAGGGAATTGGATTACTCATGATGGTGATATGCATCAGCATACATTCAGAGCTACAAGAAAGTCCAATTAAATTGGGCCCTGGCAGGAAGGTCAGGGACCAGTTTATAGCTGAATTGGCTCAAGGCAGTCTTCAGCACAAGGCAAGAGTGATGCTCTGAATCGCACCTGGAGTTGTACATGCTAGGGAATCCCCAACTAAGTTCCTTAATATCTAGTATTTTCTTGTCAACCTGTATAAAAGCCTGAAATTGAAATCCCTGCTAGGGACCTATAACTGTCTTGTGTTCAATAGAAGCCCCCAGGGAAGATTATGATGATGAGTTATTTAAGGTATTTTCACTTTATAAAATTGAAATTGTTTCAATTTCAGAACCAACAATCTGTTCATCGGTGTGCAAAGACAGTGTGTCATTACTCCTTAGATGTAAATAAAAGATACACTATGTGAGCTCTTTTGTCTCAAATATAGACACCTGAGGTTTTAATCTTTTCTTAAAATGAAATTCCATTTTTGCCAAATAACTGTTTAGGTATAGCACCAGGAATCTAACAGTAAAACCTGTGTATTAGTAACCGATAAAAAAAACACCCAGAACCGAAATGCAAACTTTATTACAGTGGTATTGCAGAAATTCTAGATGAAATGCTAACTTCACTAGTAAGATTCCCATAAACTTCACTGAGTTTAGTGAAGCCAAATTTTGGCCTTCCTGAGATTTCAGATCAAATCTGTTCAGCTGACAACTAAAACATTTGTTCTGCTTCACAGCCTTTGAAACTCAAGCTAGATGCTTTCTGGCTCATGCATCAGGCATACAGATTTTGCAGGTGGGACTCTGTTCACAATATTCAGAGCAGAATAGACCCTTGCTAACACTCCCTGAGCTGTGTTGGCTTCAAACAGCTCAAGAGAAGGAAAATATTTCACTGAAGGCAACGGCTTCATCCCTTGCTCAGTAGCCCTTCTCCCTATAGGAACTCTGAATACACCCTGACACCTGGGCAAGGGTCATTGTGTTGTGGTGCTGTCTATGGAGCACATGAGTTCCCTCCATTGCTCTAGGGTGGAAGTCTCCATTTGGCACAGGGCACATTTCCCTGGCAGGCCACAGTGACCATCTACTCCCCAACCTTTCCCACTTACCAGTGCAGAGGAGGGGATGTAGCTATTGTGCAGGCTGCTACCTTGGGTAGTTGGTACCTAATTATAGACAGTTCCAGCCTTGTATCATCGTGAAAGCAGGTCACAATGTCACTTTAAGAGACTGCCTCTTTCACATGGTGACCTTTCAGAGTTGAACTGCTTTTAAAAGTTGACAGCTTGGGTATTCTTCCAGTGTCCATAACAGTTGTCACTGAACCTCACATGAATATAAAATAGCTTGAGTCCTGTTGTACATTAGAGAAGCGCAGTTTCGGTGTAATCAAATGAACTGAATTTATCCTTTGTTGCTGTGTGGAAAAGGTTTTTAGACATATTTGTGTGGGAAATATTTCAGATTTTTTCCAGTTAAAAAGAGGCTGCCAGTTGGAGGACAAAGTTCAGGCTATTCACCTGCTAAAATCATTACTGTGGCCATTCTGTTTTAAAAAGCACAAAGGCTACTGCCGTGAAATGGATACACGTAGCCCCACCCAGTACAGCATACAACAGGCTTTCAACAGTAAATCTTAAATCACTGAGGCAGCAGGTTGGTGCGAGTTTCCCAGAAAGCTTGAGTTCAAATTGCATCAGAAAGTGCTGAGAGCAAGCAGCTCTAAGAGTATACAGTGCCATCTTGTTTTTTGTGAGAGTTAATAGCAGTGTATCAAAAAAGTGTTTCCACAAAGATTAATATTAACAAAATTTGGCAGTTTGTAAACCTTATATTACTATCTGTAGAGGTGCAATTGTACATGCCTATTTAATTAGCTGACCTAGCTCACTTTGATAGACATCACCTGGAAAGTGGTAGTGGGATTAGAGTGGTGTTGTAGCCGTGATGGTTCAGGTGGGGACTCTTCCATCAGTTATTTAGCTGAATTAGTAGAAGTCTATATTTTAAGGACATGGACAAACATAGCCCCAGTCCCAGGGGCAAATGTCCTAGAATATGACTATCTAGCAACAGTGCCATGTGCAGCACCCACCGGCAGTGTGCCAGGTCACTACAGAAAGATACTCTCTAGTAAAAGGAGGGGAAAATAATGAAGATCTTTCTTACTCTTGGTCCTATAGACTGTGAGGGGCCATCTCTTTGTTATGTATTTGCAAAATACTTAGCATAAATTGCTCTTATCCGTGACTGGGGCTGTTGGCACTACTGTGATATAAGTTAATACTTATTGACACGAGAGAATTGGGCAGGAGTTTTGGGCATTCTGCCAGCCTTTACTCCTGGAAATTGTGCAGTTTCTCCAAAGAAATAAAAGCTTGGATTAGATCTCCTTTAAATACGGTCAGTATTAACAGACGCATGTTCTTTCAGATTCCAGTTACAATAATGAAACCTGATGAGAAAGCAGAGATACCAGTCGGTGTTGTGATTGGAAGTGTACTGGCCGGGCTCATACTGCTGTTAGCACTGGTTGCTCTTCTGTGGAAAGTAAGTAGCCATTTAGGGCACTTGAACATGTGACAGGGGTTTAATCCTCAAGGTTTTATTCTATGCCCCTGAATTGAAACAGTGGGTTTTTAATTGCCCCTGGGAGGCACTGACACTGTAGAAGGAATAACCAGGGGCGCCTGTAGCTCAGGGGCTGCTCAGCCCACAGACAGCTTGCCCCCCAGCAGGCTCCACCAAAAAAAAAAAAAAAAAAAAGGAACAGACCCTTCACTGGTTCTGCCTTTAGCAGGCACCTGGGTCTAACCTTTTTTTTTCCTGTGGAGCCTGCCCACCTCTCTCACAGCTGGGGGGTGAGCTGCCAGGGGGCCAAGCAGCCTCTGAGCTGCGGGGGGAGCAGGAGGGGGGGGATGGCTAGTTCTTCCCTCTGCAGTAGCAGCACTCCCCAGGGTGCCAATCCTTTTTTTGCTGCCCACCTCTCCCACAGCCAGGGAACAAGCTGACAGTTGATCCTAGCAATTTGCAAAATTGCAAACTAAACTACATTCAGATGTAGTTTAGTTTGCAACTATGCAAAGTCATTTAAAACCCCCAAAAATCTTTCATATGTGCACTGTGGCACCATTAAGCCACACAGTGACATTTTTGTTTTGTGTACATTCATGGCATCACATATACAAGCACCCTTATAGCTTCAAAAATAAACCAAAGGAAGACAGTTGTTTCATAAATGCAGCTTGAGTTGATTATCTTTGGAATTATGTTCTAATAAAGCAAAATAAAATTCTCCTACAAATTGCGATGATATTTTGCATTGGTTCAGGTCTTGCATGTGAGGATTTCAAACAAATGAAAAGAAAGTGAGCTAGAGTGAGAAAAAGTGCTAGCAGTGAGAGGATAGAGAGGGAAGGGACTGGCACAAAAGTGTTATCCAGAATCCCTTGTTTGGGGAAAGGCAGCAGTTTGTCCCAGCAGGAAAGCTTGGTACTTGAAGGGTTCCCTGGCACACCAAGACAGCAGTGCCCTGGGGAGCTTGTCAGCAGCATAGCTGTTTAACATGTGATTGAACTAACCAGCAGTTTACTTTCTTGCTTTTTATGATTTGTATCTGGGGCCATACAATTCAGCAAACTAAACTTAAAGTCTATCTGGTGGGAGGATAAGTGAGTAAAGTCACATTTTGCATGTCCTCCTGTTATTCATTTTTAATCTTGAAAAATCTATTATATGAAATTCATCAGTTTTGGCTTTAGCAGCTCTAAGTAGTTGGGAATTTTAAAATATTTTTGGTGGTAGAAAATTCATCATTGTCATGGAATCATAAAAAGTAAGTCTGGAAGAGACCTCAAAAGATATCTGGTCCAAAGCCCTGCTCAGTGCAGGATCTTCCCTGTCTAAAACATCACAGACAAGTGCTTATCTAAATTGCTCTTAAAAGCTTTCAAGGATAGAGATTCCACAGCCTTTCTCAGTAGACTGTTCCAATGCCTAACTACTTTCATAATGAGGAAGTATTTCCTGATATCCAACCTGCAATTTAAGACCTATGCTCCTTCTCCCATCCTTTGCAACTACAGAGAAGAAAGAGTCTCTCATTCTCTATATAACACCATTCAGATGTTTGAAGACTGTTATCTAATTCCACTGGACTTTAGAAAATCAGATGTGATGTATTCAGGGAACTGATGGATAGGATCCCCTGGGAGGCCAATCTGATGGGGAAAGAAGTCCAGGAGAGCTGGTTGTACTTTAAAGAAACCTTACTGAGGGTGCAGGAACTAAGCACTCCAATATGCAGGAAGACTAGCAAGTATGGCAGAGGACTAGCTTGCCTTAGCGGGGAACTCTTCAGTGAGCTAAAACACAAAAAGGAAGCTTACGAGAAGTGGAAACCTCACAAATGACTAGGGAAGAATATAAGATCATTGCTCAGGTATGCAGGGATGAAATCAGGAAGGCCAAAGTGCAGTCGAAATTGCAGCTAGCAAGGGATGTGAAGAGTAGCAAGAAGGATTGCAACAAGTATGTCAGCAACAAAAGGAAAATTAGTAAAAGTGTGTGTCCCTTACTGAGTGCGGGAAGCAGCCTAGTGATAGATGATGTGGAAAAGGATGAAGTTCTCAATGATTTTTTATCTCAGTCTCCACAGGCAGGGTCAGCTCTCAGGATACTGCACCTGGCATCACATTTTGGGGAGGAAGTGAGCACCCAGCAGTGGTTAACGAACAAGTTAGGGTCTACTTAGAAAGCGTAGACACGTACAAGTTCATGAGGCCAGAAGCAGGTGCGGATGGTGAACTGAGACTGGTCCCCATCTCCCCATGGGAGTGGGGGGGATGGATGGATGGGTTTTGCAGCCAGCCAGGAGCGGGGTGGGGTTTACAACTGGCTGGGGAGAAGGGGTGCAGCTGGCCAGGCACTGTGGCCAGTAGCTGGGAGGCTGCAAACCCACCCACCCCCGACTGGCTGCAA
>NW_017728909.1:34235902-34267069 GCF_001723895.1 Crocodylus porosus
CCCTTCCCCTCCCCCCTCACTTCAATGGGACACCCCATCTACCCCACCAGTGTGAGTTCATCAGCCCAGATCTGGACAGATGTGATGCACCCCAAGGGTGCTGAGGGACTTTGCCAATGTGATTGCAGAGCTGTTAGCCATTATCTTTGAAATCTCATGGTGGTTGGGAGAGGTCCTAGATGATTGGAAAAGGGCAAATATAGTGCTCGTCTTTAAGAAGGAGGATCTGGGAAACTACAGACCAGTCAGCCTCACCTCAGCCCCTTGAAAAATCACGGAGCAGGTCCTCAAGGAATCCGTTTCTAAGCGCTTGGAGGAGGCAATTAGGAACAGTCAGCATGGATTCACCCAGGGCAAGTCATGCTTGACCAACCTGACTACCTTCTGTGTCACGGTGACTGGCTCTATGAATGCAGGAAGACTGGTGGATGCAATATACGTTGACTTTAGCAATGCTTTTGATATGGTCTCCCACAACATTCTCTCGAGCAAGCTAAGGAAATATGGGTTGGATGAATGGACTGTATGTAAAGTGGATAGCAAACTGGCTGGATCATTGGGCTCAAAGGACAGTAATCAGGGGCTTTCTGTCTCTTTGGCAGCCGGACAGTTTTGTCCAATACATTCACCGACAATCTGGTAGGTGGGTTGGAGTGCACCCTCGGCAAGTTTGCATATGACGCCAAGCTGGGTGGAGTATCAGATAAAATGGAGGGTAGGGGTAGGATTAGGTGTGACCTAGGCAGATTAGAGGATTGGACCAAAATAAATGTCAGGAAGTTCAATAAGGGGAAGTACAAAATCCCACACTCAGGACAGAACAATCCCATACGTGGGGGCTGATGGGCTAAGCAGCAGCCCTTCAGAAAAGGACCGGGGGTTACAGTTGACAATAAGCTGAATATGAGCCAACAGTGTGCCCTTGTTGTGAACAAAACTAAGTGCATACTGAGATGCATAAGTAGGACTGTTGCCAGCAAATTGAGGGAAGTGATTATTCCCCTCTATTCAACACTGGTGAGGCCACATCTGGAGTACGGTGTCCAGATAATCTCTAAACTGCTCTCCCACTACAGAAAGGATGTGTACAAATTGGAGAATCCAGTGGAGAGCAATGAAAATGGTTAGAGGGATGGGGCACACAACTTATAAGGAGAGGCTGAGGGAACTGAGCTTATTTAGTCTGCAAAAGAGGAGACTGAGGGGGGATTTAATAGCAGCCTTCAACAACCTAAGGGTGGTTCCAAGGAGGATAGATGATTCTTAGTGGTGGTGGATGTCAAAACAAGGAGCAATCATCTCAAGTTGCAGCAACAGAAGTTTAAGTTAAATACTAGGAAAAAATTTCTCACAGGGAGAGTAGTACAGCACTGGAACAGGTTACCTAAAGAGAGTAAAGAGAGTGGAAACTTGATCCTTTAGAGGTTTTAAGACCCAGCTAGACAAAGCCTTGCCTGGGATGGTATAGTTAGGGATGGTCCTGCTTTGAGCAGGGGGTTGGACTAGATGACCTTCTGAGGTCCTTAATTTTCTAGGATTCTCTGATTATATGAAATAATCCCAGTTTTTCCAACCTTTCCTCATAAGTCGTGTTTCCTAGACCTCTATTAATGTGTATTTTTTCTAATTTGTTCATCTCCTGAAGTGTGCCCAAAACTGGACACATTACTTCTGACCTCACCAGTGCCAAATAGGGTGGAAGAATCACTCTTGTTAAGGTTAGCTTGGTATCCTTTTGGCCTTTTTTTGCAACAAGAATACACTGTTGGCTCACTTTCAATTTGTGATCCACTATAAACCTGGGGTCCTATTCTGCAGTACTGCAACCTAGCCAGTAGTTCCCCTGCCTGTAGTTGTACATGTAATTCTTCCATCGCATCATCAATGCAAAACTTTGCAGTTATCCTTACTAAATTTTATGGTTGTTTGTGCACATGACAGGGGTTTAGTCCCCAATATTGAAATAGTGGGCTTTTAATTGCGATGATTAAAAACCCACCATTTCAACTTAGGGGCTTCCATCACTTATGGTGAGGGATCTGATCTTTTTTTTCTTCCCCCCTGCAAAACCTGCCCTCCTCTCCCACAGCTGGGGTGCAAGCTCCTGGCAGTGGCGTCCCCTGGGGCCACCTGGGTGGGCTGCTAGTGGGTGGGTGCTGCCCAGGGGGTGCCACCACTATAGAGGGAAGGTCTGGGGCCCCCACACAGCTTGGGGTCTGCAAGCAGCTCCCCTGCCCTGGCTGCAGGAGAGGTGGGCACGCTCCATGGCAACAAAAAAAAAAGCAAAAAAACCCAAAAAGAATCAGGCTCATCGCCACTTTTTTTTTTCTTTCCCTCAATGTAGCCTGCCTGCTTATGCTGCTGCTAAGCTGTGCAGCCCCTGAATTGTAGGGGGGAGCAGTCCTTCCCTTCACAGCAGCAGCACCTCCTGGGGCCACCTGGGCAGGGTGCTAGCTGTACGGATGCTGCCCCAGCTGGCAGGCAGCACCCACCAGATCAAATTCTTTACTGAGCCTAAACAGGGAGCAGTACCTGGTGGGCTTCCAGTGCGTAGACTCAGGGAAGAGTTGCATCTGGTGGGTGCTGCCTGTGAGCTGGGGCAGCACCTACACATCTTGCACCTCACCAGGGTGGCCCCACGGGGGTGCCGCCATTTAAATCATAAACCCACCCACATGTGTACAGTGTGATGCAATTAAACTGCAAAAATGGCCAATTTTGATCACATGTACAAGTGTCCTATTTGATTATTTTTGGATCATTTCTCCAGTTTATCAAGACCATTTTGAATCCTGATCTTATCCTTGAAAATGTTTGCAGCTCCACCCAGCTTGTTGTCATCTGCAGATTTGCTAAACATGCACTCTGTCCCATTCTTTAAATAAGGCATCAGCAACCCATGGCCTGTTGGCCTGATCTGGCCTGCAAAGGGATGGATAGTTGGGGTGTGCGAAGCGGGCCGTATTCAATTTAGATTCAGCATGCTTCGGGGGACAGTGATTCAATTTGGCCAAATCCAAATCTGAAGATTCGGTGCTGATTCAGAGAATCAACAATTCAGGCAGAGAAACAGTTTTAAATGTTTTTTCTACATACCTCGAGGTACCAGGCATAGCTCATGAACACAGCCATGGTGGGGCAGATGGAGCATCCCATAGGAGTGCGGCGGGGGTGGGGCCCTCACATGCTTGGCGGTGGACCCAGAAGTGGACCGGATATACTTCTGGTCCGCTTCCAGGAATGCCACCGAGCACGTGAGGGACCCCTTCCCATGCCCTTCTGGCTCAACGATCAGCCACAAAGGTTGCCCTCCCCAGGCCCAGGTGCACCAGCTGCCAAGCTGGGGGGTGGGCAGCAGGGGGGTGGTCCCCCACATGCTCCACAGTGGACCCAGAAGTGGACCGGAAGTGCTTCTGATCTACTTCTGGGTCTGCTGCCAAGCGCACTGGGACCCCCCCCACCACAACCACCATGCTCCCGTGGACGTTCCATCTGCCCCCCATCTCAGCATTCACGAGCCGCCTGGTACCTTGAGGTATGTAGAAAAAACATTTAAAGCTGTATCTATGTCTGAATCATCGAATCTCTCTGAATCAGTTCGGAGGGTTCTGATTCAGTTCAGAGAGATTAACGGGTCTCCTGATTTGATTCAGATTCAGAGATTCAGCTGCCAAATAGGGCTGAATCTCAGCCGAATTCGAATCAGCAACTGAAGCTTCAGACAGCCTTATTGGATAGTACAGCCTGGTCTAGGGAAGCACAGGGGATTGGGAAGCATGCAAGAAAATCATGTTGATTAGGTATAACCTGCCCTTGGTAAATCCATGCTGGCTGTTCCTGATCACCTTGTTCTCCTGTAGATGCCTAGAAGTAGATTCCTTGATGACATGCTTCATGATCTTTTGAGGTATTGAGGTCAGACTGACCAGTCTGTAATTCTCCAGATTCTCCTCTCCTTCCTTCTTTAAAGATGGGTATGATAGTTGCCCTTTGCCAGTCATCGGGGATCTCACCTGATCTCCCTGGATTCTCAAAGAGAATAGCCAGTGGTTCAAATTACCTCAACCAATTTCTTGTGTACTCTAGAATATTTCCCATCTGGCTCTGATGATTTGAATACATCCAGCTTCCTTAGATAATCTCTAAACTGCTCTTTCACTGCCCTATGCTGCTTATATCCTTTCTTTTCCTTGCTGGCAACTGAGCTTGTCATCTGATTCACTAGGTTCATTAACCTTATTCATGACACTAAAATAAAAAAGGCATGACATATTTCATCAGTGATTAGATTAACCCCCTCATCTAGAAAGGAACCTAGGCTTTCCTTAGTGTTCCTATTATTTCTAATATATATAATGCTCTTTTATTGCCTTTCATGTCCCTTGTTTGTATCTTAATTAATGTCTTGGCCTTTCTCATTTTCTCACTGCATGTGCATGGCATACTCTCATACACTTCCATAGTAATATGGACATGTTTCTATTTTTTTGTAAGATTTCTTTCTGAGTTTTTCAGCTCATTGAAGAGTTTGCTGTTTAATCAGGAGAGTCTCTTGCTGCACTTCCCAGCCTTTCTTTATGTTGGGATAGTCTGCTTTTATGCCCTTACTGAGACCTTCCTAAGGTACAGCCAGCTCTGTTGGCTTTCTTTTCCCCGCAATCTTGCCTCCCATTGGATTCTGCATACTAGTTCCCTGAGTGTGTTAAAGTCTGATTTTCCACTAGTGTCTTTATGGGACTGCAAAGGCAACTCTGCTGTCCTTCCTTCTTTTCTCAGGATTTTGAACTGTTGTCATTTCCTGGTCACTGGAACCTTAGTTCTCTTCCACCTTCCCATTCTTAACATATTCCTCCCTGTTCGTAAGCAAGAAATTGAGATGATCTCCCCCTCTAGTTGGCTTCTCCATTATCTGTACCAAAAGGTTATCTGTGACATACTTCAAGAACTTGCTGGACTGACTGTGCACTATGTAACTTTCCCAGCGGACGTCATAGTGATTAGACTCCCATGGCATGTTCCTTACTGTTCTTCCCTCTTACATTGTTCTAGAGGGTCATTCCTTGTAATAATGAGGAACGAAAAAAAATCCTCAAAATGTTGGGCACTTCTTAAATAAAAGTTTTTAAAATGTGAGTTAGAGAAAACTTCTGTTTTCCCTTCAAATTTCCTTTTCATCTCCCTTGTCTCCCTTCCCCCAAAAAAGTTTTGACAAATGTTCTACCAGGTTTCTTTGTTCTTCAGCTGAAAATCTACATTTAAATTAGATAAATAAGTGCCTGATGTAAATCATCTTAACCTAGTACAGTAGAATCCAAATTATTCATTTTGGGATGGTTCACAACTGACTTGCTTCACAGAGAAGGAAGGAAACCAAGCAGCTGTTTGCTGTAGCTTTTATTTCAAAGTGCACTGCTTCTCCACTCAGTTGGAGCCCAGCAGTGATCCATGCAGCTGATTGACAAGGCAGGTTCCTTGAAATAAAAGCCACAGAATATAGCTGGAGTTGCCTCTGCAGTCCCATACAGATGTTTCCTCTGCCTGTAATACCCTTTGTTGGTTTCCAAATCTTCATATTCGTAAGAAGTAAGGAGAGTAACTCTGATGTGTATTTGTCTGACTGTGGATTCATGACCTTCCAGTACAAATTAGATAATTGAGATGGCTGACAACCTGTGTTAAACTATTTTACAGCTTGGTTTCTTCAAGAGACAGTATGAAAAAATGGCAAGGGATGTAGAAGATGTTGATGAAATTACAGAACTCGCAAAGGACAAAGATTGAAGAGAACGCTAATGGGGAATACAGGACTAACCACCTGAACCACAAAGAGTGGCTGGAATCCAATCAGTTTTTCAACTGGAGGATCTTAAAGATGAATAACTATTGAACTTGTTTTTCATGAAAACATTTTAAATTTTTTTTAATGATGGAAATATTTTACAGATGATACTGTATTGTAAAAGCAACTGCAGGTCAGTTTTTCTTTTTCAAAAAGTTTGATAGTATTTTCCTATGTATTGTCGTCCTTGCAAAAAAAAATAGCCTTGGGGACTGGCAGATCCAGTAACATTGTGCAAGGAATTTTCCTCCTGCTCCATAAAGCAAAATAGATTTCAGATCACCGTGGGACACTGTCAGTTCCTAATTTGGTTGGTAGATCAGTGCCATATATGAATAGCCCTCTGGTAAAATAACTTTTTAAAAATTTAGTTATCTAAAAGATCTAGACAATGAATGCATGATGAATATTAACTTAGGACCAGGGAAACAAAAAAAATCTCCATTTACCATTGACTAACTACATTCACTTTCTTTTGGAGAAATGGTTGATATACTGCAGCAAATCTGAATCTTTTCTCTGTAAAGTTACAAGTTGAATGTCTCATAAAATGGGCCTTGTGTCCTGATTTGGCACATGATAATTCCAGTCTGTGCATTTTGAACATTTGAATGGGTATGTCACCACAGAACGTGTCTCTGTTCTTTTCACTAAGATTACAAGAATTAAACTGTGACAGCGTACTGCACTGGAAAAGTATTTCTAAATGGGACATGCTTCCACCTAGTGCTTCCTTGCATGTATTACCTCTTCTAAAGAATGAGGAACTGAGCTGGAAAACCCACTGTGACTTGCTCTCCTGTGATACAGTGGGGGTTTCAAATTCTTATCTGGCAAGATGGACCACCAGGACACTGAAATCTGAAACTGAATCTTCATGTTCTATTGTTCACTATCTGAAAAAGGGGAAGAGCCAGAGTCCTCTGAATTTACATGGCTTTCTGTTCTCTGTCCAGAAAGCAAACTGGTAGTGAAAACTTTTACATGGATTCATAACTCTTACTGTCCAACTGACAGTAATGGGGCTACTCAGCTGAGAAGGACGTTTATCATCCCACCCTTATTTCAGTAGTGGATAATAGTGCAGGAGTAAGAACATGAAGTGAATTATAGGGGAGGAAACACTAGAGCAGGGGTGGGCAAAAGGTGGCCCGGGGGCCAGATGCGGCCTGCCAGGCCATTCTATCTGGCCCACGGGGCCCGTAAAAGATTTAGAAAATTAATATTTATATGGCCTGGGCTGCCTGTCATGTGGCCCTCGATGGCTTGCCAAAACTCAGTAAGCGGCCCTCTGCCTACAATAATTGCCCGCCCTTGCACTAGAAAGTGAGCTGTTAATGAGACTAAAAACAGCTGAAAATATATTCTCTGTACAATTTTGTACAATACACTTAAGGGTACTTAGATAACACAGTAGCACTATAAGCAGCACCAACATCTGTCACATGAAATTTTTAAAGAAGTTAACTTATTTTGTGCACGATAGGATAGTGTCGTATTTTTTAAAGAATTTCATTTTAACCTGTTAGGTGACCTTATGTTAGTTATGTTAACACTCTTAAATGACCTTATATTCCATATCCTTTGATTTATAACAAGACCTTTGGGTTAGGGACAGAAATTACACATAAACCAGTATAAGTGATCAAAAACCAGTTCAAATCTGTGCCACCACAGAAGTTCAGTATTCAAAATGGCTTTCAAATACTTTCAAAATGGCTGAAACCAGTTTAAAATAAACCTGGATGGCTGTAGTATCAGACTTTAACTGGTTTAGATTAAATCAGTTTATTGAACTTCTGTCCCAGATCCCCTCCAGATTCAAGTTAACTCTCAATCCCTCAGCATCCCAGGATTCGTTGCGCTTCCCCTGCAATGTCCCCTTACAGGCTGGGCAGGCTAGCCTTGGCTCAAGCTGTCTGCTCTAGCTGAGCAGGGAGGCATGTTCTAGCGCACCCCTGACTTCTGGTCTGGGCCACAGCAGGCATGTGGCTGCATGTTCAAAATCAAAAGTGAATGTCTGTTCACTTGCTTACTGGTTCGATCTACATAGCTTAGACTAACCTGTAAAGATTGAATCAATTCAGACTTAGACTTTTTGACTGTCTGTACTTGGCCTTTATTATTTTAAATTTTAAAAAATGGAGATTTCTTTCTCTTTTTTTAAGCCTGAATGAAAGGCTGTTGTTGCTGAGATTTGCTGACCTTCTAGTTGCCTATGGCTCTGATGTGTAAATGAGGAGATTAATCAGGGGTATGACCAGAACATGGGTAGTCAGGATTTAACACCATGGAGTCATCAGCCAGGAGCTAGAACCCAGGATCCCAGAAAGAGTCAGGAGTAAGGAGCCAACAGCCCAGAGACGGGGATCCAGACTGGAGTATAGCTAGGTACCTACCGAGGAAGGCTTCTGTGCCGTTGAGTAGCCTCCTGAGTAGCTGAATCAAATGACTGAGGCCAGTTGGAATTGGGCTGTGGCCAGCCTGGCCCATCCAGGTAGTCAGTGCCAGCTGTAGGCTGATATGCTACCGTTCGTGAGTCCCTGTTATAAATGGGATGATTTCCAATTCAAGGCAGTTACTTGAAGGATAACATTTTCAAATGACTTGGGACACTATGTCAAAAGTTGACGTTCAGTTAGACTTTGGAAAAAATTCAAAATTGCCAAGAACCACAATGAATGTGAAAATCAAGGAGTTAAAATCACTTAGTGAGATTTAAAAGTGTTATCCTTACTTTCCTGGATTTCCTTAGTGTCCAAGGAACTTTGTTAACTGGGCCTGGGACACATTTGAAAATGCTACTCAAAGTCTCTTCACTTACTGAGCCATGGCCGGTCAGCAATGAGGAACATCCTTTGGCCAGTGGAGGTTCCATTTGGAACAAGAGCTGACTTGTTTTTTTAATGTATGTGGTGTTCATTTTTCAACAAAGTAAAATGAGAAAATATCGCACTTCGTAGGATAAAAAAGACTATCTGAATCTTAAACATGATCACTTGTCAGTGGTTGCTGCCAATTATGTATGCAGTCAAACAGTTTTTCAAAATTTTATTTCGTAAACTGCCTTCAGACACTTGTGGAAACCTTGTATGTATTTAGTGGTGTGTACTCAGTCAGAGGAGAAATTTAACAGTGGAACAGATTGTAAAATCTTCCACTTGTGTCTTTTTTGCATTGTTTGCAGGTAAACTCAGGCTGCTAGCCCATTTTCCTTTCCAGCTTCAGGTGTGATATGCAGGCCAGTGTACTGTATCTAGGGTTTTGGTTAATTTAACAGCTTGTCCAGAAGGCAGTGAGTGGCTAAATTCACTTTGCCTTGACTGGGGGGGTAGGGGGGGGTGGTCAGGGTTTGTCCTTACAAAAGGGATTTTTCCCCTAGCCTGGAAATAATACTGTTAGCAAGTCCATTTTCAGAGTACAGGGAAAGATGGCAACTAGTATGCACCTTACACCCTTAGGATTAACTAGTTCTGTTATGTGTGGTGTGTTTATTAGTTACATGTCTAATTCAGTTTTTGTAAAGAGTTATTTTATTGCACTTTTGTGTTGGCCTAGCCACGACTAATCATGGAGCCTGATGTATATTTTGTATTGTATGTAAAGGTTTTTTAGCTTCATTAACAGTATTTTATCTGTAAAGAGCTGTTCCAGATGTGGGTTGAGCTTCTATTCCTGCTTGCAGCAGTCGGGAGTAACTCCAAGGAAATCAATTACAGCACAGTAAACCTGTGCTGACATCAAAATCAGATCTGCTGGGTTTCATATGGTATGTGCCACATCTTCTAAATCTCAGAAACGTGTCTTTAATAAAACAGAATACATACGGTTTGGACTGTGATACTTACCATAAACAGTTGACTACTCAGAGCTGTACTACAAAGAACTGTAAGATCTTTGGGGTGTTTGTTTGGTGCCTAGCATAACAATGTCCTATTGTTTTAAACAATAAATGATACTTTTGGACTTGGAAGGTGTAATCTTTGACGAACAGGTCCTTTGAAAGGAAGAATGCTCTAATAGAAACAACCATGTAATATGCAACCACCAAATTTCTTTGTCACTGTAGCACATAGCAGCATCATACCCTGCATGCACTAGGTGCTGAATAGTACTTGCGGGTGCAGTGCTCAGTACTTCAGCTAACAGGCCATATTTAGGGACCCACTTAATTTGTGACGTTGCGGAAACTGCAAAATCTGGGATTGTCCATGAAATCCTCAAAATCAAGGGGAAAAAAAGTAGTAAAAATAAAATGCTAGCTCCCCAGTGGAAGCCAGCAGTCCTTGCTGCTGGGGCAGCACAAAGGGCAGCAGACAAGATGGAGGCTGCCCTCTTGTCTCTCCTCCCCCTGCCTTGGCCTCTCCACCAATCAGTACTGAGAGGCAGAGCTGCATGAAGAGCAGCCAGCAGTCAAGATGGCAGCTGCCCCCTCCTTCCTCCTCCCCCTGGGCCTCTGCCAATCAGCACTGAAAGCAGGGCCACAGCAAAACGATGATGGAATTAGAACTTTATGCCACAATCAACCTGTGAAAATGGGTTAGTTCCCCCATGATTTAGGTAGACCCCCCCTAGCTATATTTAAAACCTTTCTGGGTTGCAACCATTGATACACCATTCACCTTGGTGCAGAATATACACACAGAGCTTGCACCAGGTTAGCACTACCAACCCTCATGATAAAAAAAACAACTTAATGTAAAATATTATGCTCATCTGTGTATCTCTCTGCCTTCCCCAGGCTTAGTTCACTTACTCTCTCCACTCTAAAATTATAGTTCTAAAGCTCCTTGTCCCTTTCATCCTGAAGTAGGTTGCACTGTTCCCCTTTCATGCTGACAGTGGGCCTCAGGTCCTCTGCCCCACTTCTTCCTTGAGTATGGAGCTACTGATTACTTCTCTTGACTTCAACCTTTGCTGCTTTCTGCACATGAGGGAAAGTGAAGAGTGCTGTATTTCTTGGAGAGAGCACTGGCTGGGGAGGGAGGAAAGGAGTTTGCTGTCTTTAGGTAGATGGATGTTCATGAGTTCCGTTTTGGTTTATCTTCCTGCAGTGTATCACACCCTGTGGAAAATCCTAGAGACCAGCATCTCTGCTGGTAACCAAGGATCCGGGTTTTCCATTTCCATTTGCCATGGAAATATAGAGTAAACCATAGATTTCACCTTTTCACAGAGGCAAATGCAGATTTCTCATTTTGCTGGAGAAGCCCAAGGATTTTGCAGTTTTGGGATGAGCTCTCTGCAGGCTGGCTGAGTTCCAACCTGCAGGGGGCTGGGAAGGAGTAGGGGGAGGGCACTATGTGTATGTACATGCACATGGTCCTAGGCAGCCTGGAAAACAGGTCCTCCGAATAAGTAGGGGGCAGTGGGGGGAGAGGAATTGAGCCTCAGGAGGGAAGGAGAGGGTTAGGCAGGGCTAGGGCTGCTGCCCAGCCAGACAGTGCATGGGGTTTGGGCCCCAGGGCTGCAATGCATGACTGCAGGGCCACAGCAGGGAGAGGGATGAGGTCATGAGCAGCTAGTTTTGGGGTTGGGGTTGGCTCCCCAAGCACTGTGCACACCTCCGGGGGACAGGGAGGACCTGCGCCTCCCAGATCTGTGCATGGGGTGGAGGCAGAGGTGGGGGTGGGTGTAGGCTTCCTACTGCAGGCTTGGACTCTGGCCCTGCTCCCCTCCCCAAGGGTCTCTGCAGCCCAGTGGGTGCAACCTGGCATGGCGGGGAGCAGTGGAGCTGCGCAGAGAAGCTGCTGGTCACTGTGAGCTCCGCACTGCCCTGGTGATGTGTCCCCTGTGTGCACAGCAGCTCTGAGGGGTGCGACCCCATGCCGCTGCCCTCACTGCAAGCACGCATGCAGAGGGTGCGGAGCTTGCAGCAACAAGCAGCTTTGCATGGTCGGCTGTTCCCTGCTGCACTGGGTTGTGATTGCTGGGCTGCAGAGGCCCTGGGGGAGGAGGACAGCAGGGCAGGAGCCCGAACATGCAGCCCGCACCCCGCCCCTGCCCCACGCACAGATCTGGGGGGGCACAGGTCCCCCCTGCTGCCCAGGAGTGTGTGCCCTGGCAGGGAGCTGGTCTCCCCTGCCCAAACCGGCAGCAGGCAGGAGCGGGGAGCTGGGTTCCGCTCCGCTGCAGCAGCCACCGGCTCCTACTGGGGGTGCGGGGCTGCAGGCCTGGGTCCCTGGCTCTGTAGCCCCGGCAGCTGGGGGGCCCCCTCCAGCAGGGCTGGGGGGGGCAGAGGGCTGAGGGCAGGTGGCAAGGGGCACCAGCAGGGCTCTGGGGGAGGAGTGAGAAGCACCAGCAGTGCTGTGGCGGAGCAGGGGGGAGAGGCACAAGCAGGGCCAATGCTCAGTGTGGGGGGAGGGAGGGGCTCCAGCAGGGCTGGGGGGACTGTGGAGGACCTTTAATTTTAATCACAGATTTGGGAGATTTAGTGATTTTTTTTTTTTTTATCAGAGAAAACCAGGATCCTGTTGATAATCTAAGACTGCCTCAGTTTCAAAGGGTTTTATTGTCATTACTAAACTTCACTTGCCTCTTAAAGATTTTCCTGGCTAAACTTGACATTCCTATAATAGGACACAGAAGAGCAGAATGAATTCAGGTGTATTTGTACGTAAGATCAATCAGTCATTAGTGAATAGAATTGCCAGACTAGATTGTTGGTAATATGAGACCCCTTTTCTTAAACTGGGTGTTTTGTGTGTTAATATTACATCCTAGTTCTGCCTAAGAAAAAAACAGCATATGAAAGCAAAGGTTACACTTTCAGATGATACCATCACAAATGCTACATATGCCGAGTACTTTTTATCGGGCTAAAGGACATCTCTGTCATGGCCTTCTAAACAGAATGAATAGGGAGGTGGGGGGAATGCCATCTTCACTAAGAAAAGCATTTAGGATTTAAAACCTGGGAAGTCAGCATTTCTGCTCTCTATGGCATGCATTTTCCAGTTTAGTACAAAAAGCCATAACAATTGATGTGCCAGAGGTCTTTTTCTTTAAAAGAGAGAGAGGGAGAGAGCACTCTGCTTGATGGATACATTTCAGACAAAATTGTAAATTTCTATTTGATGATGCTAACTTGTGTATGTATCCACGTGTCAAACTGGCAATCTTTATGTAATGGGTTCAAACTATTCAAAGGGATACCCTGCATTTAAAAATAACACATCTGGTTTTTAAACTTGCCATCGCTCAAAGCAGTCCCTTAAAATGACTATTATTGAAGGAGTGTTGAATAAAGCCTCTATTTTTTCCAGAGCGGGCTTGTATTGTTTTGTTTTTATTTCATGTATTTTACAGCTTTTTATAAATGTACAACCACAGAGGTTAATAAGGTAAAATGAGAAAGAACTTTGGCTAATTTAAGTGGACTGTGCCACTAAGTATCCAGAAAATTTCACTATTCAATCTAGTGTAGTAGTCTGGTGACTTATTATAAAACTGAAGCAAACACCTAGAATATATCTCACAGTGTGTATTGAACCCAAAGCAACTTTGTTGTGAGACTGTAGAAGTGCATGGCCTTTACAGTGCCGTCCCGAGAATGGATGATCAACTCCTCTCACACCCTCTACAGCTGTCTCTGCTGACATCTACTGTCTCAGCTCCTGATAAGCAGGCCTGCCCTTGCCATTGTTTTTGTGACAATCTCTCATAGTTAAAAATGAATCTAAAACACTTCAGAAAAATAAGAGAATGAAACAGTATGAAGCTCATATTTAAAAGCTGCTCAATAAAAAGGAGCTCATCTGTCAAAGGATAGTTGGATTCTTAAATATTACAAGCCGAGAGTGAGAGAACCTGTTTCTCCAAGAGGCAAATTCTGTCGTCAAGATCATTTTTTGGTTCTTGTTGCCACGCTGACCTACCTCTCATCTCTGCCCTCAGCCGGGGAAAGAGGCCAACAGCATGTCTTCTACAGCCTTCTTTCTATCCCTATACATTTCTCTCCTAGTAAAACAAACATTTCACCAGTCTTCTTTGACAAACCAACAAAAGCTGTGGAGGGGACTGATGCGGAGCACTGCTTAAAAATTCCATCTTCATTATGTTGGTTTGTTATATTCTGGGTGCTAGCGGTGTTTAAAGCGGGCCGTATTCAATCCGATTCAGGGGACTATGATTTGTTCCATTGATTCAGATCACTGTCCCAATTCGATTTGGCCAACTCCAAATCTGAAGATTCATTTCTGATTCGGAGAATCAGCAATTCGGCCATAGATGCAGCTTTATATGATTTTTCTATGTACCTCGAGGTACCAGGCACTGCTCGTGAACGCTGCAATGCTGGGGTGGATGGCATGTGGAGCGTGCGGGAGTCCCCCTTGTGCTCAGCAGTGGACCCCCTATAACCCACCCAGCTCGGTGATCAGCCATGGAGGGACCCCGGGTGCCCCCCCAGACCCAGGAGGCACCAATCGCCGAGCCAAGGGGGGTTCCCCCACATGCTCCACAGTGGACATGGACCAGAAGCACTTACAGGTCCACTGCCAAGCGCACTGGGAACCGCCCCCCCCATGCTCCCATAGGACATACCATCCACCCCGCCATCTCAGCATTCACAAGCCGCCTGGTACCCTGAGTATGTAGAAAAAACATATAAAGAAAGCTGTGACTATGTCTGAATCATCAAATCTCTCCAAATTGAATCAAAGGCTTCTGATTTGATTCGGAGAGGTTAATAGGTCTCCTGATTTGATTCTGATGCTGAGATTTGGTTGCTGAATCAGGCCGAATCTCCTCCAAATCTAATCAGTGATTGAAGCGTTGCATACCCATACTGGGTGCACCTGCATGTGCAGTTAATTTAAAGCAATAAACAGATAAGTTTGAGCTAGGGTAAATTACTTCTGGGTGTAGCACTTACACGTGCATCCAGAACAGCAGCAATTTAGGTTGGGGCAGAGCACTTTACGCCAGCACAAGGGGGTCAGCCTTGGGCTCCAGGTGGTGGTGTCAGGTAGCAGAGAGACTCGCTAGGGCATGAGGGTGCTGACAGTGTAGAGCCATGCGGTTAGGTGACAGGTAGAAGTCTGACCCTGTACTGGCTGGGTTGACTTGACGCAATTTATGCCCACGGTCAGTGTTTCCATGTACGTTTAACTGCAGTTAATTACCGCACCATAAGACAGTACTGTATTTACCGAAGCATAATAGTGTCATGTGTAGATGGTGATGCTTTACTCCACAGCTAATTAGCCTACTCAGCAGCTAAGCACACATGTAGACACAGCCACTGACTATGAAACCTGCTGGTCCTTATTCACTGCAATTAATTGTCATTAAATTATCCAATTATTTCTGAAGATGCAGAAATGAAGGGCTTTATATGAGATGAAAGGGTTCCCCTGAAACTCAAGGCCATAAGAGAAGAGGAAAAAGGGATGCAAGGGAAGGAACAGGTAAGAGGAATTTTTTTAGTAGTTTGTTCAATCCATCTTGACAGATTGGGTGGGTGGTCTGGAGACCTTATTCTCTCTAGGACCAAGTTACCTAGCAGAAGTGATAGATCAGTGAGCCACAGCACTGAGGTGTCTAGAGAGCCATTCAAAGGTGTCACAGGGTGCCATATAATGATAGCACCGTTCGGTTTGCTAATGTTTCACAAGATAAATCCAGAGAGTAAATCCAGAGAGTTCACATAAAAATCTATACTTGTGATCACTGAGTTCTTTGCAGCAGAAAAATTGCTGTTATTTTTCTGCATTCAAAAAAAAAGTGTAAACAGGGAGTAGGCATTTCCAAGGGGTGCCTCAAGTCTAAGGATGCTGAGAATCACAGGGATAAACATTAAAAATTGCTATCAAGTTAGAATTATTTGGAATGTGGACCATGGTCCCAATCATCTTTCCTTTCCAACGTGGTGGTGTGCGTAGCTAACATCGCAATGTTGGTGACAACCTAAGAGGAAATTAAGAGGCTAAAAGGGTCCATGAAAAGTAATAGAAAGGTCTTTAAGCTTTCGAAAGATCAAAGCAATGTGGCTGGCGCAGCAAAGAGTAGCAGAATTTCCTACCGTAATAGTCAAGAAGAGAAAAAATAATGTCAGTCAAAGGGGGTGTGGGGCAGGGAAAGAGACTGTTTTGTATCCAGGGCAGATGCATCTCCCTCCATCTGTACAAACAAGGGAGAATATAGGAACACAGGGTCCTGAACTAGGCACCAAGCTGTTTTTCTAGCCACTCTATTTTCTTTTATTTTCAGAACCTAAATTACTGAGAGGATTAGGGGCAGGTGATTGACAGAAAGCCCAGTCTGGCTTAGAATTTACTCTAATAAAGGATGGTGGGCTTTTCTGGGGAAGGTGAAAGAGAGAAGGGACAGTGGGCAGGTGTGTCATTTGTGGTCAATTGTGGAGGGATAAAATACAGCAGGAGCTTCCAGCTTTTTGGTTAATATGTACTTAGCAATGTGGAATGTGACCTGGGAAGAATTTAAGAACAAGATATGGTAAGGATTATATCTAAAGATACCGCAGTGTCACATAAATGAATCTGTACAAATGCTGGCCAATTAGGCCAGGGACTTTGGTCTTAAGCTTAACAATTATTAGGATCAGATTGGTTCTCAAATAAATATGAAAAAATAATTGGAGGGAGAGTAGTAAGTGGCAATCAAGGATGAAAAGAATTGGATTCACAAGGAAGAAAAAATTGTCCAAAAGGACTGTCCAGAAATAACAGAAACCTTTGAATAGTCCTTAATGGGCTGTCCTTGGGCAAAAGTGACTGTCAAAGGTTTTTGGTAAATCTTTTTTCAAGACTTAAGAGGATTCTGTGGGAACACGAAGTCTCTGCACAAGTAGAGTATAAAAAAGTGTGTGGTGACACTGGTTTGGTTAATATGGTTGTTTTCATTTATACAAGAAAACAAGAAACAAGGCTGAGTTCATGGAAGAGGGCAAAAGACTTAGTATGCACCACTGACAAGAAACTGTTATATGCTGATGCTAAGGAACCAGTGCAGGATGAAAATAGAGTTGCACCCGTTGAGCTTTGATCATCTGGTCCCATGTCGCCCGACTTTGGGTGTGTAGGACTGCTTGTCGCTCTGTCCCCATGGTTGTACTGCACGGATGTCCTGCCTCAGGGTAGCCTCCACCCCAATCTCGCCTGCCACGACTTTGCTCGTTCCTTCAGTGGTGGGGTCCAACTACTGGGGGTTATCCGGTGTCTGGAATCTCTAGACTGCAGGCTTCTGCAAGGCTACAACGTCCCCTACACCTTGCCCTGATACCCAGCCTCAAGGAGTTGCTGAAGTCTCTCAGCCCGACCCTTGCCTCTTGGTGTTATGGGCACTTTGGTAAAGATGTACAAGGTCTAACCCAACCCAATTGAACCAACTCTAAGGCCCAATGTGACCGGCCTCCCTACCCCTCCAAAAGTGGGAAACAGAAAGAAACCAAAGGAAAAGCACTGCTAGTTAAATTCCTGACCTCACACAAAAATGGGCTAACCTAGCCCTGAGAATTTCTAACTAACCCTGTCCTGAGTACACATATGCCTGGCAGTTATCACACTCTCCTTTCCCCCTACATGCCAACTGGACCCTTGATGGTCCCTCTAGTTCCACCCACTCTGTCCCTCGCCAGGCAGCTCTATGCAGTAGGAGCTTGTTTTCTGCAGCCCCTCTCACTGCTTAGGCTCTCCGTTCCCCATCTGGGTTTGCTCCTGGAGCCTTCCCAAACCCGTACCGATCCCACCTGGGTCAATGACTCGAGTTCCTTCACTCTCTCTTCAGGACCATCCCTGCTCTCAGCTTCTTTACCCTGAAACCTTGGATCCTCTCCCTCGACTCCTTCATCTGGAAGAGGTACATCCGCCATGATGCTGGCGTCCTTTCAGCAGTCTTCAAGGCAGCCTTCTGCCTTGTGGAAGGCAGTCCTGACCCTTCTTACCACTAATTGGGGTTCCAGGGATACCTTCCCTGGCAACTCTTCTCCTGGTTTCCCCCTTCTTTGCCCTCACTGCCTTTTATTTTCCCACGTCGGCTCTGCTCGCTCCTCCCCACAGCTGGCCGCAGTTTCAAAAAGACGTGTGGGTCCCGCTGCCACTTCCGGTTTCGCTGTGGCGTCAGCTGCAGGTAAGGGATTCTTTATTTCTCTCTCTCTTTCCTCGCCTTCCCTGTTGTGTTTTGGCCCCTGGGGTTCCCCTTGGCCCCTCGGGGTCTGTCCCCTGTATCCTCCCTTTGACAAGTCAATATCAGTAAAAAAAAAAAAAGGACAACATGTGCTTTTACAAGGAAACATAATGACCAACTATGGCAAAACTAAGAAAAGAGAAAATGGGTATATGTCTGGAAATTATTAGGGACTGCTATCACCATTTTCTAGATCCCAGCAGAACTTGGATGCAAGTCAGGAGTTTGGCTACTCAGAACAGCACATGCAGAACTGCAAGAACCTAGGAACTTACAAACAGGAGAGTTCACTGTCAGGTTGGGCATAATTAAGTACTAAATAAATACACGGTAACCAGAGTTACTGCTCACTAGCACTGCTGCACGTCTTTTAAGTAATGCTGCTACACAGTAGCCTAATAATACTGCGCAGTAGTGTTTTAGTAGTTTGAGATGTGACACATTACTGTGCCGTATTACTAGGCTACTGAGCTGTTAGTGTCTCATGTAGACATTCCCACTGTATAAAGTCTTTTGCACTGCACATTTGGACTTTGTTGCCTCAAGTGCTTCTTTGGAATTTGCTCTATGTTACTTAGTCCTATACTACCATTTGTAAAATAACACATCCATTATTTGCTTGATACCCAAGATGACAGCTTTTCCCAGTAAGGAAATTCACATGGAACTGTGAATGCCAGGATTTGAAATGCAGGACAGTATTAATTTCAGATTCTTTTTTTTTTTTTAAAAAAGGAAACATCATTGCACTGAGGAAATGATCTTTATTTAGCAATTTTGACAGCATTGTATATTTTACATACAGAAGATACAAATTCATGCATTCTCCCCACAAGCTTCCAAACCACGGAAAATACAACTTTCAACTCATTGTACTCTATCTAGAACTGGATCTGTACAATTTGGAAGCTGTCTCAGACAATTATAATGCAAAAAGTGGCTTTTCTTCTGGGGAAGCCCCACTACCTTTAGTGGAACACAAAATACAACAGACAGTTTAATCATGCTTTATGCAAAAAAAAAAAGTTAAGTTTGGGGAGTTCTTAGGTTTATTTCAGTTACAACAAGGAATGATTACTGTGATAGAGATGATGCAAAAACGAAATGATTTTGTCTTGTTCTCTTGCTTTGTGCAATCAGGAAAACAATAAAACAGGTTAAATATTTATGTTGCGTTGTATGATTTAATTAATGGTATGATGTGTAGTCTTGGGCAACTCACTTTTTTGTGCTTTTTTTTCCCCTCATCTTTTTTCTATCCTGTCTACTTAGAACAAGAGTTGGCAATTCCACCAGGGCACTGGAATGACCCAGCTCAGGTTAAAGGAAGGGTAGGCACTAGACACATCCAGCTGCTGTCATCCAGCTGCAGCGCGGTATGGCAAAAGCCCCCTTCCACAAGAGCCTGCACTCTGTGGCACAGGCAGAGTCCCTCTTGAGCAAAACCAACTGAAGCCACAGCCAAAGGTTTGGAGACCCAGATTCAGTCCAGGTGCCACAGGTTGCCACCCCTGACTTAACAGTATAAAATATTTGAGGCAGGTACAGTCTCTCACTAAAATATCTAGAACAAAAAGTACTCTGGTCTCAATTCAGGCTTCAAGTACAGATTGATAATACTTACATGCTTTACTTATGTAAATACGCCCACTGATTTGAACAGAACAGGGTGAAGGCTTGGACACGCTGTCAAGCCATTTTTGCTGTGTACAAAACACCCCACTTAAACAGGAGCAACAGTGAAAAGAATAATATATAAAGAATTAATGTAAAAAAAAAAAAAAAATCAACTGAACACTGAAAATTAGTATTTGTTTAAAACAAGTGTTCATTTAAAAATCAAATTTATTTTGAGTGTCCTGATTCATAGTTAAAGTTTAAAATTTCAAGAGCACCTAAAGTCAAAGCCTTGAACTTGTTTTGGTTGTTTAATTTTTTTTTCTAACAATGACCATCTTTTAAGAGGTAGCACAGAACTATACATCTCTTAAAATTCCTCCAAAATTAATCATGTCTGTACCTCAGTAAAATTTCACTGCTAACAGCTTTTTCCAGTTGGATTATACCATCTTACTTCGAATGATCTATGCAGAGTGATTTTGTCACTATTTTGCAGTGGTGAGGCCTCATTTGAAGTACTGTGTCCAGTTTTGGGTCCCACACTTTAAGGAAGATGTAGACAGATTGGAAAGAATCCAATGGGAAGCTGCAAAAATGATTAGACGTCTGGAAAGAATAATTTATGAGGAAAGGGTGAAAGGATTATTAGGATTAGGATTATTTAGTCTGGGAGAGAGAAGACTGAGGAGCAATTTGAGAGTTTTTAAATCCGTGAAGGGCAATTATAGAGAAGATGGAGATAAACTATTGTCTGTGGTTATATGGGACAAGACTGGGAGCAATGGCCTCAAACTGCAGCAGAGGAAATTCAGGCTGGAGATTAGGAGGAACTTTCTGACTATGAAGGTGTTCAAGCATTGGAATAGGTTACTTTACAAAATTGTAGAATCTCCATCCCTGGAAATTTTCAAGAACAGGTTGGAGAGGCACTGGTCTGGGGTGATTTAGTTGGAGATGATCCTGCCTTAAGCCAGGGGCTGGACTAGATGACCTTGTGAGATCCCTTCCAGCCCTACTGTCCTATGATCCATATTATATATATTCACAGAGGATTCACAGAGATGTTTTTGTTATGCAGTTGTATACATGTGATGGGCTTGTAATATCATATATATGTGATGGGTTTGTAATAATGTGATATCAACTGCATAACAAAAACATCTCTGTGAAAAAAGGCAACTGGGAAGTGACCATTACCAAAATATTAATAAACTCTTTGAGTATAGCATATATTTTCCCTCTGCATGTACCAAAGTGCTTTGTCAACTTGAAGCATCTTTCAAATTACAAGAATGTAAAAAGTATGCCAAAGCTCATAAACTAACTGCATCCATACTAAAAACACCTGAGGTCTGAAAACACATCTGATTGTCTACCTGAGATGTCCAATACTGGCAGTGACTGCAAATTGCCAGCAAAAAGTCAATGAGGCAAACAACTTTAGACACCTTTCATCCCAGAATTTTATGAAATATATTTTAAATACTATACTATACTATACTGCTATAAACAAGAGCAGAGTAGGTGATTTTAAAGATCTGAAGTTATTTTTAAGTATAATTTTTAAGAATAATCCATTCACCATATATCATTTCATAACTGGACTAATTAAACCAATACAAATTATTCAAGCATTTGTTAGCATGGAAGTGAAATTCCTAGTTATATTTTCTGGAAACACAACTCAAAACTAATCTTCATAGAGTGACTAGCTGAAAAGAAGGTGGAATTATTTTTCCATGTTTGTCCAAAAGCATTCCTTGTTTTCTTTCCAAGAATATTCTTCTTCATACATCTCCTGCAAATAGAAACAAAGAACAAAGATGTGCTTCACAGGTCTCCTACACCTATTCGGCAGGCAGCCTATGATTACTTATACAGAGCAGAAGATGGCCTGGGAGTTTCTGCAATGAGTTCGACATCTTAGGCCTATAAAGAACTCAAGGCGGTACGCCATTTGGATTAATGTAGCTCTTAGTGTGCACTACCTGTACAGAGCTTCATGAAAAAGAGTCTAAATCAGCAGCCAGCAACCTCTGGGTGTTGCAGGGTGGAACAACCTAGTTCTGGTCTGACACAGGCTCCAGAGCTTCAGCAGCATTTCAGCAGTGGGAGGTTTTGCTTCTGCCCTTCTAGCTCCCAGCTATATGGGACCAGCAACAGAGCTGGGTGGCTTGGGAGCTGCACCTGAATGGCAGCTGTGGGGCAAAGAGAAATGGTGGCAGCACAGGAACAGCTCCCAGCCACTTAAGGCCTGGTGCAGTTCCTCCCTGCTGAGCCCCAGAGCAGACATGGGTAAACCCACCCCACCAGAATACTACAGTGGTCTCCCCACTGCCAAAGTGGTTTGTAAATTCAAACAAGCACCAGACCTCGCTAACCACATCACCAGAAGCAAACTTCCTACAGCCCAAAACACAAAACCTGCCAACATATCTTCAATACCTGCACAAACTGTGCACCAGAATCTGTCAAAGACAAGAATACCCAAATACCTGTGGGTGCACATTTCTCACAAAAAAAAAAAAGTCTCCCATCTCCAGGCCTGATCCTCAAAGGGAATTTACAAACCACTTTTCACAGACGGGCCTATGAACTTCACTTCATCAACCTCCTAGGTACAGAAGCTCATGGACTCAATACAGACATTGGATTTATGACACACTACAACCCACTGAGCATCTGACTCCCCAGGTAGCAACAGGTACCTCTCACTTTTACTTGCTACATCCCTCTTCCCGCCTACCCCAGCCTGTTTCTCCCACCCCCTGATGCCTCCATTTCCATTTTCACTGACCAGCTTTCTTGCATGCATTGCATGCCAGCTTCTGGCTTCTTTACTATTCCTTCCATCCAGAAACAGCACACACACCCTGCAACTGCAGGTGCTTCCTCAGCCTGACAAAGGGTTTTTCAACCCAAAAGCTGGCATCCCAGGCAGCTAAGCTGAGCCTGGAGCCTCACAACTCTACTGCAACCAGCAAGCTTCAGGCCTATCAAAGATGATGTGGGTCTGGGCTTTCCCCAGTCAGAAGTGTGAGAGAGAGTGTGTGTGCGTGCACGGTGGCTGGAGGTTATGGCGCCTCCTACCCACCTTTTACCAAGGAGATCCTTGGTCCTGGCATTTCCTGGGGCACTCCCACCAGGCCTCCCAACCCTGGCAGAGTGCAGTTTTAGTGATCATGCATCCTATCCTCCCGTAAAACTGTCCTCCTTGCCCATAGCCTCAGCCCATACCTCCAAATTCATCCTGGCACAGGAACTCAGCAGGGACTGAGGTGCAGCTTGTGTGCCACACAGTGGATGCCAACAAAACTGGCATCACGGACAGCCTTGATCATATCAGCCCCATTGTCAGCGACCATGGGCCCGCGGATGAACTCGCCCTGCCCAACAAGCCACCCCTGCACCAAGTGGTTCATGGCCCCCATGATCTCTGTTGCCGTGTGGGACTGATCCATCACCTCAGCTTGAAGGAGAGCCCACCAATGGCCTGACTGATCGCACCAGTGCCCTGTGAGGGAAAGGTAGAAGTGATCTCCACCCCAGCTGCTCCAGCTGTCTGAGGTGCAGTGCAAGGCTACCTACAGCCCTGCCTTGTGCAGCTCCTCCTTCAAGTACTCCCTGCATGCCTCATACAGGGAGGGCACCACCATCCTGCTAAAGGTGGTGCATGCAGGCACTTGGTAGGATGGGGCCATGAGCACCATGAGCCTCCTGAACTCTAGCCACTCAACTAAGGAGAAGGGCTGGCCATCAACAGCAAGCATCTCCCCAGTGCTCTGGGTGACCTTGCTCGCCTTCAGAACATGCCCCCCTTTGTCTGCGGCTTTTCCTCACCACTCCAGGGTGGCCTGCCGATGCTTCGTGGGGAGGGGGGCTTTGGAGCAAGAGGGAGACTTTCCTTTAGGCATGCTCCCACTACTGCCAGGCTGAGGATGAGCTATAGACCCTCTCCTTCCCCTGCCAGGAGCCCTGGGACCTGCCTTTCCAGAACACTTCATATTAAATCTTTCCTGTGCTGGAAAGAGTGTGCGTGCACACACGCAGCTGTAATATCTCTTCTTCTGTATCTGACTTCTTCTATGCTGTGTTTAGCCTGTATGTGTATGTAAAATAATATCTCTTCTTCTTCTTTGTGTATGTGTGTGAGTGTGTGTAATATAGGTGCTTTCCTGCAGTGATGGATCACACTGCCAGGGAAAACACAGCTTTCATTTTAAGAAGCGGGGGAGAAACATGAACAAATAAGAGGTTTTAGGGGGAAGACTAAGTTGAAAGAAATGGATTGGATAGGGATAAGTAGAGGAATTCTAGTTAGTAAGCTGTAGCCAATCCTTTCCAAGAACAGAAACTAGCAGAAGGCTGACTAGGAAGCCAATCCAGTCCAGTACCTTTCAGACACTGTTGTTCAAGCAGAAACAGCTCACAAAAGGGACAGAAAGGCTGCAGACAGAGGCTTATATGCTGTTTCTATGTCCCTCCCCCAGAGTACTGTGATTGGAAGGGGACTCAGGGAAAGATCACAGTCACTGGCCAGCTACAGATGGCAGTCTTTCCCCACCTGCTCCCCCTCCCTCTTCTCATTTTCCGTTCCTTTGAAAGACTGCCTTCCGAATCACCGAATCTTTTCCAAATTGATTCAGAGGGCTTTTTTCTCCCGATTCAATTTGGATTCGGCCTCTAAATTGGGCCAAATCTTCTCCGAATCAAGTCAGCGACCAAAGCTTCACACACCCCTAATAGGTGGTGCTTTGTTTGCAACTAGAATAAACCATCTTAAGTATCAAGATGATTTACCTTTTTCCATATTGGAACTGTTGCTTTTAAAGTGTCAATGCAGTAGCTCACAGCATTGAGAGATTCTATTCTGTGAGGAGAGGAGACTGCTATAATCACACTCACTTCCGTCACTGGAACCAAGCTAAGGGAAAGCAGAAAAATCAGATTAGTATTAATTAGCATTGACAGTATATAAATAGCCAGGGCAGTGATTCTCAATAGGGTGCCTTGAGATGTGTTCAAGGGTGATGCCTGGTGCCACAATATTAGCACTGTTAGTTGTGTAAAAATGATTCACAAAGTAAACTCAGAAATTTCAAATAGAAATCCAGTGATAAAAACATGATAGACTGTTGTGGTCTTTCTGAGTTCTTTACAACAGAAGAATTGCTCTATTATTTTTCTGTTGTCAAAAACTGAGTGAAAACAGCTGGCAATTTCCAAAGAGCACATTGAGTCTATTAAGGGGTGGCTCAGCTGTAAAAAGTTTGAAAACCCCTGACCTAGAGTTTGTTGAAACATACCCAAGTCTATGATGCACGGCTACATGTTTGATTGCTGGCCATTTTTTTCTAACATCTCTGCAGATTTTCTTTATTTCTGCTTCTGCCATTGGTGTATATGCTTCATACTCTAAATGAACCACTTTCTTCCCATTAAAATTATCTCTTGTAGTGCCTAAAAACAAATGATTGATAAATTAAGTACAAATGATGTTTTATTTCTTTGTGTTGCAGTAACACCCAGGAACTGCTGTTAGGGGCCAGGACATGTTCGTACCAGTACTATAACAACTTAGAAGAAAATGATGATCTACGCTTCATAGTATTTAAAATTTAAGCAGAACATACATTCAGTAGATGTAGATTTTTGCTCTGAACTGGTCAGTGACTGTTCAGTGCTATGACATAAGAATTTCTAACAAGACTTATCAATTCTAATGTCGATGAGATTTAATACAGCCTGATGACCCTGTGTTCATAGAGTTTCTAATGGCCAAGGTGGAAACATATTTAGTGACGATGCACAATTTTCTAAAAATATAGCATCAAATGTAAGACACTGCTGCATCTGTCCATGCAACATGGTATTTAAGAGCACAAATGTTTAGCATCATAGAAAAGAAGGGTGAGAAGGGAGGTAATCTAGTCCAACCCCCTTCTCAAGACAGGATTCTCTCTAAATAAACCATTCCAGTCAAGTGTTTTTCCAGCATGCACTCAAAAAATTCCAAGGACAGAGGTTCCAGAATCTCTCTGGGTAGCTGTTCCAATGTTTCCTCAGTGAGAAAGTTCTTCCCAACATCTGACCTATACTTCCCTTTCTGAAATTTAAGACGTTGCTCCTTGTCTTATCCCCTGCTACCAAACACCTATTTCCATCCCTTTTATAACTGCCCGTTTGGTACTTGGAAATGTATCAAATCCCATCTTATTCTGGGTTCTGAAGTGTCAGTTAACTAAAAGGGTGGTATTAGGTCTCCTCTCTTTTGTTGTTACCATTTTAAAAAGAGGTAAATGCCAAATTATAAAGAGGGCCCAAATTCTAGCCAGCCACAACAATGGCCACAGAAGCAATGAGGCTTCTTAGCATCTCCTTCCCCACTCTGGAGCTTTGTAACAGCCTTGCCAGGATCCTGCTTTAAACAACAAATACAGAATTTTGTCATACATCATGATTTGTTCCTGAGACTCATTTTTTAAAGGGATGTTTAAAGCTGGGATTATGTGGAAACCTGTGCTCTACTGATTATACTATTTAGACACCCAGAGACTCATTCTAGGAGCCTGGAACTTACCTATAAACAGAGAGATAGCCCCACAGCATGGTGAAGTTACCAGCACTGACACTTCATCTACAGAGAGCTTCGCCTGGGTCAATTTGATGAAATCTTTTGGCTCTTCCTCAGTTTCATTCATGGTTTCTCTATAAAAGTAAATGGGTATAAAATTCAAACTAACTTTAAAGTAATTTGCAAGCTGCAATTTCTCTAACACTGGTGGGCCGGTTTATCCAGAAAAATCTATGAGTCTCATAATGTGTACCAACCTAGAACCCACCATTTCACTCTTGACAGAACTGAGTAGCAGTATCTAGTTTATGCCTGTGCCTGATCGTGATCTAGAAACTAAGTTTTTCATCCAAATCCCTTGATGATCTTGATTCAGCAGGCACTCTCAGAGCATGCCTAACACATATACTTTCTTTTAAAATAGAGATAGTGGTGATGTCCTATCTTTATTTAAAAGCTTAGTGGTTAAATCACTTCCCCAGGATGGGGGAGACCCATGTTTAATTCCTTCCTCAGTCTGAGAGTGCTCGTATCCCCATCACTGCCTCCCAAAAGAAAAGGAAGACGTCTCCATGCCAGTTACCATCCTCAGCCCCACTGCTAAGAGAATACACATTGTAACGCCTGTTTGTAATGTGGAGGTCTCGCTTTTTTAATGGACAAGGCATATTATTATTATATATTTATATGCTTTTTTTTATTGAGAACTACCAATCCTAAACCCAAACTCTCCTCAACATGAAACCAATCCTGAATTTTCAGGGATAGTTCCAAATTTTAGAGATGTGTGCTGATGTCCCCAAAGAATCCCTGAAATAGGAAGCTGGTCCTGAATGAAGTGACACCTATCCACCATGTAATGTCCCCTCATTCCCAAACATTCCTGTGTAAACAAGAAGCTGCATTTGTTCCTCAAACATGCTGCACAGTATCTAATGAAAGAGACTGCAAAACCTCAGGCCTTTCTTAATCAATTAGTCTCTAAGGTTCCACCCTGCCCTGCCTTTTGCCTGACTTCAGACTAAAACCAGTAACTACCACTTGTTCTCCAGAAATTAGTAGGGTTACTTAATAGGCAAAGCAAGTATATTTAGGAAGAGTATATTTAAACAGTAGTTGGCCAGATTCTAGTCCTACTACATCAGTATAAACATGAATTTCCCATTTACACTGGTGAATCTGTTAGGACAACTGAAGCCGCCTAATAGGACAGCTATTCTTGCCACAAAAAAGAAAAAAGAGGAAATTTGTCTAAAAATAATATAGTATTACATTTCTTTAAAATTATTTTTCTGTAACATAACTAGATCTTAACCAAAAAAAAAGCCATGCCTGAATTATTTTGGCTACGTGATTGTTGTATGTGCGTTAATCATTTATTTCTGTACCCATTCACAGCTCAGTTCCAGCATAACAGCTCTCTACAGCAGGGAATGTTGGTACATCCTGTCCAGGACAGCTAGCAGGAGGAAGTCATCCAGCAAGCCATTAGACCTAAACAAAAAGGAAGATGAGAAAATTCAAAGAGCTGTTTCAATGCAATTGCCTCCTACAGCCTGCTGTTGGAAAGGAGTTTACATACCTAATGTGTTCGGCTGGACTTAGCCACCGCTGATGGGTGGTATAATAGCAACCTCGTCACCTGACTGCAGGACCAGCAGCTGATCCCCAAGCAGCACGTATTCCTGCCGAACAGCAAAGACTACCTGATCCCGTAGGACAGCAAGCCTGAGGGAAAATAACAGAGACACAAACAGGTTTCTAAGTAATGTGCTCACGTGTAACTGCAGGATGTCACATAAACAACAAACTGGTCCATAGCCCAAAGAAGCTAAAGTCAACAGATCTGAGACTTGGGCAATCCTATTTCATACTATTCACTTAAAAAAGAAAAAAAAACAAATCATGACAACCAATTACTTACCCTGTAATGTGGCGATTATTTTGTCATTGCCAGTGACAGTGGGGCACCAAACCTATTCTCCCACCACCCAATAAAGGTAAGGTAAAAATTGAGCTGGCTTATTTTCAAGCAAAATAAAATACAAAAGGATGTACACACTGAATGTTTGAAAATAGTACACATGCAACTGAAAAAGAAGTGTCTTGCTGAACATGCATGAACTTCCACCGTCTTCTTTGTTTGCTATTGCACCAGGAAACCATAGAAATTATTTTATCATTGACTTCTGCCAGAGAGACAAAATAACAAACCAATTTTCTAGTCAACCCTGTGCAGGCGGTGTAGATTTTAAAATATTTTTTTCCAAATTTCCTGCTGCATGACAGATTCACAGATATAATTTAATTTGCTTTCCAGTAAGAGAATAAATTTGCAAACCACTGTCCACAGATGATCAAACACAATTGCTTTTGGTAACCAATCCCATTACTGGCAACATATGGAAGTACACTACAGCTGAAGAAAGCCCAATTTGCTTTGATTTTGTATGAAGGAAAAGTCCTTTTCTAATACTTGGTTACAGCCTTTTTGTGAAAACTCAGGAGCTGCTGTTAGGGCCAGCCAGTTTAATGTAAAGTCAGATTGCTATGTAAAAGTTTTAGATACTTAAACTTTTATTCAAAATGATTAGCCTAAAAACCTCCATCACCTCTGTAGGCACTACCTCACAAGAGTGTCTTTAGCATGAGGAGGCAGGCAGCCCTCCCTCCCCTGGTGAAGCTATATCACTGTACAGAAAATAGGGTTGGAGTGGTATTGTAGTCAAGAGGGTCCAAGAAACATGAAAGAAACAAAGAGCTTTTTTATACTATTTTTTAGTAGGCCAACTGTACATTTGGGAGAGAAGTTAGACAAGGTGCCCTTTCTTCAGGTCTGGGAAAGAAGTAGGTACAGTCTAAATTAAACTGAACTGCAGATTAAGACAGTGGCTTGGATTTAACTCCATATGTAAAAGGAAACAGGAACTAATAGTGGAGAAAAGCTGTACACTAAGAGCAAAAAGAAGTTATCAAGTATAGCTTCAAAGCAAGAAAAATGCATTTAAATAGATAAACTTTTATGTAAAAGAAGAAAAACAGGCTGTCATTACCTGTGGATGACTGGTTGTTTGGTAGAGGTCAGAAGAGGCACCTAGACCTGAGAAAGGGCAAAAAGTGCCCTTAGCTTATCCAATCTCTCTGCCAGCTATATAGTTGGTCCAATAAAAGATATCACAAAAAGATCCTTGCTTCTCATATATTTCCTTGACCATCAATGGCAACTACAATACTGCATCCATAAAAGTTGGGTAATAAAAAACCATGAAACCATTGTCTATGCTTAGTCCATGGTGTGAAGTGAGCAGTGTAAAGTTATGATTTTTTGATTCCACACCTACCTTCTAACAGCATTTTGTAGATTTCCCTTCAGTAATGTGAAGTGTTCTCCTACAAGTGACTGGGTGACTCTGCCCTGTCTCATTTTTTTCTGTGAGAATTCATTTTGGAGCACAGAGGTTGAGTTTCACCCCCATATTCTCCATGGGGGCAGTATACTTTGGACAAGGTATACCACACTCTGGGACAAATCCCACTGGCTTCATTGTTGGGAGTCTGGATAATACTAGCAGTGTGTTGATGGGCTTTGCATTTACTCATAAAGCAGAGTTGTGCACTGATTGTTGTTTGCTGATCAGCCTAGCTTTTGCTCCTGATGACCAGTTGGGCAAAGTTTGGTTAGCTATTAAACTGCATTTCTGATATCTGAAATTACTTCTGATGACTTTTCTTTGCTCTTTGTTTACAACCCTCCTCAATTCTTTTAAGTTTTGAAAGGTTTGGAAAACTGCTTTTACATACGGAGTTAAGCACAAACCACTCTTATCCAGCATTTAACTTAGACTGTACCTGCTTCTTTCCTAGACCTGATGCAAGATACTTTGTGCCGAAAAGTTTATCTTTCAACTGTACAGTTGGTCTAGTAGAACAGCATCAAAACCACACCCTCCCCCCTTTCCTTTGCCTTTTGTTCCTGCACAGAAGGCATTTGAGAGCCACTGGGCCTCAGAGAGAAAGCATAGCTGTTGCCTGGTGTTAGGGCACCCCTTGGGGAAGGGGGCTTCTAGATCCTGAGCCCTGCTCCTAGGATTGTTTTTGCATTTTAGAGTAAGTCACTGAATAAAATACAGAAGTCAACCTGAAAGCAGGACTCTTCAGTTCTTCCTCGTGCCCTCTTTTCAGACTAATCAATCCAGACATCTTTTCCATGCAACATCACGCCTCCCATGGGAGCTCGGATCACTGCTCCTGTGCCCCGTGTTCTGCAGAACACACACTTACAGGTGTGATCATTCATAGCAAAAAATCCCCCAAAACCCGTTCCACAACTTTTAGGCTCCCAAGCTGCGCACGCACGTGGTCCATCCACTACACCCTCCCCGTCAGCCAGGTCACCACCGCACACCACCCCCACGTCTGAACTACCTCGAACGTCTCTTCACAATTTCGTCCCACAGCTGGAGAGACGTGATTCGCTGTGGCACGGAAACGGTCTCTGAGCGAACCCCCGCTAGCTCTGCACTCCTGGCAAAGTACAACACAACCACCTGTTTAAAGGGAAGGAAAAACTCAACAGCCGTTCGGGCAGCAAAGCCTCCCGCTTCCCCCTCTGCCCACCTGCCTGCTTGGAGGCCAGTGGTGGGCACCAGTAAAAGCACTGAGACTCCAAAGGCCTATACTTTTGGGGGGGAGGGGGGCTAGACACAAAAGGGCCTGGCTTGTCTGCAAGACTCTGCCAGCCTGCCTCCTGTGCCACGAGGAAAAACCCGGGCCCGAGCCCAGGCCATGGGCACGGGCACCTCAAGATTAGGGGCCTCTCCGGAGGGGGCTGAGGGCAAAGTCCGGGCAGGGGGCAGAGCTGCGGGAGCTGCGCTTACGGAAAGGACCAGGCCGCAACCCCTGCAGCCCAAGGGATCGGGGGAAAATCAACCTACCTCGCAGCTCATCGATGCGCCCGCCCCCAAAGCCCTGTAAGCCTTGCAGACCC
>NW_017728909.1:34267169-34329335 GCF_001723895.1 Crocodylus porosus
CGCCCCGGCCCCGGCCCCGGCCTCGGGGCTGAGCGGCGGCTCCTCCTACGGGCCCGGCTGGCGGGAGGTCCGCAGCGGGCTAGTCAGCGATCGCCTCCGCCGCTGGGAGGGAGCTCGGATCGTCTGTCCCCGGCCCGCCCCGCCCAGTCGGCTGGTAGCCCCCGTGTGTGCGCTCCGGGCCGGTGTCAGTGGCCCGCGAACGGCTTTGCATCGGGCTCCGAGATGACCAGAACCGGGGTCGCGGCTGGAGGCTGGTCCCTGAATCGGCCCTGTTCATCCCACGTTTCCAGACGAGGAGGAGAGGCACTAGGCAGTGCCATGTTGTGTGCGCAGCCGTGCTGTTCAGCTACGCTCCTTCGTGAAATATTCCCGGGTTTTTAACACGTAGGGTGGCCTATGCGCAGGATCGTACAAGTATTGGGCAACTGCCCAGCCTTCCTGGAAAAGCAATGCTATCTTAGAAATCTTTATACAACTCACGACTGAGGAGGAAGAGGGGTCTGGCAAAAGGAAATGCTCCCAAGTTCAACATTTGTTAAGGCATATTGTTTTGTTTAGCTGGCCAGAGATTTGTTACATTGACAACAGTTGTTTTGCTGTTCAGGATGTCTATATACCACTTCACAGCAGCACAGTATTCAAATCCTCTCCCAAAACCAAAGATCCTAGTATTTGAACCAGAGTAAAATTACTAAATTACTAATCACTATTTTTGATAGTGGTTTATGGTGCACATTTGATCATTTCTGACTCCATTCAGGTAATGGGTTTGGACAGATGACATGCATATATCTGCATAATTTGTTAATTGGGATAATCTGGGGTACTTGTTTCTTCAAGGCAGATGAGCCCTGTTCACTGGTAAAGCATTACACTGTCACCTAGCATGTGTAGCTTACTGAGGACGGCTGTTTTGTCTCTCCACTCCAAATCACCAACATACAAAATTGCTTTAAATTATACCAGTGTACATCTGTCATCTGCCTAGGCCTGGATTAATACACATCCAACCAAACTCAATGGCTATATCATCAATACAGTATGTGCTCAGAGTGACCAAAATAAGTCAGTCTATGGATCACAAAAGGAGAGGGAGAGTTTGAACTCTTTTTGTATGAAATCAATACTGAACACACAAATATGTTGTCTAAGAAACATTTGTAAAAGAGCCTGCAGAACACCTTCAAAAACAGTTTTCTTCTAGTAAGGGTTATGCGGAAGGGTTACCACAGGGCAGGCAATGAAGAGCAAATGAGTTAACCTCCCCTCCACCCCTCCCCCCACTAAAAAAATGTACTCTTCTGTTTGTGAATGAAGTGAATGATTAACTACTGTTATAAATTTGAACTCCACTCAAGATGGCATGTGCCAAACAAACAATATGATCATTTTATTTTTCCCTGGGTTACAACTTGCATCTCTACCTTCTATATGGCATATATCACTTTGGCAGGGTGTATATAATAAGCCAGCCGGTAGCTGGTAAAGGGAGAAGTGTTCTTTGGCCCATAGCACAGGTGTCTTTCCTTAGATTAGCAATTGCCATTTAGAGAACTGTCATGGGAGGAACATAGGTGGCTGGACTCAGCTGAAGCAAGTTGGCTATTTAGGAGGACCTCAAAAGCAGAGGAATCAGATTTCACTTGGGCTGGGAGGACTACATGTAAGAAAGGATTACTATTTGATTTTATCTGAACCTTAATCAGGGGGCTCTGCAGTCCTTTCCTTGATTTCCATGCTTGAAACATCTAGTCCTCAGTCAAAGCTGCTGAGAGGTCAATAGCTGTGCTGTGTTGTGTTATTTAGGTTGAGAACAGAATTTATAAAAGGTGATATAGAAAAATACTGGAGCTATTAATCTTTGTTACCTATTAACTGACTGTAAGCTAGATCTACCAAAGGACAAAAACACCAAGAATAGGATTTAGGTGAAATTAAAGGACACAAACCTATCCTAATGGTGACCGACTCTCCGGAGAGGGTTCCAACCTGTGAGGCCTCTCGCTGCAGCCTTTAGTGAGGTGACTGAGCCCCTGCAAGGAGCAGGATTTTAATCTCATCGTCTCCTTTTAGCTAGTCCTAGGTGATTCTTTGCTCTGTGTACTGTTTTCTTTGGACCTCATTCTGAAGTATCTGAATTTCCATGTATGCTGCATCTTAAGAGCTAAGCAGTGCAGGAGAACTTTTTAGTTGCCCAAGTCCTTCACTGGCTCTAGCTGTACCCCACAGCTCTCAGTCAAAAGAAAACTATTTTCAAGAGGCTTGTAAAAATTTGCTGTATTTTAACCATTTAAATATATTTTTTCTTCCATGAACGATCTTTAAGTTGCCCTAAAGTCCTTCAGAGTTGAACATTGAGGCTTTGATATTTTTTGTCATGCTACAGTATTCAGAATTGAGCCAGTGCAATTGAAAACTTGCAGGATTTCCTCTCATCAAACATCATGCAAACCAAGAAAAATGAAGTCTAATAATACCTTGTAGAAAAAGTGACAAGGAACTGAATTAGTATTGATTTCTTACATGTAAGCAATGTGCGTGGACCTATGAAGATACAAAATAAATATAGGCCTTGCCCTAAAGATTTATATAGTCTAATAGCTCTGAAGCTGAAATGTGCTTTATGAGGGGGAGGAGAAGGGGGGTGAACCTTATTGAACTTGGGGAACTTAGTAGTTGAATTGTTCTTTTCTGCATATAAAAAAGCATAATAGGATGCACAGGGAAACCCATGGGGAAAAGAACTGGAGTGCTTTCATTACTAGAAAATGTATTTTTCCTGCTGCTTAATTGTTGCCGATGTTGCAAAAAAAGTCAGTTGTAGAACTACCTGGGCAAATACTACACTGGAATGATATCCAGTATCTAGTAGCTCTCCCATATCAATCAGTTTATTTTGAAGTAACTTACTGTTTCAAATGCTTGGTGAAAATCTTGAGTTAGAGCGCTGAAATTCAGATTTATATTAGTGGAATTGAGGGACGATCATAACTCATTCCTGTCTTGCAGCTGTCTTCAATTTTCTTGTGCTGATGCTAAAGTTGGCGCTATCTTTGATAATAAACCTAGATATTGATGAAAACTGCCATATTTAGAAATATTTATGCACTGCATTTAGTTTGTACAGATTGAGATCAAAACCAGAAAAAATTCATTTTGATGAACTGCCACAATCCCACACTGCCTGTTTCATTGGCAACCAACCAAATTGAAGGTGAACTTAGCTTTCACCTCCTTTAACAATTGTTCTAAAAACAAAGCCAAGCTGTTTGAATGCATAGAGAAGGAACCAAATTCAGATCTGATGCAAGAGAGCTTATTTGAACTGATTTTCAATCTCTGTTCTGAATTCAGGTCCCAACTGGGCTCAGTAACACTAGTAATAATTTGGAACACATTTTCCAATCCTTATTTGGGCAGGAAGGAAAATTGTTCCCTGAGTTTCCATGGTGGCAGAGTCAATGAAAAGTGAAAATATCAATCTCTTTGAGACACTGTGACCTCTAGGATTCTTATGTGAGAGAGGTATCTATGGTCATTTGACCAATGTCTTTAACATCCCCTTGACACTCTTTGAAATTGTCTATTACAAAACAGATGGTGCAGTAGTTACATTTTTGAAGGACTAGAAAAGCATGACCGCATCTGGAATTAATCTTCAGCTCCCTGAATCAATAGATCACCCAGGTTTAAGAGGGCCTTTCAATCTAAACGCTTTGCATAAGTGCATAGAAATAATACATGGCTTTTAAGGCAAAGCAGGAGCGATCTTGAACTATCATCATAGACACAACTTTATCTGTGAGACTGCTGCATATTTATAGGCAGTTCTATTTTACATGCACTTTTATAATCTTTGTAGCAAGTATTAGCAGTAAACTAAGTCATATGTTTCCTTTTTTCAGTGCAATAAAGAAGGGCATATAGTTTGTCCATAACTTATCATGAGTAAAGGGAGTCCCTTTCTATTCAGGGCTACAGTGTAGTTCTCTTTCACCCCAGAGGATGTCAAAAGATTTAGTAAACTGTATAACATGCATACAACATCTTTCAAGCAAAGCTACTTTGCGGGTAGTAAGCTTCATAGACTCATATAAAAATAGGGCTAGAAGGGTGCTCAAGCAAACCTCTAGTCCAGGGGTCAGGAACATTTTAGGGCAGAATGCCAAAAACACCTGCAACCTTAACTTGTAAGATGTTGGCGTGCCAGAGGCAGACAGCAGGTGAGCCACAAGGGGCCCTTTCCTTGTGGCTGTGCAGCCCTGGCCCCTTGCCTGAGGTGCAAGTGCCAGGCACAGTGCCTTAGTGTGCCATGCTCTGGCACATGTGCTGGGGGTGGCCTACCCCCGCTCTAGTCCAACCTGCCTCAAGGCAGGCTTGTCCCGCTAAGCATTCCAGACAAATATTTATCTAACCTGCACTTAAAGATTTTCAGTAAAAGTAAATGCATAACCTCTTTAGGTAATCTATTTGGAAACTCAACCACCATTATCGTTACAAAGTTCTTTGTAATATATAACTTGAATCTCTGTTGTTGCCATTTAAGTCCATGCATTCTTGTCCTGTCCCTGTGACAGGAGATAGTTAATAACAAGCACTACTTTATTTGAAGAATCTTATCAAGTCTTCTCTTGGTCTTCCTTTCTGTAAACCAAATAATCCCAGTTCTCCCAACTTTTTCCCCTTACAATATTTTCTAGACCTGTAATAATTTCTGTTGCTCTCCTTTTGACTCTTTCAATTTGTTCATATGTTCCTCGAAGTTCAGTGACCCAAACTGGCCACATCAGTGACCAGAGAGCTCACCAGTGCTGAATGGATTGAAAGAATCATTTCCCAAGACTTGCACATGATGCATTTAGCACATCACAGTATTTTATTAGCTTTGTTTTGGAACCATATTATATTATTACCTGAAATTCAGGCTGTGATCCACCATAACCATGAGGCCCATCTGTGCAGTGCTATAGCCAGTCATTCCCTCTTCTACTTTTGTGCCTTTGGTTTTTCTTAAATAATGTCTTCACTGAATGTACTTCTGTTTATATCGCATCATTTTCCAATTTATCAAGGTCATTTTGAATCCCAATTTTGTCTTCTAATGTGCTTGCTGTACCACCCAAAATTAATGTGTATGCTCTGTTCTGTCCTCTAAGTTAGGGCTGTCTAACTTCTAAGTGACCAGGGACTACCAGTCACTAACAGGATCTTCACCAGTGCAAGCAATGGGCCTATGGCCTTAACCTCCTCAGTGGTCTGCACACAAAGACATCCCCCCATCACTCCACTGCACAGCATGGGATGGCTGTTGCACCACACATTTGGGCAGCATCCCCATTTCAGCTCCTTTCCCCAGTGCTATCAGCTGTGCTACCCTGCTCCCAGGGCAGAAGCAAGAACCAAAAGCTGAAGAAGGGAAGGGGAGCCTGAAGCCCTGGCTGCAGCAATAGCCAGCTCAATGAAGCAACTGGTAGATGGCTAGAAACCTGGGGACTGCACATTAACCCCTCATGGGCTGCACGCAGCCTGTGGACTGCCTGTTGGACAGTCTTGTGCCAAGTCTTGAAGACACTGAAAATACTTAATGAAGATACTGAACAAAATCAGACCCAAGACAGATCACTGGGAAAACCTACTTGATGCTTCTTCCCAGTTTGTCATTAAGCCAGCTTGATGACTACTCTTTTCCCAGACGTTATATGTTCACTTTATAGTAGTTTATTCTAGAATCTATTTGAAACTCTATACAGAATTATGAGAAAGGAAGAATAATTTGCTTGATGGTACTGGAGCAAATCCCTATTCTTAGGATCTTCATTGTCTATGGAGAACAATCATTTCATCCCCCCAAAACTCACATGATACTCAATTTATGTGTGGTGGAATGAACTGTGATTTGAAGTACATTTCTAGGGAGCCTAAGTAATGCTGAGGTGATGTTGTTGCTGTGATGGTCCAGGATATATGTGAAAGGCAAAACTTCTTGTGGGTGCTACCTTTTATTGGCCCAAATGTATGGTTAGTGTACCTATAGGCAAGCTTTTGGGTATCATAAACCCCTTCCTCAGGCCTCTGAGACACAAGTAGACACAGCTGAGCTAAATAACAGATGGAACAAAAGCTTGTTAAGTAGGGTCATTGTTATCTGCGAAGAGCAGGTGTTAGCAAGTATCAGGA
Source organism: Crocodylus porosus (assembly GCF_001723895.1). Lineage (NCBI taxonomy): Eukaryota > Metazoa > Chordata > Crocodylia > Crocodylidae > Crocodylus > Crocodylus porosus. The sequence goes on from NW_017728909.1 coordinate 34,273,347, forward strand.
AGATTGTAATGAACTATGTCTATATTAAGTTTATGTTAAGACTTATGAAGCCTTAAGTATTTTAGACAAGATACTTAATATCACATTTCTTATCTCTTTCATTGTGAAACAAATACTACATTATCCTGCAAAAAATTAGTTACGTAAGGACAATAAATGTTATACCATCACATTTATAATTCAGGTCTCTTGCATCATGCTTACAGGCATTGTACAGACTGCAGATAAAGAAAAAGAAGAGCTCATACTCCTGGCGTGAAATCTTAGACTCATAGAGAAGTAAGGCTGGAAGGCACCTAAAGAGATCAGGCATCTCAAGAGATCAGTCCAATGAAGGATTGAATCTGCAACCTTGATGTTATTAGGACTACACCTAAACCAACTGAGCTAGACAGTTGCTTTATCTTGAGCCTATAACCATCATAAGGTGCAAGGCACTGACATGTATCTCAGAAGGTCAGATGTGTTTGGCCATATTCACTCCCTGAACCATGGATGGCTCACAAAAATGAAAACATATTCAGACTCCTTTCCCAGCATTTCAGAAGCTGACTTACAAGGCATAAAGGCATCACGTCAGACTGCAGGACTCAGTTTACTGTACCCATTTGGCCTATCAACTCTTTACAATTCCAGTCCAACTGTTTTAAACAGTTCACAGGAAGTGCAAACTGCCCCAAGTTTTTATAGTATTTCCCAGGAGCACTTCTCTCTTTCCTCTCCTAGAAGCATATGCAAGTGCAACACAATTGGGTCTTTTATTTTAACCCTACTAAAAGAAGATTTCAGTCTCATTTAATTTATTTTCTTATGCACTTATTGTGTGAAACCATTAATTATTTGCATGTCAATTACTTTTTTCCAATTCATTTTGTTTCCTGTTCTGTCTTTACCCTTAGCTATTATATTTTTCAGGTGATGCTATAGCATTGGAGTTCAATATACTCATTAATTCAACACAATACATAGTATTTTGAAGTAATAAGATTGCAAATCTATACATTTTTCAACTATTTCATTATAAGCACTTCTAGGGGCTGATGGTAAGAAATGTTCATAACATGCAACTTCCACTGTGGGCAATAAGGAACTTGGTATCTCTGAGAAGTCAGGAGCTTTTTACCAAAGGTTCTCTGCCTTTTTTATTGTCACTGACAAGCTACACATATTTTTCCTCTGTGGCCCCATTCAAAGAAATCCTTTGAAGATTTATCTGTGGACATCTCCCAGAATCCTTTGAGCTATTTCAGGAGGGCCAGGGGGAAACTCCTAAGAGGCTATAATAAATACATCATTAAATTTTTATTTAAAATGTGTTGGCCACACGTGCAAGACCTTCCACTCAACTTGGTGGCATTTCTCTTTGGATATACTACAGTAGCTTTGGGATGCTGCATAAATCCATTCTAAAATTTCAGGGACTGTTCCAGGCCTTAATGGGCAAAACCTTGTTGATTTGAAGGAAAAATAGAAACTGGAAGAGCAGATTAGTGGACACAAGTAGCCCATGCCATCTGATTTGCACGGGCACAGCTACAAGCCTCTATCTATGCAATTGGCTATAGGTCAAACTAGTTGATGGCTCCATTAATAATACCACTATTTCATTTTTTCCCACCTTCCAGTTAGAGCTTACCATGCTGACTCCCTGAGTGACTTGTGCCCTGGACAGAAAAAAAGAAAAATAGTAACGGAGGAAAGAAAGACATACCAAAACTTGGCAGGTGAGAGAGTGGGGAACTCAGACAGGGGGAGTGTCCGGCAGGAGAGATAAATGGGAAACTCCACTATACAGCAGAAAGTGTCATGAAGAAGGGTCTTTATCATAGACCAACATGAAGTAGGGGTCAGAGAATTTCAGTCCATTCCTGAAATAGAGGGCGTGTGAGAGAACGGCACACAGAAAGCATGTAGGGTGAAAATAGTGATATGTGTGGTACCTCTATTCCATAAAAAGTTTGGGGAGAAAAATTATGTTCTGTGAAAATTTTGTGCAATGTTGTAGTAAATAGCATTACAAATGATTTTAGAATTGTACCACCTAAGTTGAAAGCTATTATTTTGCTTTAGACTTTTTTATTATGGGGATGCCAATCATAACTTGTAATGAAAGCATTGTTAAGTATTGTATTCATTAGGAGTCACTCTGACATGAGCTTTTAAAGAGAAATCACTAGGAAATTCTGCTTACAACCTAGCTCACACTATAAATAATTCATAAAAAATGTCTTGAATAAAGCATCACAATTCTTTGTGCCAGAGTAAAATCATAAGTTTAGGTTCCTCAGTTTTCTTTAAGTGATTTTCCTCTGCAATGTGTAACAGCAATCACTTCCACATGAGGGCACCAATTGACATCTTATTCTCACATTTAATGTGCAAGCTGTATCAGTCAACAATTATTCCAATTTTACATTCACACAACTGTAGAAAAGGTTCATTTCACACAACAGTCTGCACTTCACTGTTCATTTTATTATTATTGATCTCCAGAACATACAAAATAAAACTCACTGTTGTTGCTACACTTGGAATTAAGCTATTTGTACAGGACCTAATTATCTTCATCTTTTCACCATTATAGTTTAGGAGTAATACTACCAAAGCCCCTAGAGTTAAAGTAATACAATTGTTGCTATTGTGAATTATTATCTGTATAATCACTTAGCATTGTAGAACACCTCAAAATGGAAATCAAAAGATATGATTTCTTCCTTGAAGAGTTTGTAAACTAAATGAAATGTAATGCGTGGACTCAGTAGCAAATCCCTAAGGTTTAAGTAGGGTGTGTGGAGTAAACACCAACTAGATTAAATGTGTATTCTGTGAAAGATACTGCACACAGCATGACATAATAAAGAAAGATGTTTTCTCTGAAGACATCAGATTAATTGGGATATATTCCTAGAAACCAGAAAGCTTGAAAGGAGCCCCCAAAAGGACTTTGGAACAAAGAGATAATGAGAGGCATTTTTGTATGACTGGGAGAATCAGGGAACTTCTTGCATCCCCATGCACAGCAGGATGCCTGAGAATTGAAGGAGAATGGCAAACACTCTCACAGTGCTGAAGCTGGGGACCATATACAATTTGTATTGCAAGGCAGATATACAGAAAAAAAAATTCCAAACTCAAGTGCAGGATTAGATTTATGAAATGATTTGGAATATGTTACTATATCCAGTGTTATAGAAGCTGAAGGCAAATTATGACCTTAGTAACGAGTCTATAAGGGTCACCTCTACCAAGAAAAATATGATTTGGAAGAAAATGATGCTCCAATGGATAATATCAACCATCTAGCAAAAGGGTCAGCACCCTACAACTTACCACCAGTTCCAGCCCATGAAGAGGTTATGTTTAGCTTGCCAAGATTTTTCACCCTATGGTGCTATTCAGTGGCCCATAGCAGTAGAGTAGGGAATTGGTGGCATTCAAAAGCATACAGTGGTAGAGGAATCAGTGGTGACTGGCTCACAAGAGGTGGGCAGGAGGCAGGAAAGTGTACAGAGAAGAGCCACAGAAATTATTTGAAGCTGGCAAAATGCCTCATAGTAAATGATGTAAGTATATTTAGTTTATCAATAAGAAAATTGAGAGGTGACCTGATTGCAGGGTATAATTATGTTCACAGCAAGAAAACAACAGGTATTAAAGAGCTCTTCAATCTAGGAGAGAAAGGAGTAGCAAAAACCAGTTGCTCAAAGGAAAAACTCAGCAAATTCAATTTAGCAATAAACCATGTTTTATTAATTAATTTAATTAATTTAGTTAGTTAATTGTGGGAATAAATTGCCAAGCTCTAATAAATTCTCCATCTCTGAATATTCTTAGATCAAGACACAATAAAAAGATGAAATCCTTTGGCCTGTGTTATATAGATGGCCAAATTAGGGCCAGAAGGAACCTCTAAAAGATTTAAAGTGTATGAATCTAGGAACTTATTGTTCCCCTTCCTCTATACTTAGATTAGTCTCTTTTACATCTTCTTTGAAATTAGATTGGGATATGTATTCTAGATTGTCTTTTAAAGCACCTATACCACTTCTGGCTGTTTCCAGAATGAATAAATAAAGTATAAATTGTTCACATATTTAGAAACTTGGCCAAATAAATTGTTCACATGTTTAGAAACTTGGCCCCAAACAGTCACATGTTTAATGGAAAAATACAAAGCATTTATTTTAGAACAAAATTATTTAGAAAAATAATAAAATCAAGATGGGAAATGACTCAAAAAGCAGTACAATGTGGTTTTCTAAGTGTATGGATTCAGCACTGAGAAAATGCAGTAATTAAACCATAAAATATCTTTCTTATGTGTCCATTTCAGTAAGTCCAATTTTCCTCATAGAGGATGAGACATTATTGTTGGTAATGACTTTACCACTAAGCCCTGTTAAAACTTTTAAACTAGTTGTTTCATTTTCAAGGACTGTCTATACAGGGAAGTTAGTTGCTCTACACCAAGCAAAACTAAGAGTAAAAGAAGGCTGCTTTAATGTAGGCACTCATGTTAGATCCAAATTCTACACCTGACATGCATAAACACTACACATCCACTGAACACCACACTAGACAGGTGTAGGATAGTGAAGTTCTGTCTGCCTTATTCCTGATATACATCCGGGTGGTCCCAACTGCCACCCTTGCCACTACATGAAGAAGTTGGAAAGGATTGGTGGGTTGAGCTGGAGCTGCCTCTCACAGTTCTACACTATCAGAAAGATTTTTCTACCTAGGAAAATGTCCTGCTTGCTGTTTGGAACTACAATCCAGCACCTGTGCACCATTTACAGATCTAAGCTGAAAATGAAATCTGAGCCATAATGGCTTAGTAAATGTTTGAACAATTACAAAATTATGAAGAGATTACATGATGTCTTATAGTGGAAATGGCAGTACTTGGAAACATATACAGATATGTTTCAAAGAAGAGAAGTATGTATCTGTGTGTGTGTGTATGTACATACACAGAAATATAGCAGTGATTCTCAGCGAGGTTACCATGGCACCATGGGTGGCTTGAGATCCTTCCAAGAGTATCACAAGGTGCCATGCAATGCTGGCACCATTAGGTGTACCAACATGATGCACATTATGAATCCAGCAATTTCAAATAGGAATCCATTGCATCAAAAATATTCTGACCTTCTGTGCTCTTTCTGAGTTCTTTGCAACAATAAAAAAAATCTTTTTTTTTCCATAGTTAAAAAACCAAGTGAAAACTAACAGCTGGCATTTTCTGAGGGGTACCTTGGGTCTGACAAGTGTGCCTTCACTATAAAAATGTTGATAACCATATAGAGATACTCTTTTTTATGAGCTCCCCTAACCATCAGAGCTTATCTATGAAAATGTAGTTTCAATATCCTCTTCTTTAAAGTCTTTTAAACCCAAAATAAAATGAGTCCATTGAATCCACACAGACCTTCTCACCATGCATTTGAAATGATGATATTTAGTAATATTCAGTTGGCAAAGCATTTGTTCACAAAGATGAGCTGCATGCATAGGAGCACTGGAATGTCCTGTGAGTACTGACTCTCACACTTTACAGAAACCTCCATACAAGCAGCTGCTCACTAAAAAGACTGCTGACTGTGGTGATGTTCCAGAAACAGTTAATTTACTTCAGTGGAGCAATGACACTTTAGATCAGGTGAAAGTCTGCCCAGTGAAAGTTACATTTTTTAGAAAAAATCATATTTGAGATAAAGAGAAGATGTATTGCAAAATGGCTGGAATGTGTGGCAAATTCAATGCTCCATAAAAGCTATACAGAGAGATTGCCTGGCTGGAAACTAAGGGTATTTGTAGACAACACAGGGTTTTACTTCTCCCGAAATCGAAGTGGTGGTTTTTTTAAAAACCACCGTTTCAATTTAAGGTGAAGTAAGCCCCCATGTTGGAACCCGATGCTTACCTGCCTCACCAGCAGCAGGGATGCTGGCAGGCAGAGCGGTTCCTAAGCTGCAGTGGGGGATAGTCCTTCCTCCTGCGGCAGCGGTGGGGCCCCAGCAGGCACCCAGCTCGGGCAGTTCTGGGGGGCACCGTGGCCACAGAGGGAAGTACCAGGCCCCCACGCAGCTCAGGCAGGTAGGCAGGCTCTGGGGGTGAGGAGATCAGGCTCGCCGCTTTTTTTTTTTTCCTGCCTTCCCGAACTACTGCCAGGCTGCCTGCGTGGGCTGCCTGCATGGCTCCTGAGACACATGGAGCCCAGTGCTTCCCTCTGCAGCTGTAGGGTAGGAACCTAAAACTCCTCCGAGGTGTTTTACTTTGCAGTGCCCCAAAGTCATTTGTTGCATCCCAAAGACATTTAAGGTGAATTACACCGCCAAATGTGTTACAGCGATTGGAATTAATGTGCAATACACCACTGAATATACAAACAGCAATGCCATTAAAGTGGTGCAAAAGGCATTTAACCCACTTTAAACCTGCTAAAAAGAGTCATCTGCAAATGGCCTATGACATAGCAACTTTGCAGAGCTCTGAGCTTTGTAGAGAACTGTGCTCTCCTTTTGCTGTCTGATACCCCTTCAACCATATTTTTCTGGACTGATACAAATGGAAAGTAAACGTTAATAAAACAGAGGACTGCATCTTCATATCCATACATTTCTCAAACAAGGAAATATCCCCGTGTTGGAATCCAAAGTTTCCTGGCCATTCAGAATTCATGGCATCAGTGCAAACTTTGATTGACACATCTGTAATCCTGAGGGCAGGACACTGTAACTTACTGTTATGCTTTCTGGGATCTGGTTTTTACAAATTAACTCTTGCTTGAATGTACCATGTGCTTTGCCCATCTTTAACAGTCTTCTGAATCTCTGTGTTTCAGTAAGCAAGGAATACCACTGGAGAACTCACAAACAGTGATGAGTAAAGCCTGCTGGAAGATTAGTGGCATGCTGTTATTCATTCAATCTTCTATGGTGTTTTTTTCAGTAAAAACATCTACAGTTTCCTCTATGTCATTATTGAAAAGGTTTTGCTCTTACTAACCAAACCTTGTCACTCCAGACTTGCAGACCCATCAGAATCTTCCAGATAATTTGGTAGGGCAAACCCCTTTCACAGTAACGATGCACAAAAATAATTACACACATTTCACTACATGAATGCTGATGGTTATCTGCCTGTCCAATGGAGGGATTATGAGAGCATTTGTTAATAAACAACTCATGCATGTAAGAGTTGCTTGTAAAATAATGACACAAACACATACACTTCTCCTAGGATTGACAAGGCTTTTTTTGTTAAGCAATCATAAATTTAAGAACATAGGCGTAAACTCAAATTCTACAAAAAGTGTACATCATATGCGGTATCAGAAATGTAATTGCCTTTTAATACTAATTTTTAAAAAGGAAAATCCTGAAGGCTCATGAACAAAAACGTACAAAAGGAAACAAGAGAGACAGAGAGTGTAAATTTCACGAACTGTGTACAAATCTGTGATTAGATAGCTAACTTCTGATTACTGCAGACAGACACTTAACTTTGTCGGGATAACCAAACACCGAGTGAATCGGGCCCCAAGGTCACGATGGGCCGGGGTGGCAATTGGAATACAAACAGGTGGGATTAGCGGCGGCGGAGTGAGTGCTGTACGGGAAGTTTAAACAAAGATGATTTATTTACTCACACTTGGGAAGTGGAGGCTCAGATATTTCTTCAGTTACAGTATAACGAACAACAAAGGGGTCTGTTGGCCCACGGGGTTCACTAGCGAGCCCTTGCTTTCTGCCCCCTGAGGGATAGGTGCAGCTGCCCACTAGCTAGTCCCAGGGCTGGTCAACAGCTCATGAATGGGATAACAAACAACAAAAACTGTAACGGAGTGAATCAAGAAACGGGGTCGTGACACCAGTCCAAAAGACAGTCCGTAAACCGAGGTCAGAGATGAGAAGCCAGAACGAAGTAAGCCGAAGTCAAAATCGAAGCCAAACAGTCCCGTAACAGATCAAAAAGACAAGTTGCTCCACCCGTCGTCCGCAGCCTCTGCTTGCGCCTTACAGTCCCTGCCGTCCGCAGCCTCTGCTCACAGGACCGTTCTCTCCCTGTGAGACAGTCCCTGCAAAGACAGCCTCTGCTCACAGGATCGAGCACAGTCTCTCCTCCAAAACACACACACACACACACTACCTCGCCACACCCAGGTGGCGGCTCACAAGCCTTTTATAAGAATTTAGTGGCCAATCAGAACGCTTTCCACAGAGAAATTTCTAGTCAAATTACATCATGCCGTCAGTGAACTGAGCATGTGCGATAGATCAGATTACCTCATGCTCTGTGATTGACAAGCCTCAAGGTCACCCAAGAGGGCACATTCTGGGGGCCTGTCTGTAGTGTCAACTCCCTGTGATGGCAGCACCAAACTTAAGATTTTTCCTTGACAAACTTGAGCATACAGTCAGTGTAATTATAGATATCATTCAAATATAAATCATGTTTATGTGCAGCTCCAAAATAAATTGTTCTATTGATTATTGATGAATTAATCTAAACCATAGATTGAATTTACAAAATTAATAATTTAAGGATCAGTTGTTTGGATGATCAAATGCCCTAGGTAAGGACATTTAAACTGTGATGGGGAATGCCGGTATCTTGAAATAATCTCTCAAAGACAAGCAAGAAAATTTGGAGTTTTCAAATAATCTAGAATAAAGCTTGCTTCATTGGAAAGATTAAACTCTCCAAACTGGAAAGCGGTATGGAATTTCCTCTGGGCTCAGGTCTCAAAGCCTACAGTACTCTCATACTCCAGGAAATTAATATGATTTACACAGAGACTAGTGAAAAACAGTGAGCACAAATGACAACACAGTCTTCTAATATACCACTGGAGCAAGCCTTCCCCTCTCCAGTGCTCCTGTATCTGCTTTTCCCTTGACAATTACCTCCTGGCATAGCTCCTCAGGCAGGATTGCCTCCAAACTGCCTCTTTAGACCCGTCCTCTTGAGCTCCAGTTTCAGTTTCATGTAGCACTGGCATCAGTCCAGTTTAAAACTGGCTAACCCCATTTTTGGCCTCTCTGTTTGCAAGGCTGGGAAACACATGCATGCACGCACACACACACATGCACGTGTGTGTGTGTGTGTACATGCATGTGTGTATGTGTGTGTGTGTGTGTGTGTAAGTTTAGTATGTGGTATGTTCCTGCAACACAAATCTTAAGCAGACCTGAGAGTCCTGTTTCAATTTTACTCTCTCTGTCTTCTGTGTCAGGACTCAAGCACAGAGCCAAAAGTATACTTTCATTTCTTCCAGGGCTTAGTTGCTCAACAGAGCTATGCCATATCTGAGCAAGAACGAGGAGGAGAGTAGGATGCATTGAATCCCACCTACCAACCCGGCATCCGTTTTGATTCCAGATGATTTTTGTAAAGGGAAGTAGTGTAAGGAAGTGGTTGTGGCTTGGGAATCATTGCCAAAATCTAGTCCAGTTTTAACTCAGTTGGCATGTGGAAATCCTAGTTTTGCAAGTCCTCTTCCAGCTTATAGAGCAGGTGAAGCCATCTGCCCTTAACAATAGACTCAGTACTAACGTCAACCAGTTACTAAGTATGGCTCAGTACCATTACAGTTTGTGGGTGCCTGGCCTAGATTATTATAACAAACTTCCTCCCTTTGTACATTCTGTTCCTCAAGCTCATCTGTTCTTAATTTCAGGGCCACAAGCCTGTTTTGGGTAGCAACCAGTATTCTCATTGTCCCTACAGAAAATTAATTGCTGCAGGTGGATAGAGTTGCAAGCAGTCACAAGCTGATTAGGAGTCAGGTTGCAAACCTGGTAGAGGAATCACAGCTCCTCTTTCCCACATTGTGAATACAGTGGCAGTATCTTGTCCAAAGAGTATCAGACAGACATGCCAGTAGTATCAAAACCATTACTGCAAACTGGGCAAATATTAAAAAGATACAACTTTGAGTACTGGCTTTTGGTCAGTTACCAAGGTCTATCATCCATTCTGTTCTTAAGGTATTTATGGAACTTCTTTCAGAAGTCTCCCTGCTGAAAGAGACTTGGGGATCATGACTGACCACAAGATGAACACAAGCCACCAATGTGATGTCACAGCTGCTAAAGCAAACAAAACCCTGGCTTGCATCTATAGATGTTTCTCAAGTATATCTCAGGATGTCATCCTCCCACTGTACTCGGCCTTGGTGAGGCCGCAGCTGGAGTACTGCATCCAATTCTGGGCTCCGCAATTCAAGAAAGATGTGGAGAAGCTTGAGAGAGTCCAGAGGACAGCCACATGCATGATCAGAGGGCAGGAGGACAGGACTTATGAAGAGAGGCTAAGAGCCATGGGACTCTTTAGTCTGGAAAAGCACAGGCTCAGGGGGGACCTGGTGGCTGCCTGTAAGTACACAAGGGGTGTTCATCAGGATCTGGGAGAAAGTGTGTTCACCACAGCGCCTCAAGGAAAAACAAGGACAAACAGTCATAAACTCCTACAAAACATAAGAAAAAATGTCTTTACTGTCCGAGCCCCCAGGACCTGGAATAGACTCCCTCCAGATGTGATGCAGGCAACTACTCTGGACTCATTCAAGAAACGCTTAGATGCATATCTTGCTGGGGTCCTTGGACCCTAGCTGACTTCCTGCCCCTGGGGCAGGGGGCTGGAATTGATGATCTTTGAGGTCTCTTCCAGCCCTAACATCTAGGAAATTTATAGAATTTAAAATACAGTAAAATTGGATATTTTCAATCCAAACCATGTGACATTTTTTGCAGTACTTTCCCTGTAAGTGCATAGAACATTGTAAAATACCACAGCAAAGGTAGATTAAGTATAAGATACATAAAAACCCATTTTAAGAAAGGCATGGCTAACAAGACCATGATGCAGACTGAAAACAGACCAGAAAACCATAACAAAGCACAATGAAACACAAAAATACAGCCTGGGGAGACGGGTAGCAACACAAGGTTTGGAAGCTAAACAGAACATTAATAAATGTTCACAGAGGATAGTAAATAGAGAGGAGTTGTAAGGAGAAATAAATCATTTAGAGAGTCCTAGGGTCATTAAAATATAACAAAGTGCCTCCTTATTGGCACATATTATGAACAATAGGAGGAAACCTTGAAAGCCAGTAATGCTGAGAGAGACCCACAAGTAGGAATGGACAGAAAATTAGATGTGACTATGATGCAGCAGAAAGAAAGGTTAATATCAACTGGGGCTGTATACATAAAAGGATTAGGTAGGGAACTGCCATTCTCTTAACAGCTCTTTTTCAAGCTGGAATATTTGAGTTCTAGTAACCCCAGCACCAAAGAATTTTTGACAAATTGGAGGAAGATAAGAGTAAATTTAGTCAGAAATAGCAAAATCATCAAAGCAAAGGAAAATAAAACTAAGAAACAAAACATATAACCCCCACAGAATTTTTTAAAAAAATCAACCCACCACAGAAAATTTGCCAGTTCCCAACCAAAAACCCCCAAAATATGATATTTTCTATATCATTTGCTTTCATTCATTATCCATTAGCATGCTGTAGCAGGACACTAAGGTACCGAGGCACAGGTGTGGGTTGCTAGGGCAACTGCTGGGGAGTCAGCTGACAGGAAGGGGCAGGGCCTGGCACATATAAACCCCAGGAGTGAGGCCAGAAGGGCAGTTCTCCGCTAGAAGCCAAGGGAGAAGGAGCTCTGCCGGAGCAAGCAGAGTAGAGAAGCCTGACAGCATGAGCAGCTTCTGTTCGTGGATACAGGGTGGAGAGTTCCCTGGTAGGGATTTGAATGATGGTTAGCCAGACGGCTTAGATTTGATGTTATAGTCCAGGGGCTTGAGTTTCTGTTTGTAGTTTTATAACACTGGAGGACTGGGTGAGGCTATTAGGGGTTGGAGGAGGCCTCATAGGGCTCCACAGTAGCTTGGGAACCCCAGTGCCAGATGGCATTTTTGGGGTGCACTGACCCCAGCCCCAGAAAGAGAAGGCCACAAGAAGCCCCAGGGTGAGGGGGCAGCGAGAGGCCCCAGGGCGAGGGGGCAGTGAGAAGCCCCAGAGAGAGAGGGCCACAAGAAGCCCCAGAGCAAGGGGGTGGTGAGAACCCCCAGAGAGAGAGACAGCAAGGAGAAGCCCCAGAATGAGGGGGCAGCAAGAAACCCCGGAGCAAGGGGGCAGTGAGAGACCCCAGGGAAAGAAGGCAGTGAGAAGTCCCGGAGGCAGCGGCAGGAAGCCTCACCAAGAGGGGGCAGCAGAGCACCAGGAAGGCACGGGACAAGACAGGGCAGTGGAAGCCCAGGGAAGTTAAGGAGAGGACCAAACTGCAGCAAGGTCCAGGTCAAAACCACATCAGTACCATCTGTGAGGCTTGGACTGTGGCGTAGGGGAGGAAAAGGAGCCGCAGATAGTGCCCCCTGTCACCGGGGCAAATAAAATGGGCAGCCTCCTGCTAATTACATCTATTAATTAATCAATGAAGATCAAGGCATGGCAGGCTAGTAAGCAGGCAGTTCGCCCATGACAGGAGGGTGGAGTCACTGATAGAAAGACACTAGTAGAGATACTCCTGTCACAATGGTGCATTGGCCGGGAAAGTTTTATACGGCAGTATGCATCATAAGACTCTGGTTTGCCTGTATGAAGAAGAGAACCTTTGGGTCCATGCACAGAGAGGAACGAGAACAGATGCAAATCCCAGGCCTGGAGTCAGGGAACAAGTTTTGGATCAGCTACATCAAACGGTACAAGGCCTACTGGATCAAGCTACAAGACAACAGACACAGTTAGCTAACATGATCGGAAGCATCCGCCCCCGGCCAACGATGCAGGTAGGAATGTGCGGCTACGGAGCCCGAGTTGACCCTGCAGTAACAATAGAGGGGAAAAAAGTAGTGGCTATACTGGACTCAGGCTCATTGCAGATGATGGTGCAGAGTGACGTGTTACTGGCAAGGGAGAGGGGAAGAGCAGATCGCGCGAGGGTGCAGTGTTGATGCGGGGACTCGCTCGATTTTGACAGGGTGAGGGTCACTCTACAAGTAGGCAGTAAGACCCGCCGGATGCTAGTTGGGGTCATGGAACATTTACCCTACCCAGTAGTACTGGGCTGTGACTGGCCTCAGTTGCTAAAAGAGACAGCCAGTGTGAGGCGTGAGGAGAACACTGAGGGTTTCGTGGGTGAAACTGAACCATCTCCTCCAGAAGAAGAAGAAGCTGAACAAGGGGTGAATGTCGCCCATTTGTGGGAAGATGAACATTTTCAGGAGCAGAATCAGGAGACAGATTTTTGGTGGGCGCTACAGGAACACCTCACCCAAATAAACAACGAGGTATTGAGACCACAGCTGATGAGGACAACCCCGAGGTTCAAGGTAAGAAACGACCTCCTATACTGGATCGAGTAAGGGAAGCCAGAAGGAGGGAGGTCGTAGAGTTGTTGGTCCCTCACCGATATCAACAAGCCTTATTGAAGGTGGCTTATGAGCTCCCTATGGATGGGCATCTGGGCCTGGACAAAACAGAAGCATGCATTCGGGCAAGATTTTTTTGGCCAGGACTGGTTAGTGCAGGAAGTAGCAAGATATCGCACTTCATGTCCTGGCTCCCAAAAAGTGAACCCAAGGCAGCCCCCAAAGTCTCCTTTAATTCCATTCCTCTGGTAGAGGTTCCCTTTGAGAAGGTGGCGCTGGACGTTGTAGGGCCACTTCCCCAAAGTAGCACTGGAAACCAGTACATACTAGTTTTATTGGATTATGCGACTCAGTACCTGGAAGTGGTGCCGATGCGGACAGTGTCCACGCCAAGGTGGCGAACGAACTTTTGAAGATATTCTCCTGAGTAGGACTCCCTAAGGAACTACTGACGAATCAGGGAATGAACTTTACATCATGCGTGTTTGAGAGAGTGAGTAAAGCTTTGGGGATTAAATACCTGAAGGCAGACATGTATCATCCCCAAACAGACAGGCTCGTGGAACATTTTAATCAGACATTGAAACAAATGCTAAAAAAGTTTGTGGTTGAGAGCCTGCAGAATTGGGACAAAATGATACCACCTTTGTAGTTTGCTGTAAGAGAGGCACCCCAGGTTTTTACCCTTTGAATTATTATACGGCTGGCAACCGAGGGGGATCCTGGACCTGATTAAAGAGGATTGGGAAGAACAGCAGGCTAAAGACCAGAACATCATCCAATATGTGATCCAACTGTGGAAACACCTGGAAGCAGCTCAAAATGTGGTGTTAGGAAATCTCAGAGATGCCTAGCAATGACAAATGAAACATTACAAGCAAGGCGCTAGGGAAAGCAGGTTTGACGTGGGGGACCGCCCATTGGTTCTATTACCGGACAGTGAGAGTAAGTTACTTGCCCAGTGGCAGGGACCCTATGAAGTCATACATCAAGCAGGGCCCGTGGACTATGAGGGGTACCAAATAGATAGGCAGAAAAAGAAGCAAGTATACCATGTCAATATGTTGAAGAAGTGGGAAGACAAGGAGTGTATGTACTTAGCCTCTCATCCTGAGGAATTAGAATTGGGACCCATGTTAACGGAGGGAAGAGGGCGGGGTGATGTAGAACTGGCCCCGCGACTGTCGGAAGAACAGAGAAGAGAGGCTGCCGAGCTAGTTGAGGAGTATGGAGATGTGTTCCAGGGAACCCCTGGGGAAGCTTGGGGTGTGGTACACCGGATAAAAACTCTGGGCCAGGTAATACATGAGAATTGGAGACGGATTCCCCAGTGACTCCAAAGCCAGATAAAAACAGAGATTTCAATGATGCTAGAGAAAAGTATCATATGTGAATCCCACAGCAACTGGTGGAGCCCCATCGTAGCGGTACCTAAACCTGATGGAAAAAATCCACCTCTGTATTTAGTACCAGAAGTTGAATGCAGTGGCTAAGTTTGACACCTATCCGATGCCCAGAGTGGACGAACTCGTGGAAAACATCAGGCAAGCTCACTACATTTCCACTTTCAACCTGACAAAAAGTAACTGGCAGGTCCCAGTGGCACCTGAAGATCAGGAAAAGACAGCATTCACCACCCTGTGGGGTCTCTTCCAATTCTGGCTTATGCCGTTTGGGTTGCATGGAGCTGCAGCTATGTTTCAGCAGTTAATGGACAGAGTTTTGGCTCCCCATGGGGGTTACATCACGGCGTACATTGATGATATTATTATATACACTGAGAACTGTCCTGAACACCTCACCGCACTGAGAGCAGTACTGCGAGACTTGAGAAGGGCTGGGCTGACAGCCAATCCAAAGAAATGTACTGTAGGGAAAAAGGAAACACAATACTTGGGGTTCCTAGTAGGAAGCAGGAAGGTGAGACCTTTGTTGAGCAAAGTGGAGGCATTGCGAAGGCATCAAGCACCCCATACTAAAAAGCAAGTGAGGGTTTTCTTGGGGCTGGCCAATTATTATAGAAAGTTTGTACCACACTTCACAGATGTAGTTGTACCTTTGACAGAGATGATAAACGAGGGGCTCCAACTAAAGTGAGATGGAGGCAGAAAAGGCGTTCTGAGCAGTGAGGGATGCACTGTGCCTACAACCACTCTTATATACTCCGGATTTTAATAAACCTTTCCTGGTGCAGACTGATGCGTCAAATGTGGCTATTGGAGCAGTATTGGTTCAGAGAGAAGGAGAAAAAGAGCACCCTATAGCCTACGTAAGTAGGAAATGACACCCATCAGAACAGAGTTACGCCACGGTAGAGAAGGAGTATTTGGCAATTAAGTGGGCTATTGAAACACTACAGTATTACTTGTTAGGGGGGGTCGTTCACTTTGATCACTGATCACATGCCCCTGCACTGGCTGCAGAGCATGAAGACGGACAACACAAGACTGATGAGATGGGCCCTTAGTCTGCAACCATATTGTTTTGAGGTAAAGCATCACCCTGGAACCCAAAACATAAGTGCCGATTTCTTCTCGAGACAATATGAGGAAGAAGGAGGGCAGGAGAAACGGGGGGATTCCGGACAAGGGAGAAGAAAGGGGGGCGTGTAACTAGGAACCCTAACCTCATTGCTAGAAGGCCAGGTGACCCTTCCAAGTCTGAAACCTCCCAGGCAGGACCAACCAGTTGGGCAACAGAAGAAGGAAATTCAAGTTCTTGCAAATGGCGATTGGAGAAGGATAGAGGGGTGGCAGGGAGACAGACTCCCAACTACTACAGTAGTGTGCCTGTCGCCTCCATCAGAGAGATACACCATGCCCGGAGCCATCCCCACGACCATTTAAAACGTAGAGAGAAGACAGGCCTAAGTGGCACCTTACCAAGGCTGGCAATGGGGGGGTTACCTGTGGCAGGTAATCCCACATGGTGCAACGTGGGGGAAAAGGCGAGTAAGAGGCCCCTGAAAACCTTCGCCTCCTAAGTTACTGGGTGACCGAGGAAAGGCCGAGAGAAGCCCTGGACCGAGGCAGTGCCCACAAAATGTAGGGACCCACCCGGGGAGTGAAGGTCTTAAGGGGGAAGGTGTGTAGCAGGACACTAAGGTGCCTGCTACTCTCAGAGCAGAGGCACAGGTGTGGGTTGCTAGGGCAACCGCTGGGGAGTCAGCAACCAGGAAGGGGCAGAGCCTGGCACATATAAACCCCAGGAGTGAGGCCAGAAGGGCAGTTCTCTGCTAGCAGCTAAGGGAGAAGGAGCTCTGCCGGAGCAAGCAGAGTAGAGAAGCCTGACAGCACGAGCAGCTTCTGTTCGTGGATACAGGGTGGAGAGTTCCCTGGTAGGGATTTGAATAATGGTTAGCCAGACGGCTTAGATTTTATGTTATAGCCCAGGGGCTTGAGTTTCTGTTTGTAGTTTTATAACACCAGAGGACTGGGTGAGGCTATTGGGAGTTAGAGGAGGCCTCATAGGGGCTCCACAGTAGCGTGGGGACCCTGGCGCCAGATGGCATTTTGGGGTGCACTGACCCCAGCCCCAGAGAGAGAAGGCCACAAGAAGCCCCGGGCCAAGGGGGGCAGCGAGATGCCCCAGGGCGAGGGGGCAGTGAGACGCCCCGGGGGGGCAGCAGGAAGCCTCACCAAGAGGGGGCAGCAGAGCACCAGGAAGGCACGGGACAAGACAGGGTGGTGGAAGCCCAAGGAAGTCAAGGAGGGGCCAAATTACAGCAAGGTTCAGGTCAAAACCATGTCAGTACCACCTGCGAGGCTTGGGCTGCGGTGTAGAGGAGGAAAAGGAGCCACAGATAGCGCCCCCTGGCACTGGGGAAAATAAAATGGGCAGCCTTCTGCTAATAACATCTATTAATTAATCAATTAAGATCAAGGCATGGTAGGCGAGCAAGCAGGCGGTTGGCCCATGACAGGAGGGTGGAGTCACCACTAGAAAGACACTAGTAGAGGTACTCTTGTCATACATCCAAATACAGAGTCAGCCACTACAGCTATAGTATGTTAGCTACAGGGTAAGACTGGGACACTTGCTGGAGTCTAGAAAAATGCAGATCGATGGCAGGATCAATTCAAACTGACCTTGACAATTAAGTTGTCTCATTGCAAGGCTCTGCAGCCAAGGTTTATTAGAATTTTTTTCCTTGTTTGTTTTTGAGAAATTGGAACACTTTTAACCTTGTAACAGAATGAGCTGCCAGAATTGTAGCTGTTTTGAATAAAAGTTCCCAGAATTTCATCACGCCACACAAGCTAATGACGTCTCTTTTAATGTTTGTTGTCCTATTTCCAGTACACAATGCTAAGAGCAGGTCACAAACCACCTGCAGGTTTCTCTGCAACAGAACCAAGCCAAGCAAACAATGTAGTAGTCTTAATAGCTCATAACCCTCCCTCCATATTTTAGTTCTTTATAGTAGGAGCATCTCCAGAATTTCTACCTATGGAAATTTATGATGTGACAGATTCTTTGAGCAGAGTTATTCTCCCTCTAGAGACTGAGGGAGGGGGATCTTTATAGCATACATTTTTAAGGTTTATGAAGAAAGCCTCATACAATATTCCTTTCTGGTCTTCTAAGAAAGAACACTTGATAAACAAGGGCCAAATCCCTAAAGATGCAAAGTATTTCCTCAGTTGGGTGCATCTACACATGCAATTAATGCACCTTAAGGTCACTGTGTATTAAAATAAGGTGCAATGAACTGCACTCAGGAACATGTTTACACGTGTACCTGTCTCAGGAGCAAATATGCTCCCAGTGGGAGCCATTGAGTCCAGAGGTGCTCCTTCCCCCCTGCTGTGTTCTGCCCCTCTCCCCCCGCCCCCTGCAGCTTCCAGAGGGAGCTTCAGGCTCCCCTAGTGCCAGCTCTGGGCTGGCAAGGGAATGGGGGTCAGGCCAGGGATCCAGGGAGCATGGACGAGTTGTCCCAGAACAGGGGACAGCTCCCAGGTGCATGGAACTTTGGATTGTAGCTTGGCTCAGCGGCATTGGTTTGGGGTGACGCCCCATGGCCAACTGGCAGCAGCTTCCTGAGCTGTCCCTGCATTTTGCTTGCTGCTCAGCTCCCGGCTCCCCCCAAGGAGAGCTATATCAGATACAACTATAGCTGTACCCCAAAACTCTGGGCAGCTCCTATACAGGGGCTATGTTCAGTTTATTATTTTAGACTGAAAGCTGTTATGGCAATATTACCCATATGCCTTCAGCAGTCCTTGAGCTAGAAAACCTGAATTCTTTTTCCTGGCTCTCCCACTCACCTGCAGCACTGTCCTGAACAAGGCATTTCCCCTCTCAGTTCTTTTGCTCTCCTGTCCTCTCTGCCTTCTCTACTTAGATGAAAGTTTTTCTGGCAGGGGACTGAAAATGCTGTGTATGTATTTATTACTGCAACCACACAGTTTTATTGGTCTTCATTCATGTAAACTGAGTTTGTAAGGTTGTAAAGACAAAAGCTACATTTTTCACATATTCTACAAGCAGCTAGCATGCTTGTGGCTGCTTTCAACAAATGAAAAACAAGTCATACTTCAGAGATAAGGGCTGTTTGTGAGGTTCAGATCCATGTTTGTTTTTTGAATTCCCCATAAGTTTGTGAATGTTTGAATACGTGGTTCTGGTTGAAGCTCATCTTTACTTTGCTGTTATGTTTGGAACCTGCTATGTTGCCAGCATGATATTGATCTCTATGCTGGTTTATGGGGAAAAAAAAGCTAAAAAAGGAAAAGATTAGAAATATAGTCCAACCTCATTGCAATAAAATCTGTTTATAACAGTCCCCTGCTTTTAATCATCCCAAAAGCAGGAACTGATATCTTTATTATTCTCATGAAGCAAATTAACCAACCTTTTAGAAAAAGCACACTCTTTTAACGATTTTTTTCTGCTAGTCCCAAGTGGATTCATTATAATGAGGTAGTGCTGTAGAAAGCTAAATAAAAGAGGGGAAAGAGTGGGTTTCTTGGCATGTATGTACTCTTTCAGATTATGCTGCCATTCACTTTGGGATTTCATTTACAGCCAGTGAAGTATTTCAATTTATTGTCATTCTGTCATTGTTCAATAGTTACCCACCAGCCAGTAACATACATCTCAGCATTCCCCAGTGTCAGGGTACTGTGAGTGCATGACGTTTCTCTCAGCTGCATCAGGCACTGCCCGCATGTCTGCTAGTAGAGATTTTGATCTTTTGTAATGCAATCCATGCATTAGCTTAGAACACTGTGTGCTTGGGGCATTTGTAACCTGAATAGCTGTGCACAGCCAAAGCACTTACTAACCTGATTGTTAGACTCATATTGGGGCACATCAGATATTTCATTAGGGGTAAAGAGGCTTTTTATCATTTTCAATAGTGGTGTCTTATACAGATGCTTCATTCCATCAGTAAAACATCATGCCACTAATATTATGTGACCTCAGCCTTGTCTGATTGCCATTCTAGGGGATGGAAGAGACAACAAAGTTCAAGTGATATTATTTAGGCTCTTATATGAGAATGTGTCTTATTTTTAAATGTCCCTTCCATTCATGTACAACTATTCCATTGGAAGCTGTAAAATACTGTTGATATATACTTACATTTATAGCTATGCATATATTAAAAGCTTAATTAGAGATGGAACAAAACAAGCCAGCCCAGAGCAGAACTTCCCAAACGTATGTTTGTGTGTGCAGAGCCAAATTAACCCCTTAGTGGGCCCTAGGCAAACAAATTATGCACCTAGTTACTTTGCATATGGCAACAGTACTAGGAGTAGCAGCTGCCACCAGGGCTTGGAGCTGCAATGTGAAACCCTAGAAGGGAAAAAGAGCTGGGTGACACTGCGGCTGTACAGCAGCAGCACTGCCATGGCAAAATAAGCACAACTGGACCCCTTCTTCACACAGGGCCCTTGGCATGTGCCTAGTTTGCCTATACATTAATCCAGCCCTGTGTGTATGTGCTAATCAGCCCTAATGATACAATCAAATAGGCAAAAGGAAAGAAAAAAAGTAGATGTTAACAGACTATATTATTTGCTGTCATACATTCTTTGAAGAGTTCTCAATATATTTAAAGAATATGATGTAAATGCCATAGTTAATAAGTTAAGTATGAGAAGGAAAAACACCCAAGTAATTACAGCAAAGTTGCCATATAACGTAGACATCTGTAACCCGGGCAGTACTCCAAGAGGTACCCCTTCTCCAATTGAAGGGATCAAAGCAGGTGCACAAGCACTGTGGGAGGTGTAGGGACTCTCCTCCCCTATAGAGCAGAGCCAGACCACCAATGGGGACTTAACCATATACCTTTTAATACTGGGAACATAACAGGCATAAATCAGAGGGTATAGTGGACACTACAATGCCCCAAGGGGGCAGGATTCAAAGTTTAGACACTTACAATCATTGACAAAAAACAGGGTTAACAAAATATAAAACACAAACAGCAGAACAAACAAGACGGGTTGGTGAAATATAAAAGGCACAAAATGCAAAACGATAAGGAAATATAGGGCCTTCATACCTGGAGGGGAAGAAAGAGGAGGGAAACACAATGGCCCCTCCTTTTCCAGTGCCAGAAGATTTACTTCTTCTCAGTCACCCCAAGGCACCTCAGCTGGCACTTGAACCCAGAACTCCCATGTGGTTGGTAGGAACACTGCCACACAGCCACCACTGGTAGCACTGCTCTGGCCTGCTAGGGGTCTTGACCTTCCTGAGGTCCCGGCCTCATGTCAAGCTGCCTGGCCTCTGATTGGAGGAGCTGGAAGCAGAGCTGGGAACCTCTCAGGTTGCTGCTCAGATCCTTGCTGGAGCAGGGGGAGCCTCTCCTGCTGGCTGCAGCCTCTCCCAGGGGATCCTGGAGCCCAGTGGGGGGCCTCTCCTGCTGGCTGCATGCCACGCTGCTGAGAGTCCCACTGCTGCCTGCAGGTCCTGCTCTTTCAGGCTCTTCTGGGGCACTGCTCCTGCCCCACTGGCTCAGCTCTTACCAGCTCTGTGAAGCTCCTTCCTTGCTGTCCCTTGCTGGTCTCTCCTGAGTCAGCCCACACTGCCCCTTTTATCCCCCTCCAGGTGACCCAAGGGGCCAATTGGGACATGGCGGGGGGGGGAGTCTCTGAGGCCTGATTGGTGCAGAAAGGGAATCCTAAGTCTTCCAATCATCTTTTACCCCTTCAAAACCCCTGGGGCAAATCATTACCAGATTGGTAAGGAAAGGGAATCCCAAGTCCTCCAATCACCTTTTGCCCTTTCAAAACCCCTGGGCTAGGTCACTGCCAGCTAGCCCATCACATGCCCAAAAAATAAAAATAAAAAATAAGGCTAGCAAGGAATAAAAGTGAAATGAGAGCTTCTCTCAACACTATGGAAGTCACATGAATGAACTCTTCTTTGGCTATCCCTCAATACAAGGATGATGCCTGCTGAGGGGTGGTAGGGGGAGCGGATTATTGGTAAATTTGAAAATGACTGAAGAGCCCCAATCCTTGCTTTTCAAGTTTTTCCACAGATATGACAGGTGGTGCCTTGGCAGGTGTGGGGGAAGGGGAGGGGGCTAGGGGAAACAGCTGTTGGCCAGGCTGCCATCAAGACTGTTACCAGCCAGCACTTCCCAGTTTGTAAATTTGATGCCACCCTTCTTAAGGAATGCTTTCAGGGTGTCCTTGTAGCACTTCCTCTGTTCTCTTCAGGTCCTCTTACCATGACTGAGTTGAAAGAAAAGGACTTGCTGCAGGAGATTAGTGTCAGCCATTCACACACAGTAGCCAGTGGAGTTGATGTTTCATGAGATCCAGGCTGACCTTGACAGGCTCAGGAAATGGGAGGACGAGAACCTGATGGTGTTTAACTCTGAAAAATGCAAGGTTCTCCACCTTGGGAAGAAAAACCTGCAGCATGCTTATAGGCTCAGTAGTGCTATACTGGTTAGCACTACAGATGAAAGGGACTTGGGGGTCATGATTGACCACAAGATGAACATGAGCCTTCATTGTGATGCAGCTGCTAGTAAAGCAAGCAAAACACTGGCCTGCATCCATAGATGCTTCTCAAGCAAATCCCAGGAGGTCATTCTCCCGTTGTACTCAGCCTTGGTGAGGCCGCAGCTGGAGTACTGCATCCAGTTTTGGGCTCCACAATTCAAAAAGAACATGAAGAAGCTTGAGAGTGTCCAGAGGAGAGCCATGCGCATGATCAGAGGCCAGGAAAACAGACCTTATGAAGAGAGGCTGAGAGCCATGGGAATCTTCAGCCTGGAAAAGCGCAGGCTCAGGGGTGATGTGATGGCCACCTATAAGTTTATCAGGGGTGCTCATCAGAATCTGGGGGAATGTCTGTTCACCAGAGTGCCACAAGGGATGACAAAGTTGAATGGTCACAAACTCTTCCAGGACCATTTCAGGCTGGACAAAAGGAAGAACTTCTTTACTGTCCGAGCCCTCAAGGTTTGGAATAGACTGCCACCGAAGGTAGTTCAAGCACCTACTTTGAATGCCTTCAAGAGATATTTGGATGTTTATTTTGCTGGGATCCCACCTGACTTCCTGTCCCTGGGGAAGGGGGCTGGACTTAATCTTCCAAGGTCCCTTCCAGCCCTAATGTCTATGAATCTACGAATTTTGCCTCAGTGCTGGTTATATTAGCTGCAGAGAGGATACTGGCATTGGTGCAGTGGTCTTCCCATGTAATGTGAAGGATCTTCCTGAGGCAATGCTGATGGAACCATTCCAGGTACCTAAGATGGCTTTGATATGTCATCCACATCTCACACCCATAGAGGAGCATGGGGATAACCACTACATTGTAGACCAGGATTTTAGTTTCCATCTGCAAATCTCAGTTGGTAAAGACAGGATAAAGCTGCTTCCAAAGGATACCCTGGCACAGCAAATCCTATATTCAATTTCTACATTAAGACAACTGACTGGGAGAGGTGGCTGCCAAGGTATCGGAAATGCTCAACTTTTTCAAGGGGTTCTCCACCATTGGTCATTTTTAAGGGAAGTGGGCAGCTTGTGCTGGGGCAGGCTGATGGAACCCCTTGGTCTTCCCAATATTAAGGAAGAGTCCCAGGTGCTGATAAGCACCTGAAAAAAGGTCAAGGGTGGACTGCTGATTGGTCTCAATATGCACAAAGATAACACAGTATTCAGTGTACTGAAGGTCAGTAATGCCAGTCGTAGTAAATTTGTTTTGCTGTGAAGGTGCCACAGGTTGAAAAGCTGACCATCCATTTGATACCCAAGCCCAATTCTGGGAGGAAGGCAGTCACGGATAAGAATCAAAATCACAATCTTCACCTTGAATGGGGAAGGGGCTAGAAAAGGTGCCATAAATATGGACTGTCTTAACCTCCCCTGGTTGGATTGCCACATGCAGTGGGATCACTCTACCTGCAGCCAAAACCAACAAAATAAAGTACTGAAATTTACCATGAGGACTATCCACACTCTCATGAACTCCTCAAACAGTGAGTGTCCTGAAAAAAGAACTGCCATAGTAGCTAGAGAACTTGCAAGATATGATATTGATATTGCTGCCCTAAGTGAGACCCCCCCTGGGCAGATGAAAGCCAGATGAAATAAGGAGGTGGCTTCACCTTTTTTGGAAAAAAAAGTCACCTGAAGAGAGGTGAATTCACAGAGTTGGCTTTACCATCAAGAATGAGATTGTTAGTTAGCTTTCAGAACTCCCTGTGGGCATTAACACATGCCCTATGACTCTCTGCCTCAAGCTCAGTAACAACCAGTATGCTATGGTCATCAGTGTGTACGACCCCACACTTGACAATGAAGTTAACAAAGAACAGTTCTACTGAGCTCTTGACACAGTCCTGACTACTACTGCCAAGGAAGAAAAGCTCATCCTTATGGGTGACTTCAATGCAAGAGTTGGGTGACAGTCAACTCTGGAGTGGCACCACTGGGAAATAGTGGGTGGGGAAAGTCAATTTCAGTGGTATCTTCCTCCTCAGCAAATGTGCAGAGCATGACTTCCTCATCACAAATATCTTGACAAATATAAGACCACTTGGGAACACCCATGCTCCAATCATTGGCACCTTCTTGACTGTATTATTGTCAGAGCCCATTATTGTATTGATGTCCATATCACTCAAGTCCTGAGAGGTACAGATGACTTCTGGATGGACCACCGCTTAGTCAGATCATCTATGGGCATGCAGCTTGCATCACAATACCTTAAACAACCAAAAGGAATGTGGAAGTGATTTAACATCAAGGGACTCCAAGACCAAACTAGATATGAGGATCTTCAGCAATGCTTTACTGAGAGACTTTTTGACCTATCTGATGACATCAAGGACATCTAGGAACATTGGGAGAAACTTAAGAATGTTAGTCACAAGGCATGTGCTGAATCAGTTGGATACTCCACTTACCGTCATCAAGATTGGTTGATGTGAATAATGAGGAAATCCTAGCACTTATCCAGCAGAAGAGAACCACATTCTGCAATTGGCAAAATGGACCCTCCAACCAGCAAAAATGAGAGTCTTACCACCATCTTAAAGCTCTAATTTGGAGAAGGCTATGGGACATCAGTAGTGGCAAGCAAAGGTGATGGAGATCCAGAGTTTCACTGATCAATATGACATAAGAAGCTTCTTTCAAGAAATAAAAACCATCTATAGGCCATATATCAATGTCCCAACCTTGTTGCAATCCCAGGACATCTGCACCCTTCTCACAGATAGTGTACCAATCAAACAATGCTGAAAGGAGCACTTCAAGATTCTACTCAAACATGAATCTGAGGTCTCAGCTGCAACCATTGAGTCCATCCCTCAACACCCAGTAATAGAATTTTTTGCTGGTCCCCCATCCTTCAAGGAAGTTTGGTGCGCTGTCATTGAGACCAAGAACAATAAGGCACCAAGACCAGATGGTCTTCAAAGGTCTTCAAAGCTGGTGGAACAGCACTAATGCAAAAACTTCACCAACTTCTCATCAAAATATGGGTGAATGAGAAATCTCCCCTGACTTAAAGAATGTCAACATTGTGACCATCTTCAAGAAAGGGGACAAGTCAGTGTGTGGGAACTAATGAGGCATTGCCCTCTTCTTCATTGCTGGGAAGATTCTTACTCATCTCCTTCTGAATTGCCTCTTCCCCCTTGATGAAGATGTCCTTTCAGAATCCCAGTGTGGCTTTAGACCATCATAAGGTACTACTTACATGATTTTTGTTATACAACAGATCCAGGACAAATTTAGAGAGAAACACCAGGAGCTGTTTATAGCA
This sequence comes from Crocodylus porosus, assembly GCF_001723895.1. Classification (NCBI taxonomy): domain Eukaryota; kingdom Metazoa; phylum Chordata; order Crocodylia; family Crocodylidae; genus Crocodylus; species Crocodylus porosus. The sequence continues at coordinate 34,298,994 of NW_017728909.1, forward strand.
TTTATTGATCTAACCAAGGCTTTCGATTCCATTTATCATGAAGTCTTATGGAAGGTGCTGGCTAGGTTTGGTTGTCCACTTAAGTTCATCAGCATCCTCACTGTACTCCATGATGGGATGACTGCCACAGTCCTTTGCAATGGATCAGACACAGATGCATTTACCATCTGTACAGGTGTCAAGTAGGGTTGCGTCACCACCTCAACCCTTTTCTCCATCTATCTTGCTTCTATGAATTAAATAACTCTCACGTCTTTCCAAGAAGAAAACATTGCGGCATTAATTGTTCATAGGAATCCAAAGCACTTCCCCAATTCCTTCATTTTTCTTACATCTCTTACTTAACCCATAAAAAGATGAAATTGCTGTAAACAAAAAATAAACATCTGACTGCTGACAACAGACTGGAACTTAGGAAGAAGCAGAATCATACCGTCAAAACCTAAGACTTGGGTCCTAAGTCTGAAAAGAATATTGTTGCAGGGCACTTATGTGCCTGCTCCCAGAAGAGCAGAAACTGCCTGGGGAGAGCCCAAAGAGCCAGACAGGAGCCCAGGTGCAGGTTGCCATGGCAACCAGCTGATGAGGAAATTAGCCTGCACCTGCACCTGGTCAGCTGCCCGAAAGGGGAAGGGCCCTGGGCCCATATAAACCCCAGGATGGGGACTGGGTTTCTCTGCTGGCAGCCAAGGGGGAAGGAGCCCTCCTACAGTAAGTGAAGGGAAAAGGCTCCTAGTTCTGCTGCTAGTAATGTAAAGGGGCAGAGCACATCTTATGCAGCTTGTGTTATGTTATAGCCCAGGGGCTTATGTTTGGTTGTTGTTTTATAACACTGGTGGTTTGGGAGAAGCTACTGGGGAAGAAGGAGGCCTCATTGGGGCCCTGGTATGGTGTGGGGACCCCGGCATAGACCCTGGCATGAGCAAGGGCTCAGTATTTGGGGTGCATAGACCCCGGCACCAGCGAGGACGCGACACTGGGGTCACAGAGACAGGGCAGGAGAGGGCCCAGTGCCAAGGGGTACAGAGACAAGGCAGCGGAGAGCCCAGTGAGAACAAGGGGCTGAGCTGTAGCAAGGCTTGGAAGACACAACGGCAATACCATCTGCAAGGCTTGGGTCGTGGTAAAGGGATGGTTTGGAGCCACGCATATAGCCCATAAGGCTGGAGTGTCCTTTGCCATCTATTTTGAAATGGGACTCACAAGGGGTCCAGGAACCCACGGGGTTCAGGAAAATCCATCAGGACTGTGTTCAACTGGACGTGAAGGCAGCCTCCCTACATTTCATTGTACATCAAGACATGGCGGGTGAGAAGACAGGGTGCCCATCAGGCCAAAATTGACACAGTCATGGGCCTTAGGAGATCACGGCCATCCGTAGGGACCCAATCTCATGACAAATGTGTAAAAAGGTTGCCTCCTGGATTTTTTTTTTTTATTATTATTTTTCTTTAGTGTCAAGGATGCACAATACTGGAATCCAAACTCCAGGCTTAAAATCCCAGACAACCTGCCGTTGTAAAATCTGTAGTGATGACTGGACACAACTGAATGGCATGGGGGTAGAGATATCTTTAAAAAGTCTGTAGGATTTTCTAATTCTGGTCTATGTTCTTTGACCAGAATATATTTTCCCTGTTCTTAAGCTTCCTCTTTCACCATCCATCCAATGAAAACTAATAATGTAAATCAATGGGGTCATCATCTATCATTTTTGGTCCTTCCTTTGCCCCCTCAGAGTGCATCCAGATGAGTATGCACATGCGTTTCCCAGGAGACAAACAAGGAACTTGTTTCTAAGGAATACTGGTCCCCAAGGAACACTGGCACACATGTGCTCTGTCGTGTGGCAAGTTGCCCTGGTTGAGGTAGGAGAGGTTGGAGCCAGCACCTGGGCTGGCCCCAGAAGCCTTACCTAGGGTTCTGGGGGATTCCTGGGGCTGCAGCTGTGATGATCTGGCACATGGAGCCTAGCCACCAGCCATAGTGTGGATCCAGTTGACCAGGCTCTGGTTTTGGATGCTGCCCACTGCCACCACAGGCACTGCCCTATTTTTTTCAGGCACACGTTTTTTTGACACCAGGATTTCCCAGTGTCAGAAAAACCCACCATGTTGCAAATTAGCAGTGCAATGAATGCCTGCATGTGCAATATATGTAGTTTGTGACAACTCAGATGGGTCTATGGTACCATATACTGCATGACAAACAGGTCCAAGGAGGTAATACTTCCATTTTATGTGTCAGTGGTCAGGCTGCAGTTGTAGTACTGCGTCATTTTGGGCACCATACTTCAATAAGGATGCGGACAACCTCGAGAGGGTTCAGAGGCATTCATATGGTTAGGGGCCTGCAGGCAAAACCCTGCAAGGAGAGATTGAGGGCCCTGGATCTCTTCAGCCTCTGCAAGAGAAGGCTGAGAGGTGTTCTTGTGGCTGCCTAAAAATTCCTCGGCGGGGGGATAGCAAGGAATAGAAGAAGCTCTGTTTACCAGGGCACTCCTTGGAGTAACTAGGAATAACAGCCACAAACTGACGGAGAGCAGATTTAGGTTAGACATCAGGAAGAACTTCTTTACAGTAAGGGTTGCTAAAATCTGGAATGGGCTTCCAAGGGAGGTGGTGCTCTCCCCTATCATGGGGGTCTTTAATAGGAGGCTAGACATGTAGTCTTTCCTGCCAAGGGCAGAGGGTTGGACTCGATGATCTAGTGAGGTCCCTGCTGACCCAAACATCCATGAATCTGTGTGTGCACTTGTCTGGATGCGCCCACAGAAGCCATACTTAATATTTTTCTGAGAACCTATATCTCAACCCAGCCCTGAAGCCCACAAAGCTGGAGAGATTTCTATTGAAACGAAGGATATGTCACAATTTCAGGGACAAGGTTGCATGCGTTTCTTCAGTGACAGGGATTTTTTTCTGATTTTTCCTATAAAAAATGCAACAAAAAATGAGCCTAAAGAGCATGGCTTAAACCCAGGAAGCATATGCAGAGTTGATTTTCATTCCATCTGTTATGCTTACAACTTCAGGGAATTGAGAGTAATATCATATTTGATCTTACAAAAAGTGCTACAAAAATATTTTGGTATTACTGAGTTTGGGCTGAAATGGGAGTCCTTAGCTTTTGATTTGGCTTTATAACAAGATCATTGTGTTATTTTAACATAGATTATAATTTATACAGTAACATTTTTCATACTTTTAAGAGAGAATTACAAAATGAGTATAGCATGTCCCAACACAATATCCTGTCTCAGAAGAAAATTCTTCACCTAGTACAGGGCCAGTTTATCACCTCTATCCCTGATCCCATTCTGACCAATGTAGGGAATAGACTGTGGGTGGGAGATTGTGCCCGTATGCAATGTGCCAGTAAAAATAGCCCCTGAAGGACCATTTCTATCTGGTGTAATTTAGCATAACCTTGGAACTACTCTGAATTGTACAAGAAGACCCACAAGTTCCAGAACAAGGAGGCTGAAAAGATAACTTAAACCTATCATTGTTCACCTCCAACTAGCCTTCACTTTGGAGAGTTAAGATGTACCAGACAGTCTGGTCCATCACTTCATCTATGACGGGGTTTTTTCCTCGTCAGTTAAAATGAGGCTTAAAAATAAAAATAAAAGTCCTTGACAGCAGAGCAGGCAGATGAAGCAAGATGAAGGCTGCAGTGGAAACCTCCAGTTGCCTAGATTTTCCTTGCCATCGTATTAAGATTTCCTTTCCATTAAGTATTGTGTGGTTGCTGATGTACAATGGCATCCCCATGTTAAAAAAAGACATGTACAGGTGTCTTCCTTCAACATCTAGTGAGGAGTCATCCTCATATCAAGGGACTTCTGCTGCCACCAATTATTTCATAGATTTCATAGACATTTGGGCTGGAAGAGACCCCAGAGGATCATCGAGTCCAGCCCCCCACCCAAAGGGCAGGAAGTCAGCTGGGGTCATAGGATCCCAGCAAGATAAGCATCCAAATTGTGTTTTAAAGGCATTCAAAGTGGGCGCTTGAACCACCTCAGGTAGTAGTCTGTTCCAAATCTTGGGGGCCTGGACAGTGAAGTTCTTTCTTATGTCCAGCCTGAACTGATCACAGTGGAGTTTGTGACCGTTCAATCTTGTCATCCCTTGGGGGGCTCTGGTGAACAGTCGTTCCCTCAGATCCTGATGAGCACCCCTGATAAACTTATAGGTGGCCACCAGATCACCCCTGAGCCTGCACTTTTCCAGACTGAATAGCCCCTTTGCTCTCAGCCTTTCTTCATAAGGTCTGTTTTCCTGCCTTATGATCATATGCGTGGCTCTCCCCTGCACCCTCTCAAGCTTCTCCACATCCTTTTTGAATTGTGGAGCCCAAAACTGGATACACTACTCCAGCTGTGGCCTCACCAAGGCTGAGTACAACGGGAGAATGATGTACTGGGATTTGCCTGACAAGCATCTATGGATGCAAGCTAGCGTTTTGCTCGCTTTACTAGCCGCAGCATCACACTGAAGGCTCATGTTCATCTTGTGGTCAACAATGACCCTCAAGTCCCTTTCATCTGTAATGCTAACCAATGTAGCACTACTGAGCCTATAAGCGTGGTGCAGGTTTTTCCTCCCAAGGTGGAGAGCCTTGCATTTTTCGGTGTTGAACACCATCAGGTTCTCATCCACACATTTCATGAATCTGTCCAGATCCGCCTGGATCACCCTCCTATCCTCAGGTGTGGATGCTTTACCCCAGAGTTTGGTGTCGTCGGTGAACTTGGCCAGTCCACTTCTGACACCAATGTCCATATTATTGATGTAGATGTTAAACAGTATAGGCCCTAGGACAGAGCCATGTGGGACCCCACTAGTCACAGCACACCAAGACGATTGGCTCCCGTCGACCACCACCCTCTGGGTCCTACCCTGGAGCCAGTTCCCCAGCCAGCAGATCATGGTGACATCAAGGCCGCAGTTAGCCAGTTATCGAAGGCTTTTTTAAAGTTGAGATATACGACGTTGATCTCTTCCCTTTGTCCAGGTGATAAGTCATCCTCATATCAAGGGACTTCTGCTGCCACCAATTATGAAGAGCCAAAATGTAGGCTAGCTCCTAGAAGACCGCAAAGTTGAAACCAGGCAGAAAGCTGCTCTGGCCAGCATGCCAGTGAACATGTATTGCAGGAAGCCTAGAATTGGCACACACAGCTGACTTGGAGCAGCAGGGAACAGGAAAGAGACAGTTGCTCTCTAAATCACCATCACCCTCCTGGGCTGCTTTAGCAACAGTAGAACCACTTGCTTGGGGATTTGAACAAATCCATGATTCAGCTCTGAGGGAGGGAAGTTTTATTCGCTGGATTACTAAATACAACTTTCAAAACAAAATGTGTTTATAATCCCTTTCACTTTGGAATTATAGAGGTCTCTGGAATAAACTAAATGAATTGCAGTTAAGCTTGTTTGTTTGGATGAAGATTTCCAGAACAAGCACTACCAAGTCTGAGCCAAAATGAACCATTTGGGAATCCACTAGGTACTGTGCTGGATCCAGTTTCATTCTTTTCTAATTAAGTACACTTGAATAGGTATAAAAACAGCATGGTGATTGATTAGGAATCTAAGATATATCAACAGGCAGCCAAAACCCCAGCCTCAGGCTTCACCACATTTATTCGTTAGCTGAAACATTCTTCCTAAAGTTTCATAAAGTCTGCTGTACTAAAATATATAGTGTCACAAAGAATGGAGAAACTAGAAGAATGTGGTTATTAAAGCTAATAAGCACTGACTCGCCAGTCAAATAAATGGAAATAACAAATGGTTATAATCTCTCTTTTAAAATAATGAATATTTGACTAGAAACTTTCCATTTAAAAAGAATCAGATGTTTTTTATTAAGACTGCTAAAAAACTTAACAAACTGTTTCATAATTTGCCAAATAATATCCATCTGCGTAAGCTAATAAAATATAAATGATCATTTCCAGTAGTTCTGAGGAACAGTATTAGTTCAAATGTTGATATAACATAGCTCATAACCTACTTGCTGTTCTTACTCTTAAGGTCACTGTACATTAATAAACATATTGCTTTACATGCAATAAATTGAGACTGTAGAAGTGTCAATATTGCACAGTAATACCAGCTTGTACCTGTAAACAGTGTTATGGTATCCGATATCACTGCTAAATTTAGTCTTGAAAGTCTGTTTTCTCAATTGATGATATTGCATTGCTTTTATTTTTTGGCAACTTCTCATCAACAGAATGACATGATATAAAACAGAAAAACCTGATGAAATACAATACAGTTAATAATAGGTTTATACATAGAGTACCTTTCAGCATGAAAGATCCCAAAGTGTTTTACAGACTGTATATATAAAGATCACTCCTCATCCACTACTGAAATTCAGTCAGCACTTGGGGAAGAATATGGCAGCCATTCTGTGCCAGTAATTATTTGAAGAGGGGAAGTGAAGAATACTTTCTTCATTTGAAACAACAGTGGGAATATTTGCAGAGGTGGAATCTAATTGTCAGCATTTGCATCTGAACAGAACATTTCACTTATCTATTGCATATATACATGTACACATACATATGTCTATATTTTTTTCTTTAATTGCCACCAGTTGTCAGGACTCTATTTACTTTTCTCTCCCAAAAGGAATCACCTTAAGCAACATAAAAACCCTTGGCATCATGCTGGGGGATTAGTTCAGAACTGATTCAAAGTGAAAAATGCTACATACTGATTCACTGAGACCTTTTCCTGAAAAATCTGCATTTCCCTGGAAAGCTTCCCATCCAAATACTGTCCAGGCCCAACCCTGATTTACTGAGGTCACCACAACCTAGGTGTAGGCATTTCTTTAGGAGCTTAATATCACAGAATTTATAAGTGGATATAGTTCAAAGTATCGCCAAATTGGACAAAACAGACACTAAATTGTCAGTGGTAAAATTAAAATTCTGCCAGTTCTTGGTGGTCTGAAATATATTTGTTTTCCTTGTTATTCTGAATATCAGGGTTTGTGGAACCATGAGTTACAAACATCATGGATTTATAAGTGAAAAAAATCTTGTCACACAAGATGATCTTTAAAAAAAATTAAACTTAAAAAATATTATATGAGGGCAATTAGAAAAATGTTACCTACCTATCTACCTACTTACTTACGTATCTAACTAGCTCCAATTCGTCGTCACCATGACTAGCTTCTGTAGTACTTATATGGAGTAGGTGTGACGTCCAGACATTAGCAAAGAATTTCCTGAATTGCCTCATAAAAACTTCCTAGGAAAATTAATGTAAATTGGCACAGATATGTATAGTCGCATGCATAGAACACTCATGAACAGAGTAAAGATGAATGGCAATAGATCAAATCGGTGGGAAGTTATGCATCATGTGTCAAAGGGATTGGTGTTAAACCTAGACTTATTAAATATCTTATTCAAATGGCAGTGATGCATTAACTGGATCTGCAGATGATATGGAATGGGGAGGTGTAGAAAATGCAAATGATAGAATGACGATGACAGATATAATAAAAAAATACAGGGGAGTTAAAGAATATGGATTGGAAATAAAAATACGTGATTCAGCCTGGAAAAATGCAAAATGATTCAATTGAGGAATAATAATCCAGGACTGAAGTAATAGCTTTGAGGTCTTAGAAATTAGCAAAACTGAAAGAGAAAAAGAGGTAAGAGTGGATAACAAATTAGATGTGTACTTATAATGTGATGTTACAGCCAAACAAAAGGCATCATTTAGGCTACCCCAAGGAAAGTTGTCCAAAGAAGTAAGAGGCAGGTTGGGCAAAGAAACGATACAAGACTGAAAGCATAAACTCAATCTATAATTTAGTTAAGTAATGTCAGATGCACTGTGTAATAACTTGCCCCAAGTGTTTGAAGAGTATGTACTCCAAGAAGTAAGTAGGGTATTTAGGCTATATATAAGACTGTATCTTCCTATTTGCCCTTTATTCAAATTGTGACTTCTGCTACTCCATTTCTGTTACTAGCGCTGGTTAAGAAAGCAGATTTTTTTTCACAAAAAGGTTTTGAAATGATTGGATTAGTTTTATTAGGGATTTTGTTTTCAGTACAGACTCTCCAAGCAGGAGGAAAAGGAAGAAAATGTATTCATTATCGTTTAAAATAATGCTCAAAATAATTTATGCAAATAGTTCTTACTCAGTAGACTGTCTGCAAGTAGCTACATGTGAGCAATCCAAAAAGACTGAGCTGTCTTAATTAGTTTTGAATGAACATGTGGATGGCACGTTGCCTTGGTGAATGAGAGCAATTCTAAGAATCAAGTTTCTGGTACAAATGCTTGTGATGGTGAGTTCAAAATTTACTTTTTGTGGATATTAGCTATTTACCTGATCTTCCTGAAGTGCCTTTAGAGGCTTCTTGCTGGAGAGTTGAGAGAAGCCACCTGAGAAAAAAAGGTTCACTAGGTTCTCAGCAATGGAAACAAAAGTAGGCTGTGAACACAAAGCTTTCATAGGCGTGCTTTTTAATGAATGTTTTTTAATGTATGCATCAAACCTCAAGCCCAAGTTTAAAACCATGTCCAGACAAGGTTGCAGATCCTTGGATCAACATGGCCAAGTAACACATTTTTAAAGGTGTGAAGCCTGTGTGCATTTGAGCTTATAAGTATGTTGGCTAATTCATTAGAACCATAGAAGGCTAGAGTTGAAAGAGATATCAAGGGTCATCTAATCCAACCCTTTGCTAGTCATAAACTGAACCTATTTTCCTAGTCTAGACAGGGTCAACGTTTGGTGGATTTAAGATGTTGTACCAATATTTGCATTGCCTGCCTTCTACCACTGAATACCAGGTCTACAGTAAACAAATTGGAGAGTTTTTCCAGTTATAGAGTTGCTAGTTTTTCAAAAGTCTAGTTTGCTTACAGGGGATTGTCCATAAAGCCATTTTCTTTAAGAACAGCTTTTATGTCCCTGACCTTTTTCTTGTCAAATGAAAGTGGTATGTATTCTATTCAGATCATTGTTTAACCATTAACCAACTAGTCCACACAACAACCTCTGAAGTACCAACTCACTGAACAGATAATGAAGGGAAACAGAGGCAGAAATATTACGGAAGCAGTCAGTAGCAAAAAGAGAATTAGCTTAAGAAATCCTGCTGGGTTTTTGCTACAACCAAAAACCCAGCAACATGGAAGATATCGAATCTTACCATTGAACGTTTTTCCAGCTACTCAGTTGGTCTAATAAAATGCTCACAATGCTCTTAGGAAATCCTGATTTCCAGTCCTGTGTTTAGGCATTATCTTTCCTTTCCTAATGACACGGAGTAAATATAATCCCATTAATTCAGTTTGATAATGCAGTATGATACTTCACACCAGACCTTGGTTTAGTTCCAACATTTTTGCTCATATCATGGAGGACTAAAGGGCAACTTTATATGATCCTCTCTGTTCCTCTGTGGAGATGACCAAGGGCACTCCTAAGATAGATTCCAGTGGCATTGACACAGCGGTGTTACCCTATCATAGAACTACATCATAACTTGAGTTTTCATTAAAAATATAATTGCAAAATAGACTTTAGGAAGGAATTCTGAGTAAATGGATCATTGACATGAACAACTGTCTGTTATGTGAGTATTTTCTTAGGCATATTCTGTAGACCAGGATCTGAAGACTAATATAGACTCTTTCCTCCTGCTCAATTATTATGCATGTTGAACGTTTTTACAAAAAAAAACCCTAAATAGATCATGCACTCTAGCAATATTTCCAGCTTCTATTTCTTGGCTGTCTTTTACTTTTAAATGTGCCTTGGCACTAGTTTAGATTATGGAGTAATCGCTTGCACAATATCGTGCTTTAAATAGGTCAAGTAAAACTAAAAACTCACACACTTAAGCTTTTGCTTGGATTTCAGTTTGAATTTTACATGTGATTTCTCTTTCCAGTGATATGAATCAAAATGAGAGATCCACACAGCCTGAGCTCTGATACCGCAAAAACAGATAATTTTCTGGCCAAAATTTTTCATTTTGAAGCAAAGCTATTTTATGATTACAAGGCAAACTATCCAACCTCAGGTTTGCCCTGGACAACCTCCCCCTGCTCATCATCACAGCCTGTGTGCTGCATGACATTTGTGAAGCCCAGAGGGAGCTCTTCCACAAGACCTGGGCAGAGGGGGCACAGTGCATGGAGGACACCTGGCAGTGAAAGCACCACCTGCGGCAGCAGCAGCAGTGGTAGCCCTGCCCTGCTCAGGCCCAAAGAGAGCTGCACACCCTCCAGTGGGGGCCAGGACACCGAGTGCATGAGGCTCTGGTTGACCACCTCCTCCAGCACTCCCTGCTCTAGCCCAGCTGCATGGCTGCCTACGAGCCCCCCACTCCCTTGCCAACTCTAAGCATCGCACTCACTGCAGACATGTCTCAAAAGAACAAGTTTTTATTTCCCTCACATCAAACAGACCCTCCCTCCTTCCTCCCTCCCCAACAAACAAAGCCCCCTTCCCCCCTCAACAGAGCCCCTTCACCACCCACCCCACCCCACCTACCAACAATAAAACACCTTCTTCCCCGTGAAAACTTTGCTCAATAACCATTATGTGCCACCCTGGGGTGCAGGGCTGTGGGGTGAGGGCACCTAGGGGTCAGAGCATGGGGACAGGTGGCTAGCACCCTGGCCTCTGGCTGATCCCCCATGAGCACACACTGTGGAGAGTGCGTTGGATGGGGGGCTCACCCAGGGGCAATGGAAGCCAGTGCCTTCCTGGTGCGGGTGGCTCCCCCTCTGTCAGGTGGTGTCCAGGACCAGCAGGACTGGCATGCAGTCCTGGCCCCGCTGCAGGCAGCTCTGGCTCTGATCCTGCGTGGAGGCAGGGTGAGTGGCAGGACTGGGCCAAGGCAGGGTCCTGGGTGGTGGAACATCTGGGGCAGCAGCTAGGCCAGTGGCTCCTGGCTGCTGGAGGTGGCACAAGACCTCCCAGGCCCAGGTGGAGGTCTGCAGATGGGCAACAGGTGGCTGCCAGGGGTCAGGCGGGGCTAGGGTCAGAGGCTGGGCAGTAGATGAACTGAAGCTGACTTCCAGGGCCAGAACGGTGTCCAATACCTAACTGTCATCATCCACAGCCTGCACTGCCTGTGCCAGGATGTCATTCTGCTCCTGTAGCACTTCCACCCACTTGTGTTCCAGGTCCAGGAGCTGCACCTGGAACTCCCAATCTTCCCAGTCATGTGCCTCCACATGCTGATTTTGCACTAACTTGCAGGCGACTTCTGGCCACTACCTGTCCTGGTGGGCCACATTCCCCACCAGCCACACCGAAGCATTTCCCAGCCAGTCCTCCGATGCTACGACCAGGTAGTCCAGGAGAAAGGTCCTGTCCAGTGTCCTCCTCTGGTGGAGCCAGCATATCCACAAGGCCCCAGCTGTGGGTGGCAGCTACCCTGACACAGCATTCCAGCTGCTAAGGGTGGCCTCTGCCATATGCAGCTGCAGGTCCTGTAGAGCCATGAGATAGAAGCTGCTTGTGAGTTTCCAGCTTCTTAGTGATAAGATGCTCTGTACCAGGGGCTGTGTGCTACCCAGCCTCAGAACGGAGTCCAGCATGCAGAGGTGGCCATGGACCACGTTAAGTTGGCCTCGAAGGCCTGGGCCCAGGCAATCTCCAGCCAAGACCCTCATCCCCACTCTCTCCCCTGGGGCCAGTGGGCCACTGGCTGCTGGCCACAGGCAGCCTGCCTCCCCCACCTGCTTCCCAGGTCATGACAGGCCAGGCTCTTGGCAGCACCTGCTGCTACTGCTCCAGACCCCACTCCCCCACCCCTGCTCCTCCAGGACAACTGCTATGCTATGCTGCTGCCCAGTCCACGGTGTCTAGGCTTGGGTGCACAGGGCTCCTGAACAACTGAGACAAGGAACTGCCCATACCCCTTCCCTCCCTACAAGGGTCTTCTCCGGGGAGGTCCCCTAGGGCCAGGCCCCCCACCACTACTGTGCTCCGAGGTTGCCCCTGCTGCATATGCCCTGGGCAGTGCATGAAGAGTTGTTTGTGTGAAGCAAGGGGTGCCCAACCCACTACACCCTGCTGTTGTTGATGGCCATGGTGCCCCAGGTGCACCTGTGTACCTGACATAGGACCCTCAGCTTTGATGGTGTAGGAGCAAACCCAGGCTGCCCCTCAACCTATGCCACCACCTAGAAGGCTACCTGTGGCTGTGCTACACATCCCTGTCCCCGACAGCTGAGGGGGACACTGCCACTGTCATTGGCAGATTCCTTGGCATTTGAGAGGCCTGTGTCTGCCAAGCTATGGAGGCACAGACTGCTCAATAAAGTTTGGCACTGTCTCCCACCTCCCTGAGTGCTGTGGAGGAGCAATCTAAGGCTAAGGGAATGCAGGCAGGGAAGTGGAGCAGGGGCAGGAGTGGGGAGAACCCTTCCTCCAGAATGGGGCTTACCACACGGCTGGGGCTTATGGCTAGAGGCTCCATGCAGTCACAGCTGTCAGTAATAGTGTGCAGCTTCTGGAGGTGTCCTCGGATGGTGGAGTGCAGCAGATGTGGGCCTAGCCAAGGGCCCAGCCCTGGGGAGGAGCTGGCACTGCTGGCAGCCGACAGTGTCAGGGCCAGCTATGCCTCATGGCAGGGGCTGGGGCTGAGGACCTGGCACAGCAGGTGCTGATCAGGCTTCTGAGCTGGTGGAGGGTACAGCTGGTGAACTCAGTGGGAGGGGATGCTGGAATCCCAAGGGGCCCTCCACTGGTGCCAGACCAGGGCAGGAGCTTGGGCAGGCCACTTCTGCTGCTGTGGGCAGCATAGCTGCGGCCATGGTTCTGGGGTGTAAGGATCTACATCAGTTGCTGCATGAAGGGCATGGAATTACGGTCACTCTCTAACCAATGATTGTGGTTGATGCCCACAAGTCCTTGACCTGTATGTGGCACTGCCATGCTGACTGGTTGGGCCCATGCTCCAGCATCTGGGCTGACAGCCCCTCATACATGTGGATGTCAGAGTACCCACTCCACTTGAACTGGCACTGCACCTCTGTGGAGGAATCATCCCTCCACTCTGCTTCACTGCTGTAAGCAAAAAGCCCTCCCCTATCTGTTTAATTTAGCACTGGGTTGTTACTTGGGCTGGAGACATGCCTGAGGGATGGGGACCCTGCTCCCTTTGTCTCAAGTTTCCCATCTTTGCAGGTCATGGGTCTAGTCCCCTCACCTGGGAAGGTGATGTCATTTGGAAGCACCAGGCAGAAGCCAATGGGGTGCTTCTGGTGGGAACTTAGTGATGAGGTCAGAAAGGTTATTTAAGGGTCCCTCCATTGTGGGGGAAGGAGGAGAGCCATGTTTTGGGGACACAACCAGCAAGCCAAGCTACTTCTAGAGCAGGTTCAATCAACCCCTGGAAGGAATTGTAAGTAACTTATCTGAATAGTAGCCAGTAACTTAGATCTAAGTGTTCTAGACTCATACTCAAAGGGCCCATGTGCCTCATATACTGTTTTGCTTAAGGCTGTTTTCTTTCAAAGTTCCTTTTGGTTTGTATTATTTCCCTAAGCCCTCCCTCTCCAATCAGGAAAGCTATCTATCAGAGCAAGCCCTATTATACATGTTTGAAAGGGACTGGACAAGCCTTTTTGCTCCCTTTGCTCAGCTGACTAAGAGAAGCTACTTTCTATGCTTCAGGCTAACAGAAGCACCCCAAGATCCCAAGGTCTACAAGGCCTGTCTATCCCACGTGGCATAGGGTCCAAAGGCCTGAGTCTGGGTGGTGGCAGTGGTTACTCCAGGCTTACCAGTGTGCTCCAGGAAGGGGATTGACCAGAAGTCCATGCCCTTGGGGAGGTATCTGAAGCCTAGTTTTTGGTGGGGTGCAATTAGGCAGGTGCCTCGGTGCAGGAACACCCCCTACTGGTCTGCCAAAACCTCCACCTTACCACACAGTGCCATGAGGTCACCAGTCTCCTCCTGCAACCAGTTGGGGCCCCATCTGGCAGGCATGGGTATGGGCACTGCCGTGGATGAGAAGGATGCCATTGTGGGCCTGTGCCAGCTCTCTGGGCCCCCGTGTGGCTGTCTCTGTGCTGCCAGGCCTGGATATCTCCCTGCAGTGCCCAGCTCAGGGGCCCGGTGTAAGACTGGCAGCTGTGTGACAAAGGTAATGCACTGTAGCACCTGCCAGCTCAGGGCAAGTGCTGGGGTGGGCTGTGGGCAGGTGGTGCTAGTCCCGGCAACCAGAAGCTCCCTGCATCTGGGCCTGGGGGATGGCAGGCCTGGCAGAAGCCTGCAGCAGCCTGAAGCAGCCTGCAGGCCTGGATAGCACAGGCATGGCAGGCATGCAGCACTGCAATGCCAGGCAGCGGAGCCGGTGTGCAGGCAGGCTGCCCAGGGGAACACAGGGGCATAAGCCTGCAGGTTTGCCCCAGGGCTCTGAGTGCCTGCAGAGGCAGCCCAGCCCTGGGACAGGAGAGACTCCCAGCCTGGAGCCTGGGGCTAGCCTCAGACCAGGCCTCTAGTGGCAGGGCTGACCCAGGAAGAAACTTGCTACCAGGCTGTGTCTACATGTGCAGAACTGCGTAGTAACTAATCAGGAGTAATTTCTACCTGCATTTGCTGATAGCAAATTTACTTGTGATTAACTGTTTTTACTGTACAGTAAGTGTGTGCACATGTAGACGTTCACAGTTGCTGCACAGCAAACCATGCTACTATGCAGTTAAGCATCTTGTGTAGACACTCCCTTCATCTAGTAGTTTCCTAAATCTAGTCCTGTCATGTATAGAAGTCAGCCTCAAAGTGTCTACTTTCTCTGTACCCTCTATTTTCATATTAAGGAATACAGGTATCAAGGTGATGCTCTGCATACAAGTGTGTGGGAGGGGATGGGTTCCCGGTACTCCCATGCCAGAGAAACTGGCACATGACCATAAAAGAATGTGTGACTGCATCTGTGTGAATTTGAGCAGGGAGGACAAGGGCATCCATAGTCAGATCACATATGTGCACAGTGTGATGGTTTTGAATCATATACAAGTGTATATAATGTAGGACAATAAATCACAACCAACTTCAGTGGCTTTGGTAGCAATTAGCAGATGGAAATTTCCTCAAAACCTCATGGTGGAAGCAGGGCATTAAAGATGGATTTGAAGGATGACCAGAAGCTGGATTTAATAGACATAGATATAGAGTACTTTTTTCTAAATTCAGGGGGTTTTTTGTGGGGGAGGGGGAAATGTTGTTTGATTGGTTTAGATCAAAAGCTGGGGGTTATTTTTTTCTCATTTTTACTTCTAAAGGAACAGCAAAGCTCTGACAGATCTTGCTGATGGGTTTAGAGTATGCTTAAAACAAGTGTTTGAAAAGTGGGGAAAAGGAGTGAAAGGCTCACGCTTTTGAATGTCTGCTAGATCTTTATTACTCCTGTTTAAAGCAAAATTGGTGCTGTTGCATCAAGTGTCCATCTGGTGGCAGTACATGTTAACAACAATTCCTCACTATCAAAAGGATTGTTATTATTCAATTAAACTAAACTTTGTTTCTCTCATCTGATGGAGGAGCCAATTCTTGGTATAAACTCAACAGCATTAAATGATAAATGCCTAATATTAAGCCATCCTAAGATACAAAAATAAATGGAATCCTCTTTAGGAAATGTTTCAGGGGTGTTTCCATCCAGGAAGAGCACAGACCGTCTGCAGATACTTCCTCAACCTGACAAAGGGAGTTTGTGCCCAAAAGCTTGCTAAGAAGAATTTTTCCAACTATTTGAGTTGGTCTAATAAAAGATATTGGATTTACCCAAAGAACCTTGTTTGCCTTCAGGAAATGTGTGAGATAATCTATTCATTAACATTTCATTTGTACTTGTGTCAAATTTAAGATAGACATTTTTAATAGTTTTGCACAATAGGTGATAATTTATAACAACAACAAAAATGGCAATAAAGGTGGTGGTGGTGGTGATAGTTGTATATCAATGATGATAAACTGCTCACACCTGTTTTTCTGCTTGCTTGGAAAAAATACTTACAGGGGTTCTCAAGGGATTCACCACTGCTTGTGGTTACAGGTATGTGTAACAACACACACTAAGGAAAGTGTACTGCACAGCAAATGAACATGTTTTCTGGTACAGTTTACAGAGATGCGTAATATTCTGTTTTTAATGCAGCACAGGTGGCAGCAGATTCAATTACTAAGTCTCATTAAATCATATATCTATCTATATATAGTCATGAAATCAATGTTCTATTTCTTCTATTTGTATACAAGATTAAATTGTTAAAACAAAGACTAGTGTAGTGAAAAGGAGCCAGTTATGGTGCTCATAGGGGTTTTGAACCTTGCTAATCTCTGTTTTGATCCAAGCAATATTTCATTAGACTGTTTATTTTCATTAAGATGCTTTTTGAACCTGTTTAGTGAGCTACAGTACATTTTGGAAAGTGTTTCTGGCTATAGACAAATACCATCTGCATTAAAGTAAACTTGCAATTATCTGTATATAAAAAAGATCATTAGTACAAACCAAAACCAGAAAAGGATTTCACAGCGGGCTTGAGGAGAGAACCAATAGCATAACTGCAGACAGGAAGAAAATAAAGGTACTGAGTTTTAACATGGATCATTTACAACAACTGCATATTATTGTAAATTTGCAGTTAAATTTTATTTAATATTCTTTAATATGTTTTAAAACATGTTTTAGCCTCCTGTATATAGTTTCTTATAGTAAGAGAATCTGTTCTTTAGGTATATGAATGCTAACATACATGTGTACAGGAATAAAAATGTGCATTATATCCTAGAGAGATGTAATAAGCATATCTGGAGTGGCTTTTTATGTGCTACAATACTTTGCATTCTCCAAGTGCAATAGGAGTTTTATTATCATTGTTTTTTTGAATGCAGGAAACTGAGGCACAGAAAAATTAAGTATCTTGCTATGCCACACAAGGAGACAGCAATATAGAAAAATATATACTTTGGAGAGTTGATCCTACATTCACTTAGGCTGCTATGTTATTTGTGCATTTCATTGTATCTGTCAGCAAGTTCTAATATATTCCTTAGAATGAGCTCAGATCATAATTTCCTTCAGTTATAGTTTTATTTAAAGCATAATAAATTGAAAGCTTGTCAATAGTTTCTTACATGCATAGATACGTTTACCTTTTTATTTGCAATATTACCTACACACCTTATACCGACAAACCGGGAATACTTAGGATACTGAGAATTAACATTGGCTAAATTATGGGAAACATGGGTTTGTTCTCCTCCTGTTATTAAGGTAGCACTAATATATTGTCTAAGGTAGCAGTGGGCACATCTACACATGCATTTGATCTGAGATCAGTCTACCTGCAAATAAACTACTCATGAGTAAACGCTCCCGGGTAGGCATCTACATATGCAGGGACTAGGGAGCAGATTTGCTGCTCTTAGTACCAAACTTCCTGCAGCCCTGCAGTGGGCCCCTGCCACCATCGGGGGGAGTTCCAGTTTTGACTGCAGCTGCCAGCCCTCTTGAAAAGCCAGCCCTGCTTCCTGCTCCCTGGCCAGCCACTTCCCTGGCCAGGGGCAGTGTGCACAGTGCAGGGGCAGCATGCGGAAGCTCTTCTCTTCTGCCTCCCTGTGCCATGACTTCTCCAGCCCCTGTCCCTGGCAGCAATGATCAGTGCCCCAGGCTCCTGCTGGCCACTGCACTGGCCCTGCTGGCCCACTGCACCAACTACCAACTCTCCCACATGTGGTGACCACCAGCCTGACTCCATTGTGCCATCCCAAGGCCACCACCACCATGCAGCTGCTGCCTGAAACCCATCTGATTGGCCATACCTAGGCAGGGATGCCACCGATGAGCTTTTGGACCCCACCACCAGAGCCACCCTTGCCCCCCTGGACCTCCAGTCCCACCACCTCTAGGCCTAACAGACCAGCCAGAACTGGTGGCGGCACATTGTTCAGCACACCTGGGATGACGAGCAGTGGCTGAAGGCCTTCCAAAAGACCCAGGCCACCTTCCAGGATCTCTTGAAGCAGCTCCATCCCCACCTGGAGCAGCAGCACACCAGCATGTAGTCACCCATCCCAGACCAGGCTGCTGGATGCCAGGTGGCACTGGACCTCCTCCCAGACCCATGTGAGGAGGCCTGCTGCTGGGCAGCAGGCAGCTGTCAAGGAGCAGACAGGGCTAGGATTGAGGGCTAGGCAGTGGGTGGCACAAAGCTGACCACCAGGGCCAGAACAGTGTCCAGCACCCGGTGGTCATTGTCCGTTGCCTGCACTGCCTGACCTAGGATCGTGTTTTACTCCTGCAGTGCCTCCAGATGCTCGTGCTCCAGAGTCAGGAGCTGGACCTGGAACTCCTGGTTTACCAGACCCGTGCACCCTTGCAGGCCATGTCCTCCACCCACGAGGCCCATGAGTCCTCCAACTGATCCTCCGACACTGCCACCAGCCACTCCAGGAGGATAGTAAGGTCCTGAGTCCACCTCTATCAGAGTCAGCAGTGATGATCCTGAGGCTGCATCCCTGCTGCCAAGCGTGGCCTCTCCCCCATGTGCAGCTGCAGGACTTGAAGAGCCATAAGAAGGAAGCTGTTTGTGAGAGTTTGCAACATTTCTCAGATAAGATGCTCTGTACCAGGGACTGTGCTGCTCAACCTCAGATCAGGGGTTGGGCATGCACAGGTGCCCAGGGACCATGATAAGCCAGGTGAGCAGGTCCAGGCCCAGGTGGCTGCCAGCTGAGACCCCACCCTCACTTGCTCTCCTGGAGCTGGCAGGCTGCTGGCTCCTGGCCACAAGCAGCAGGTAGCCTGCTTCTCCTGCCCCCTTCCCAGGGCAGGATAGGGAAGGCTTCTGGCAGCATCTGCTTCCACAGATCCAGACCCCATTCCCTACTTCCTTGTACAGGCCAGTCACTCTCCTGTGCTTTTATCCAGCCCATGGGACCCAGGCTTGGGAGGCACAGGGCTCCCAGACAACTGGGACAAGGAGCTGCCAATGCCCCCATCCTCCGCACAAGGGCCCTCTCCAGGGATGTGACTTATGGCCAGTTCCTGCCCCCGTGCTGGTGGTGTGCCCTGAGCACACCACCATGGTCCTGCTGTACATGCCCCAGGCACTGCACAAGGCATTGTTTGTGTGGACTGAGGGGTGGCCAACCCACTATGCCCTGATGATGATTACCATGCTACCCTGGGAGCACCTCTGCACCTGGCACAGGACCTTGATCATGCAGGGACAAGCCTGGCCTGCCCCACAACCTCTGCCACTGCTTGGAGGGCTACCTGTGGCTGTGCTACACATCCCTGCCTCCTGCAGCTGAGAAGGACATCACCACTGGCATTGATGCATTCCTTGGTGTGTGAGAGGCCCATAAGTGCCTAGCTGTGGAGGCGTGGGCTACTCAGTAAAGTTTGGCACTGTCTCCTGCCTCCTAGCATGCTGTGGGGGGGGACCCAGGGACAGGGGAGTGCAGGCAGGCCAGGTGGGGATGCGGGGAAGGGGCAAGGGCAGAGCAGGGGCAAGGGCAGAGGCAGGGGCAGGGGCAGGGAGGGCCCTCCCTCCAGTGCAGCCTTGCCACATAGCCAGGGCTGGCATAACTGGTGGCTTTGCACTGTCACAACTGCTGTCAAAAGCATGCAGTTGTGGGCAGTGTCCTCAGATGGCAGGGCATGACATACAGGCACCTGGCTAGGGGTCCCCCACAGGGAGGAGATGGCACTGCTGGTGGCTAGTAGTGTCATGGCCAACCACGCCTCATGGCTAGGCCTGGGGCTGTGGAGTTGGCAAGGCAGGCGCTGGCCCAGGCTCTCTGAGCTGCTAGTGGAGACTGGACACCCGAGGTATCATGCTGGGGTGGAGGCTCGGGCAGGCCACCCATGCTGCTGTACACAACATAGCTGTGGCCTGGATCCCAGAGCATGAAGATCTTTGGCAGTTGCTGCATAAAGGGCATGGACTTGCGGGTACTCCCAGATCAGTGATTGTAGTCAGTCATGGTGACCCACTGTGCCTGCAAGACCTTGACATTTATGTGGTATTGCCATGCTGACTGCTCATGCCTGCACTCCTACATCTGGCCTGACAGCCCCTAATACACATGGGCATTGGAATGCCCACCCTGCACAAATTGGCATTGCACCTCTGCCTCACCCCACAGTGCCATGAGTTTGCCAGTCTCCTCCCTGGACCAGTTGGGGCCCCGGGTGGCAGGCATCAGCAAGGAGGATGCCACTGGGGATCCCAAAGTGGGTCTCTGGGCCTCCACATGGTTGTCCCTGTACTGGCGGGCCTGGGCAGTTGCCTGCAGTGCCCAGTGCAGGGCACTGTTAGTTGCACAGCAGAGGCAATGCCCTGCAGAACCTGCAAATTATGGGTGGGCTGCTGGGATTGAGCTGTGGGCAGGTAGAGGTGTCCCAGCTGGCCAGAAGCTGCCTGCAGCTGGGTTTGGGGGCTGGCAGACCTGGCAGGACGTTGAAGCAGCCCACAGCACCCTGAAGTCGTGCATGGCATGGGCCTGGCAGCTGCACAGCACTGCAGTGCCAGGCAGTGGTGCTGGGGTGCAGACAGGCTGCTGAGGCTAGCCTCCAGCCTGCCCTGGGAGACACAGAGCCTAGAGTCATCCCAGGCTGACTGCTGGTATGCCCAAGGGCAAAAAATGCCTTCAGACTTGTAAAGACCTTAGGCAGGGACTGCCATAGAGGCAGCCTAGCACTCAGGTAGGAGAGGCTCCCAGCCTGGAGCCCTGGGGCTAGCCTCAGGCTGACTCCCTCGTGGCAGAGCTGACCTGGGAGCAAATTTTTACTGTGCAGTAAGGATGTGCACATGTAGATGTGTATGCTTACTGCACAGTAAATTAGGCTATTGTGCAGTTAAATATTTCATGTAGATACATCCAGTATATTTTTAGTTAAGAAAAAATTCTTGAAGGTGACTGATGTGTTAAAAAGATAAACAACCAAAGAGGCATTGATTTAATAAGCTTTCATTTCCAAAACATTATGTTTTATTTTTAAATTACTTCAGTCCTAAAGTCAAAAGATTGACCTATTGTACATACAGAGAGTTCATTCAGATTCATGTGACAAACCACTGGCTAAGAGATAAATGGACTTACTTCATATTGCACTAGCGTGGTCTTCAGGAGAATAGGAGGTATGTTCTTAACTCATATTAGTTAAGGCACAATAACTAATGCAAGGTAAAACCTAGTGAGGAGGAGGTAGTATGTGCTTTAAGCTTGGAGAGGCAAACCTAAAACTCCCCTATAGTCTTTAATTCAATCTGCCAAAATGTGTGAAAACTATAAACTGCCTTGTCTTCACTAGGATTTTATTTCATGTTAGTTTCCATGTGTTAGAAACCTGAGTTAAGAACACACTAGTTTTCCTAAGAAAGAAGCACCCCAAGTCTCATTTATGCCACTGCAGCCATGTAAAGTAAGTAAATTATGCCTACTTTATTACTCTTTTTACATGCCAGAGCAGTGCCAAAGAACCTTAGTTCATGTGAAAATCAGGCCTCACGGTCCCACTCCTACAAATTAGTATGATTGCCTCAGCACACAAAGCACATGAATAGATTATAATGATTGCAAATTGGGAAGCACCCCACCACATGTTCTTCCTTTCATTCTGGAAATGAGATGGATTCTCTTAAAGGAAACATATAGCAGAATTTGGGCTGCAATCTGTTGCCACTGGGAAAATTACTCTGAGCACCCAATGGCAGTGGATATCACTACCATATGCAGTCTGACCTATGCCAGCTAATATCCTAGACTATCGTTCTTCTTGTATGCAGTTACAGGGATATATTTGGTAGGCGACTTGGTCTGCGACAAAAATAAATGCAAAACCCTAGAACTCTTGGTTCAGAGATGATACCTTTTATTAGACCAACTAAGACATCACAAAAAAAATTATCTGTCTTTGCAAGCTTTTGGGCACACACGCTTTTCTTTAGGCTGAAGGAAAATTAAAGATGGTAACAATTCCCATAGGTAGAAATTAACTTAACTTTGCACAGAGGAAGCTGAAGGTGGATGTCTGCCCCACCTTGTTATATGCAGTTCAGTACTCTCCAGTACCTTGCTTCAGTTATCATTGACATAAGTGGTTTCTCCACTAGTCTTGCTGTTAGCAATTTATGGGCTAGCTCCATGTACATAGTTTGGCTGGTCAGTTGAGATCATTGTTTAGGATATGTTCCTTGCAGACCAACTGAAAATATGAGTTATCTCTGACAGGTGTTGTGGCAGGCCAGTAGGGGGTGTTCCTGCATTGAGCCACCTGTCTCACTGTGCCCAACCACCTTCCAGGCTCCGAGGGCCTCCCTGGGGGTGCTTCACATCTGGCCAATCCCCTTCCTGGAGCACACTCACTAGCTTGGGGGTAACGTTACCACCACTGAGGGTCTGAACTGATCTTGATCCTGTGCCCCCTGGGAAACACAGGCCTCATAGTACTCAACCCACTTCAAGAACTTGGGATGCATCCCTCAGTCTGAAGCACAAATGGTGGTCTCCCTTAGTCAGTCAGAACGAAGGGGACCCCAAGGCATAATCTAGGCCCTCTCCCAGTAAGTCTCCCATGCTAGTACAAGGGAGGACTTTATTGGTTATAAGGAGTAGGTTTGGAATAGGGTACAGGGTAGAGCAACATCAGAGAAATCCTTTAGAGCAAGCAGTGGCATGGTAGCCTTTGATTATGCATCTGTGTTACTGCAAGCTATATATCTAGTTAGATCTCAAGTAGCTTACTCACAGGGATCATCCAGAGGCAGATGGAGATTTCCTCTCAAGGCAAGCAGTTCACTGACCATGAGTTTCAAGACAGAGAGCGAGTTTCAGATGGTCCAGCTTCTCTCAGAGTTCTCATGATGGCTGCTGCCCCAGCTCCTGGGCAGTCCTTAATTTATATAGACCTCATAACCTCATTTACCTGATCCAATGAAGGCCAGCAGCTGTTGGCTGCC
Source organism: Crocodylus porosus (assembly GCF_001723895.1). NCBI lineage: Eukaryota > Metazoa > Chordata > Crocodylia > Crocodylidae > Crocodylus > Crocodylus porosus. Next base: position 34,321,997 of record NW_017728909.1, read on the forward strand.
AGCCAACCAATTTGGAATGGTTGCCGGGTAGACTGGCAGGGTCTCTAGCTCTCTCCCAATTATGATGACATTGCTTAAAATAATAGGGAGTTTAAGCTCCGACCCAGGTGTGTGAGACCAGTCATGTAGGCAGAGGGAGCGGGTTTCCCCCCTCCCTCAGGAATGTATCCAGCTCAGGTTACAATTCAGGGTTACCTGAAGCCAATGGGGCCAGGGGTGTCTGCCCTCTGCAGTGACCATGGTAACCAAATTGTCAAATTGTTCACCCGCCTGATAGCAGAGTTTGGGGAGAGACAGAGATGGCATTCTGCTACACTTCCCCTCCCCCCTCCTTTTAAAAACTTGGGCATGTGGCTTCACAGAGCTGTAGGTATGAGTGTCTTCTGTCTGGAAGGGTCATCTTTCACACCTAAAGAGAGATCACACAACACATAAGACTGGTCATAGCAACAATACACATAGAACGTCAAAATACATTGGGGAGCTCCCGCACCAGAGCTCTCTTAGGTGGGCCTGAGTCCAGCTGACCTACTACCTGGAGTCCTTTCATGACAGGGCACCTGCTATCACATTCTGGCTTCTCTTGATGTACTGAATGGTGAAGTTGAATTCTTGAAGCTGCCAGGCCCATGGTTGAAGCTTGGCATTGGTATTCTGCATGTTTTGCAACCATTGAAGTGGGGCATGGTCCGATAGGACAGTAAACTGCTGCCCCCACAGACAGGGCCTCAGCTTGTTCAGCACCCAGATGATTGCCAAGCACTCCTTCCCAACAGATAGCAGGTTCTGCTCCCAAGGGATTAACTTTCATCTTAAGTAAACCACGGAGTATCATGTCTCTTTGTGCTCTTGTAAGAGTACAGCTCCTAGGCCTAAGTCGGAGGCATCAGTGGCTACATAGAAGGGTTTACCATGGACCAGTGCCTTCAGAATTGCTTGTTTGATCAGGGCAGCCTTTAGGGTGCTAAATACTTCCTGACACCCCTGCTTCCAGATCACTGGATCAAGGCTGTCCTTCTTGGTCAGCTCATGTAGGAGAGCTGCCGTCACTCCAAATCCAGGGACAAACCACCTGTAATATCCAGCCAGGCCAAGGAAGGCTTGGAAGACTTGCTTCTTTGTTTGTAGGGGTGGCCAGTCCTACTGGCCTTGATCTTGTCCCACAGGGGAGCAATCTGACCTCCACCCACGCAATGTCCCAAATATATCACTTCAGATAGTACCAAATGGCACTTTTTAGCTTTCACGGTAAAACCAGCTTGCTTGATCTTACCTAACACGGTGGTCAGATGAATCAGATGTGATTCAAAGTCCTGACTGAAGACGGCAATGTCATTGATGTAAGCCATGTCAAACTGCTCACATCCTTGTAACAGGTTATTAATCAGTCTTTGAAAAGATGCAGGATAGTTGCGCATACTGAACGGTAACACCATAAACTCATATAGTCCCACAAGTGTGGTAAAAGTAGACTTGGCTAACAGCATCCAGATCCAGTGCCATTGGACAGATCAAAAGTAGAGATGACCTTGGCTGGGCTCAGGCGATCCAGCAGAGTCCGTCCTGGGCATAGGGTAAGTGTCAGGCATGGTTAGCATAGCATTCAGCTTCCTGTAGTCCACACAGAACCGGATGGTCCCATCCTGCTTCCGGATGAGTACTACTAGGCTGGCCCAGAGACTCACTGAAGGCTGGATTACCCCTAACTCTCTCATCTCTGTGAGCTCCTGCTTTATTTCTTGCATCACCTTCACTTTAACTGCATATGGTCTGGATTGCATAGGGTGATAGCTGCCCATGTCTATAGAGTGCCTAAGTGTCTTCAGAATTAGAGGCGAGGTAACTTTGAGTAATGTAATTCTTCATCAATACAGAGGTCACTCATTTAACTCTCAGAAGGAACTTCCTGATTTTTTTTTCAGGAAAATATTTGTGCCTTCAAGAAATCAGAATCTTCTCATCTGTGGCGGGGCCATATAAAATCATTGTCAAAAACCATGGTTCTGCCCAGGCTTAGCATTCTCTTGGATTAATGTAATTAGGGCACCACAGTTCCTATATCCAAAGGTACATGAGGGAGTGTTGTGGCTAGCATAACATCCAGTCACCTTCGGCTCCCCAGTCTGAATGGCCTGGTACACATTTACAGCTGAGTCAACTGGAAGCAACCTTTGACAAAAGCCTGGAACAGGGCCCCAACTAATGCCTCTAGCAAGTTGCTACCAGATCCTACCATAGAATCATACTTCTTGTACTTTTGCTTTTACTCAATGCTATACAATTCCTTGGACTCAACACTACCCTCAGATAGGTAAACTTAATTTGTATCACTCAAAAAATGAAAACATATGTATTTGGGAGGTGCATGCTACTGCTATTTCTGCCCCAAACAATTGCCATTTTCTAAAACTCGTGTCACCTTAGCTGTGATGAAAGACAAGGAAAGTGGGACATGGTCTGATTGAATATGTGTAGTTTGATCCCTCCTCACTAGCTACTCACATATTCCTTCCTGAGAGTGGTGTACCAGGAGCATATTTCATGAACACAATATATTCCATGTGGCTGCAGAAATTGGCAATCCAAATAAGCTTCTTCCGATGTGTATTTAATAGTTAACTGTCTGCCTACATGTAATTTTATACATCTCCCAAAGAGATCCAAATGCAAAATCCAGCATTCAAGGACACTGCATGGATTTGTAACTCATAGCGTGCTTTGCGGCCAAAATCCAGTGAATATATTATACTCATCCTTGTGCAGTTTTTTCATCTGTGACAGATACAATGTGGCTACTACTGTAACATAATAAGTCAAGAATAATTTGATCACACAACCACCTTTAAAACTGAAAAGTTCAGCCATGTAAAGCTTAGCCTGAAGCCACAACCTTGTATTTCAATTTCTTCAGAGTTTGGCCAGTCAAAACTTGGATGAGAAGCTTCCGAGGAAATCCATGTGGTGGTGATTTAGTAGATGGTACTTTTCCCTTGAAATAAACACTGAGCCAAATCTCCTTTATGATGCTGAGGGCACTGTTGTAGCAGTGTCTGTTCAGTGAGAAACATAGCTAGTGTGAGGGTGTATATACCGAAAACAGAGAAGAAAAGACAGATCCTTTTTCCACTCTCCTGTACCTAACTGTACTACAGCCCATTTTATATTAATTGGTGGCATCAGTTATCAGAGTGAGTGATAGATTACAGATACAAAGCTGGCTATACCCACCTGTATGGCAGTACGTGCTGTAAGCTGAAGGTGAGCTACTCATAAGTGCATCTGCCAGAGGTGGAATAGTGCAAAGGAAACAAAACCAGATTCTTAATTAATGTAATTAAATTAAAATCTCCACTTTTTGACTTTTTATCTTTTATGGTTATGAAAAAAAAACATAAATTGAGTGTAACTAATCCAGTGACATCTGCCTAAGTCTGCAAATAACCTAAAACAATAGTCCTATGGATGTGACCTGCTCCATTCACTTCATGTGGTATTAACTCCATTATCCACTCTTCTGGGGAAGGGGATTCCTACTACCACCGCCCTCTAAGAGGATTTGTGTATGGCAGGGAGAGAAGAATGCAGCATAGCTAACCTCCTCAAGAAGATAAATCCCAACTGCTAGAAGTTGTGAAGACCCTGCTGCTGTCACTCTTACTTCTAGACGGGGAAAGATGACCCCTTTTATCATCCCTGATACTTGTGAAAAAAGTGGGGGGGATGTCCTAGAATTGCAGTTGAAGCCATTTAGCCCAAACTGCTTTAATCTGTCTACTGCAGCAGTAATTAAATTAACCATGGCATTCCTCCTGGGCTTGTGTGTGGTAACTAGGCAAAGTTTTACCAGCCTACCAACAGGAAGTGGTAGTATGATCTTTTAGTTTTAATGTATGTGTATACAGTTTAAATTTCTTGGAGTACATTTGTGTTTTGTGTCTATCTACCTATTTAATTATCTTATTGCCTTTCCAAAACTGCCTTTCAGTCATGCCCCTCACTTATTAGCTAATATCAGTGGAGCTCGTGTAGATCTCAAGAAGGGAAACTTGGAAAGCAGGAGAATTTCTGTCTTTATTAGTCCCTGCCCTCAGTAAAGTACCATGCAGTTCTTTGATGCTCTATAAGTACAGTATAACCTCATAAATCTGGCATGCTTGGGACTGAGCACCTGCCAGAAATTTGAAAATGCCAGATTTTTTAAACAGGCACAGTGGCTGGTTGTGGAGCTGGGGCCAGGAGCTGGAGGGGGTGGGGAGGGGTAGCAGTGCCCAGTCCTGGAGCAGTGGCCACACATGGAGTGGTGGCGCAGGGTGGTGAATGGTGGCAGCAGCCACCGTGTGCAAGCTTCCCATCCATGTCCAGGAGGGCAGTGGGAGCAGCAGCCGGTCCCAGAGCAGAGGAGGGAAGTGCCAGATTTTTGATAATTCTGGATTTTTGATATTCAGATTTATGAGTTTATATTGTATTAATCTTTCTAAAAAAATATATGGAGAGATCTGTTGTACAAAAGAAATTCAAGTCCCTAGTTGATTCCAGAACACCTCTACAATTAGAACTTGTTTCATGAACACATAATTAGGGTGCATCCTCACATGCAGAAGTGTGCATTCCTAGGGGCACAAAAAGCAGCAGCACACATCTGTGCCATGGCTTTGTGCACCATGGTATGCCTCTACATATGCACTCTGGCTCATGCCAAATTGTCCTGGGTGGGGTACAGGAGGCTGTTGGCGCCCACTGCTGCCAGATGTGCTATACTACTTTTTGCAGCAATTTTTTTATTGTTACTGGGACATCCCAGTTTCAGATTTTGGCACTATGCTGTAAATTTGCAGTGCAGCACACAATTGCATGTTCACCATGTGTGGCTTGCAGTCCCACAGGCATATCTGAGATGTCACAAACGATGCATGTGCACTTGTCCAGATGTGCCATTAGAGTATAATCCTACAAACACTCTACACTTGGTATCTCATTGACTTATCTAAGAAATCTATGCCACAAAGTCTATTTTTACTCAGAGTACTCACATTCTGACGATGGTTTACTGTCAACAGCTCCCTTGATTGATTATGAGCAAAGTAAAGTCAATATATTTATTATTTATTTAATGTACTGATTAATAGGTATTTCATTCTGAAATACCCATAGCTACTATGTATTAATGCTTCTGAGCACATCATCTCTTGATGGCATCTTTTGTGAAACTATTTTATTTTAACCAATAAAAATGAGGTATGTCAATAAGGGATAGAAGGTGGTGGGCCTCTGTTAAAAAAAATCATACAAGCTCTTATTTGGAGAGAAGAAAGGAATGGAAAAATGAAAAAAAGCAGAGTAAAACTCTCCCTTTCCCAGGAGAAGGCTCAAATCACTAGTTTACAAAGTCATGCCCATTTCTGGGTTCACTCTCTAGCATTATGAATCTTGAATTCTTGTCTGCACATGGGTCTAGTTTCAAAAGAGTGCTGCCAGCCAGGACAGCTATAGTCTAGTAAGAAGGGCAATTTTTTGGAATCTGTGATGTGGATTTGAATCCTTTCAGGCAGAGGAAGGCAATAATCCTGGGTTTCTCATGTTCTGGACAAGTGCTATTACCATTTTATATCTAAAAAATGGCTACTACCTTCTCAAATTCTATTTAAAAGGAAGTGGTAGTGGTAAATGCATCTGATCCTGTATGCTGTGTTATGTGAGAGTCCCTGGTGACACATGCCTAAACCCTCTAGGGAGCTTAGATGAATGCCTAGTATCTAAATCAAGGTAGGTTTAGGGGTGAGCTTGGCATTCAGCTTTCAGCCCTATTGACACTGAGCCATTTCTGAGTCCTATGCTAAAATGCAATTTTGGACATGTGTGGAAATTTAAAGTATAAAAATAATGCACCTATGGAGTTTAGGAGCTTCTAGAGATAAGAAGCTAAGCAAGAATTTTCAGGAATGCAGTTCTGGATATAGGAACCTAAATTTCGCTTTAGGCAACAAAGTCCATTTTGAGATTTGGCCCAATGTCATGACTGGAACGCTACAAAATATTTACATTAAACATCAACCCTACCTGAACTACTGAAGTCACAGGTTCAAGGTTCATTGAGTTCATGAATATCAACCAATGCTAGTGAAAGTTTGGCAAACATGAACTCAGGTTGTTCACATAGTTGCAAACCTGGAAAACATATAGGCCTAGCTTTCTCCACCATATATTTCTTCAAAACAGTAAGATAGAATCTACCACTGCCTGATGAAAACTAAACAAAAGCATTGCGGGGGAAGGAATGGCTCAGTATGAGGTTAGGTACCTTAGAGCATTTATAGATATGCTCTTGGTATGGGGGGGAGGGGAAGGGGTGCTTTCATTAAAGTGGCTCTGAAGGCCACTCTAATTAAAGCGCCCAGAGCATCACGTGTATCAGTGTCCCCCCACTGAAAAATGGTGGCGGGGGCCTTTTTACTAAAGTACATTGAACAAACTTTAGTAAAAGCACCCTCACTGACATTTTTCAGTGCAGGGTTGCTGATTCACATGACCTGGAGTCTGTGGGAGCGTGTTAATTGCCACTCTCCAGCAGATTTGATTAAATGATTCTACTCCAAAGTGCTATAATTACAGTAGGTTGGAGAAGCCTCACTGCACATGTATAGAGTGCCCTTAGAGCAGTGGTTTTCAACATTTTTTTATTTGCAGACCCCTAAAAAATTTCTCATGGAGGTGTGGACCCCTTTGAATTGTAAGTGTGAGTATTCACATACTTTTGATTGATCATAGTCATCTTTTGCAGACCTCTATACATAGTCTGTAGGCCCGCAGGCATCCTCAAACCATATGTTGAAAACCACTGCCTTAGAGATTTGAGGTAATTGAATTTGAACCCTTAATTTCATAGTTTCATAGTTTCGTAGCTGGTAGGGTCGGAAGGGACCTGGGCAGATCATCAAGTCGGACCCCCTGCCATGGCAGGAAAAAGTACTGAGGTCAAACGAGCCCAGCAAAGTGTTCATCTAGCCTCCTCTTAAACACCCCCAGGGTAGGAGCCAGCACCACTTCGCTTGGAAGTTGGTTCCAGATCCTAGCCGCCCTGACCATGAAGTAGCATCTCCTGATGTCTAGTCTAAATCTACCCTCTGCCAGCTTGTGACAGTTATTTCTAGTCACTCCTCATAGTGCTTGGGGGAACAGGGACTCCCCCAATGCCTGCTGGTCCCCTCTGACTAGTTTATAGACAGCCACTAGATCCTCCCTCAGCCTTCTCTTGTGGAAGCTGAACAGGTTCAGGTCCTGTACCCTCTCCTTGTAAGGCCTCCCCTGCTGCCCCCTGATCATGCAAGTGGCCCTCCTCTGG
>NW_017728909.1:34330330-34408842 GCF_001723895.1 Crocodylus porosus
CGAGGAGTTAACCCCTTCCCACCACGAGCCCGCTTACCTCCGGCTGTGCTGGGGGTCGGCAGGGGGCTCTGCGGCTGCTGAGGGGGTGATAAACCTGGAGAGGTTGGTTCAATTCCATTTTCCATCACCCAAACTTCAGGTTTGTTAATCCCAACACTGTATGGTTCAGTGTCCAGCTTACTGTGTCCTAGTACCCAGGGCCATCCTTGGGGGGGCCAACCAGTGCAGCCGCCCCAGGCCCCGCACTCTGGAGTGGCCTCATGGAGCCAGGTGCAATTGGAGCAATCCCAGCTGGGTCATGAGAGGCTACAGGGCTTTGGGAGCAGGGCTTAGGGGACTGGAGGTGCAGGTGGTGTTTTCCTCGATCCTCCCAGTTTTGAGTCATGGGCTGAGGAGAGAAAGGAGGATTGAGGTAGTCAACCAACAACTATGGCGCTAGTGCCATCATGAAGGCTTTGGCCTCTCTCTTTGGTGAGAGAGGCAGTGGTCTGCTAGGAAGAGACAGCCTCCACCTCACTGCACTGGGGAGGAAGCTATTCTCAGATAGAATGGCTGACCTGCTCATCCAGGCTCTAAACAAAGCCCACCAGAGGTTGCGGGGGCCTATAACCACAGCAAGCCCACTGGACAACTTTTGCAAGTCCAGCAGGCTAAGGCACTCAAGGGAGCCCACCCTTACCCCAGCCCCAAAACGACGTGTAGGGAAGATTTGGGCCTCCAATGGGACACTTACGTGCCCCTACACTAATGCCAGGAGCTTGGGGAATAAACAGGAGGAACTGGTCCTCCTGCTAAACAAGAATGACTACAATCTCATAGGGATAATGGAGACCTAGTAGGACTCCACCTATGACTGGGCCACAGGTATAGATGGCTATACCTTGTACAGGAGAGATTGTGTAGCTCTCCTGTACATGGAGGTGTAGCTCTTTATGTCAAGGAAAGCTACATGTCCCTGCAAGCTAATATTGGCATCCAGGGTGGGTGACTGGAGACCCTCTGGGTTCAAATCCGTGGTGAACGTGGCACAGGGGGCACAATGGTAGAAGTCTACTACAGGCCTCCTAATCAGAATCAAGAGCTCAACCAGGAATTCTCCAAGGAACTGGCTGAGGCTGCATTCTCCTGGTGCATGGTTGTCATGGGAGACTTCAACTACCATCTCATGGGAAGAGCACTTGGCCAAATCTGAACAATTGCAAAGTTTTCTCATGTGCGTGGATGAGCTCTGTCTGACTCAAGAAGTCTATGGACTGATAAGAGGCAAAGTGCTGCCTAACCTGGTACTGGCAAAGGGGGATGATCTAGTCAGCAACCTAATGATCCAAAGGAAGCTGGGAGACAGTGACCATGAGCTGATCACTTTCACCATCCACCATAAAGCTAGAAAGTCAGTCAGCAATACAGAATTCCTTGACTTCAGGAAAGCTGACTTTGACAAGCTCAGGAGGCTTGTTGGCAAGGCCCTAAGGGACCACAACCTGTAGGGGAGGGGAGCTGAGGATGAGTGGCTGCTCCTGAAGGGAGCGATCCAAAAAGCATGAGCAGTCTATCCCATCTCAGAGAAAAAGTAGCAAAAGGGCACAGCAGCCCCCTTCGCTCTGCAGGGAACTTCTGGACCTCTTGCATCTAAAAAGAAAGACCTGTAAAGGATGGAAGACTGGAACCACCACAAAGGAGGAGTATTGTGCACTGGTCTGGACCTCTAAGGAGTGAACTAGGAAAGCCAAGGCTGCAGCTGAACTCCAACTGGCTACACGTATCAAAGACAATAAAAGTTCTTTTTTAGATATGTGGGGAGCTGAAGGAAAAGCAAGGGTAACGTTGAACCCCTGCTAAACCAAGTGGGACAAAAAATAACCGATGCCCAGGAAAAAGCCAACCTGCTTAATGGGTATTTTGCATAATTTTTTTTACCAGCCCCAAGGGAGCGCCAAGGTGAGAGAGAATTGTTACCCCACATCAATGTAGACCATGTGAAGTAACACCTTGAGAGGCTGGACACCTTCAAGTCAGCTGGCCCAGACAGCTTACACCCCAGGGTACTTAAGAAGCTGAAAGGCATCATAGCTCAGCCACTGGCACGGATCTTCAAGAACTTGTGGTGCTCTGGTGTAGTGCCCGAAGATTGGAAGAAGGCCAATGTGGTGCCCATCTTCAAACAAGGGAGGAAAGTAGATCCAGGGAACTACAGATCTGTCAACCTGACCTCTATCCTGAGGAAGATCTTAGAAAAAATTACAAAAGAGACCATTGTTGACAAACTGGCTGATGGCAATATCCTGAGGGATAGCCAGCACAGGTTTGTTGTGGGTTGGTCTTGCCTGACCAACCTCATCTCCTTCTATGACCAGATGACCTATCACCTGGACAAGAGAGAAGAGATTGATGTGATCCAGGCCATCCTAGACAGGCTCAGAAAATGGGTGGATGAAAACTTCATGGCATTCAACACCAAAAAATGCAAGGTACTCTACCCCACAGCACACTTATAGGCTCAGCAGAGCTCTGCTTCCTAGCACCATGGTCAAAAGGGACTTGCAGGTTATGATTGACCACAAGATGAATATGAGCCACCAATGCGATGTTGCAGCTGGTAAAGTAAGCAAAACCCTGGCTTGAATCCATAGATGCTTCTCAAGCAAATCCCAGGATGTCAGCTTCCTGCTGTATTCAGCCTTGGTGAGGCCACAGCTGGAGTATTTCATCCAATTCTGGGCTCCACAATTTAAAAAGAATGTGGAAAAGTTTGAGAGAGTCCAGAGGAGAGCCATGCGCATGATCAGAGGGGAGGAGAACAGGCCCTATGGTGAGAGACTGAGAGCCATGGGACTCTTCAGCCTGGAAAAGCACAGGCTCAGGGGTGACCTGGTGGCTGCCTGTAAGTATATAAGGGATGTACACCAGGATCTGGGGGAACGCCTATTCACCAGAGCAACCCAAAGGATGACAAGGTCAAACAGTCACAAACTCCTCCAAGACTGTTTCAGGCTGGACTTCAGGAAAAAATTCTTTACTGTCCAAGCCCCCAAGGCCTAGAATAGACTGCCTCCAGACGTGGTTCAAGCACCTACTCTGGACTCCTTTCAGAAACATTTGGAGATTTATCTTGCTAGGATCCTTTAACCCCAGCTGACTTCCTGGCTTTGGGGCAGGGGGCTGGGCTCGATGATCTTCCAGCCCAAATGTCTATGAAATCTATGAAATCCATGAAAGGTGGAGCAGCCGTGGTGAATCTGCACTGCTGCCGGTTTCATGGGCAGCCGGCTGCTCGGCACTCCCCTCCCTCCCCCCACTTCCAAATCCGCCACTGGCTTCCTCGCGTCCGGGGTAGGGCCCCGCGCAGGCTGATTTGCCCCGGGTGCTACACCGTGCTCAGGTCGTCTCTACTAGTACTAGTCCCATCATGCCACTATATACTGTTATTAAGGAAGCAGGGAGAACAGGAAGAAAAAAGAGGAGTTGAACAAAGCAGAAAAGAAAGCACAACTGAAAGGAGGAAGGGAGGGCTCTGCTCCTAACAACCTGTAAATTTTTCACTAGCACAAACTAGCTTTATATGATATCCTGGCATTTACGCTGGGTACTTGCAGGTGTTAAAGCAAAATCCAAAACTCATGATGAAAGCAACTTTACCAAGACTCCTTTACAGTATTAAGCACTTGAGACCAAACTGCACAATGCACAGTACATAAGAAAAATACACTTGTAGCACTCTCACTACAACATGTACACTAACCTAGTAGCTGCAACAGATGATAGGGTTAAGGAAAGAGAAAGTGATACCTGCATTTGCTACAGAAAAGGAATGTGTTTGTAATGTACTTGAGTTTTAAGTAATCCCAGCAACATGTATAGTAAAGTTAAACAGAAGGGAAACCTCAGAAATGTTAAATTATGTATGTATGTATCTAATGTTGTCCAGTGGGGTCTCTCATATATTTATGGCCTCATATAATTATAATGCCATTTGGGATGCTGTAATTTGTGAGCTAAAAACAAAAACAGAAAGGAAAAGAGGGAGCAAGTAAGAGCATTTGCCTTTAAAAGTTATATGAAGAGTCCACAAGAATAATGTGACATTGTGATGACCAAAATATACAGAGTAGTTTTCTCTTAAATTGAGAATGAATGACTGAGTTGTGGGGGTAGCCATATACCTAGGTACCAAGAATTAAGATAATTTGCATTTAATGCTAACTAAAAACAGCAGGACCAAATAAATGCAATATGTATTAGTGAACATTAGAGGGCACTTAGAAAAGGGGTTGGAAAGCATAAGAAGATAGAATCATAGAAAAGTAGAAGGAAGGGACTTCAGGAGGTCATCTAGAACAGCACTTTGCTTAAGGCAGGATCATCTAGCTAAGCCATCCTATACAAGTATCTGTCCAACCTGTTCTTAAAGAACTTTGCAAATAGCCCTATTTTGAACAGTTATCAGGCACAATGACAGAGACATCAAAAACATGCTAATTTGCCAAAGGTACAGTAGTGGGCGATCAAGGCAATAGTAGTGCCCTGTCACTGCAAGGATAGGAAGAAGCTGTTAAATGAACATGATACAGACATTGCAAGCCTGACTGAATAACAAACCTATTAATCACACTGACTGTTGAGAAAGTAACAATCTTCATCTTAATTTAACTATGGGATTTTCTATTACTTCCTAGCTCTAGGTTAGTTACAACTAGAACCACACTATACTGCTTTGTTTTAGCTGATGAAGGAATTAGACTAATTTGAAACACATGGTGAAAAATACCTCAGTTCTTTGTTTGCATCTGTTATACTTTTCTTTGTTTGTAATTGGTTCACAAGTTTTTTATATATTAAGTGAAAACAGAGGTCTTTTTAGGAGATACACAAATAAGAGGATAAACATCTGAGAAAGTTTTGAGGCTGTTTTTTGTTTTATCTTCCGTTTGTTTTGCATCTCTTGGAATAAACACTGGATTTTTCTGGTAGTAAACACAGGCTTTAAAACTATTTATCAGGTGACCTGGAACCAGAGAGGAGAGGAGCCATGTTTGGCCTTCTGTAATAGCACATTACAAAGAACTATGGCAAACAAACTAAAGTGAACTGCTCGTGTTACCAGTGTTCTGCCCAGCACTTCTGCAACTTGTCAGTATTCTGCAGGGTTTGGTTGTGTAAGAAATGCTGAAACACAGAACCAAAGGACTTGGGCTAGCCAAAGCTAAATCATTTTCACTTGATTATTCCAAAATGTCATCACTGAGCAACCCCACACTTAATCTGTGACGTTCTTGACCCAGGCACTACTCTGGCAATATTATTACATCCTTATCCTCTTGTTAGTCATACCATTTACAACAGCTACTCATAACCCTATGCTCAGTGATTGTACATCCTGATTGTACATTAGTCCTAGGACTAATCGATTCAGAGAAGCATGAGATTTTGTAGACTACTGCCTGTTTTGTCAGATGCTGTGACAAAGCATCTGACAAAGTAGGCTATAGCCTACGAAAGCTCATGCCTCCCAGAATGAATTGGCCTATAAGGTGCCACCATGACCTGCCTTCTGCCTACCTCCAGACTGACATGGCTAACTACCTCTGTATAGTCCTAGGAATCAGTGGAAATTACAGTGTATGTGCTTCAGTAGAATCAATTTTATTTGTTACTGTAATGACTTGATTCCTGTTTACAGCAAACCATCCTATTACACAGTGTAAATCAGTATGGTGATAATGTAACGGTTTACTGTACTTACAGACTTGCCTATGACTACGACTAGGATATGCCGTTTCCTAGTATGGAAAGCACTTGCCTTTTATTTCCCCTTGGAGTAGGGCTGACATAACTCTCAGGTACTAGCAAATCCCATTATTCCGCAAAATGATACATTTTTTAAAGATACATCTGGTACATATTTATAGTAAGCAGAATAAGGACTTGTTTTGATTATGCATGTGGATTTGTTCTTTGAAGAGAAAAAGTACGTGTTACCACATGCCCATATAAATCCAGTAGTAAAATGTGCCCAGACCAAAGCCTACATGCTGTTACTTGTACATGTACGTTACACATTTTAGACACAGTTCTGGTCTGAAATGTACAGAGATATATTGCCAGGTACAGGGGGAAAATTAGTTTTCACCAGTCCAGGAACCTGTTTTTCCAATGTCAGACTAGGGCTGTTCCCTCAAAAGAAAATGTATCCTCTTCCATCCTGCAGTCATTTTGCCATATGTCAAATATTTAAGCTTAAAAAGAAAACAACAAGAAAAACTAACTTGCTTGGAAAAGTCTGTCACTACCCCCAGTATGGAAACTGGTTACAAAGAGCCTTGGGTCCTACTTTGTGAAGCAGGAAAATGAATGGCAGAAAGCAGAAGACATCCAGAGGAATACAGCCTCCACTATACTTCCTTATTCAGGAGGTTGTATGAGGACTTTCCATGGCAGCTCCACAGATGCAGGGTTTTGTTTCTTGGGGATACATTTTGCATCTGAAAGAAAGTGTGTATCAGAGACCAAGAAAAGAGGAGTATTTTCAGCTATAAACAGCATACTGCCCCTAATATAGTCAGAAGGGGGCTTGTAGAGATTAATAGCAAGAAATATTCTTAAGGCTTACATCTTTCTTTCTCTATGATGTTCATGTTACTATTGCACTTAGTTTTGTGATATATGTTAGTGTTATATATATTCTATTGGATACAAACATGAGTGACGGGTGCCTCCTGAGTCCAGAGGGGCATGTGCCTCCCTCAGTGGCCAGTCAGGGACTAGGGGGAGTCCCCCCCCCCGTGGCTGATCTTGCCCCCCCCAGCCAATCTTGCCGACCCAGAAGCGCCAGCAGTGCTTCTCCTAGCACCCCCGCTCCCCAGCCAGTACTTGCGGGGGAGGCACCAGTGCTCCCACCTGCCCCCCCTCTCCCCCTGCTTGTTGCCTAAGTTGTGAGTACTGGCTGTCAGGGTGTTCCCCAGTGCTCTCAGGAGGTGCACATGCACCCGTGTGCACCCCCTATGTGCCGCCACTGCACACATCACTTTTACTACAGAGTAAAATGGCTTTACTCTGCCATTAAAAGTGGAGTGGGCACACAGCACACAGCCATATACTGGTGCAAATTTCTCCACCCAGGGTAAAGTTACCCCTCAGAAAATGAGAAATAACTATTCACTAAGGTAAATTACATCATTGTATCCATTGTGTGTCTGCTCCCCTAGTCATTCTTGCATGGTCTTTTGATCAATATAAACTAGCTTTCCAATCATGTCATGGCCAGGCACTATGACAACACCTACTATGGGCAGCCAGCTTAGAAGAGTTAGCCATGTGTTCCTGTTCCCTACTATGGAGTAAATTTCTAATGGAGTAAAATCCTGTAGTAATTTTATTCAGTGTCTTGAGTAAGATCTTGCAGTAATGCTTATTCTAGTTGCTGTGCAGTTTTTTGAAGCTGAATATAAATCAGTGGTTGGCAACTTTTTAAGGGGCTGGATTCATGCAGTTCAGGTCAAAAGTAGGTAGGTGCTAGAATCCAGCTGCTGCTGCTGTTTTCCATATGGGGGCAAGGGGAAAGGGAATGCTACCAAAGCCCCCTGCTGCTGAATGCCACCAAATGCCACCAAATCCCTATGTCCACAGGCTGAATCAAGCAGCACTGAGATTTATAGATTCTTTCATAGATTCATGGACTGTAAGGCTGGAAGGGACCTTGGAAGATCATTGGGTCCATCCCCCTGAACCAAGCTGGAAAGATAACTGGGGGTCAGGTGACCCCAGCAAGGTGACTGTCTAGTCTCCTCTTGAAGATTTCCAGGGTAGGTGGGAGGGAGATTATTCCACAGTCTGGAAACCCTGGCTGTAAAGAAGTTTTTCCTAATGTGGAGCCTAAATCTATCTTCCAGGAACTAGTGGCCATTACTCCTGGTTATCCCCTCAGGTGCCCTGGTGAACAGTTTCTCACTGAGCCCCTGATGTACTCCCTAGTGTAGTGGTAAGCCCCCAGGTCCCCTTTCAGCCTTCTTTTCTTCAGGCTGCAGAGTCCCAGATCCCTCAGCCTTTCCTCATATTGCTTGCATTTTAAGACTCTGATCATACGGGTGGCTCTTCTTTGGACTCTTTCAAGCTTGTCCATGTCCTTATTAAAGTGTGGTGCTCAGAACTGGATGCAGTACTCCAGCTGTGGTCTCACCAGTGCTTAGTAGAGCAGATGAATCACCTCCTTGGTTTTGCTGGAGATGTATTAATTGATGCATGCCAGAGTATTATTTGCCCTACTGGCTACACCATCCCACTGCCGGCTTGTATTCATACTGTGTTCTCTTATTACCCCCAGGTCCCTTTCATTTGTGGTGCTAGTAAGTTTGGTGCTGCCAAAACTGTATATGTGTTGGGAGATGCTTGTCCCCAGGTGAAGCACTTAACATTTCTTGACGTTGAACTTCATGATATTCCAATCCACACAACTTGCTAGCCTGTCTAGGTCCACCTGTATCTGTAGCCCATCTTCAAGCGTGACCTCTCTTCCCCAAAACTTCATGTCATCCGTGAACTTGGCCAGTGAGCTCTTCACCCCCACATCCAAATTGTTAGTAAAGATGTTGAAAAGTACCGGACCAAATACCGACCCCTGTGGGACACTGCTGCCCACTTCTCACCAGGACAACACAGATCGGTTCACTCTGACTCTCTGGGTCCTATCATGCAGCCAGTTTCTCACCCACCTGACTGTCTCAGAGTTAAGCCCACAATCCTCCAATTTTCTCACCAAGAAATCATGGGATATTAGAACAAAGGCCTTTTAGAAGTCAAGGCATACAATGTTAACTGCTCTCTCATGCCCAGGAGGCAAGTTACTTGGTCACAGAAGGAGATGAGGTTGGTAAGGAAAGACCTACCTGTGATGAAGCCATGCTGGCCATCATTCAGAATCTTACCTTCTGCAAGCTTATTGCAGATAGACTCCTTGATGAGCTTTTCTAGGATTTTCCCTTGGATGAAAATTAGGCTGACTGTCCTATAGTTACTGGGGTCCTTCCACCTGCCCTTCTTGTGGATGGGCACAACACTGGCCCTCTTCTAGTCCTCAGGGACTTTTCCAGAGTGCCACAACTTGTGGAAGAGTTTTGTCAGGGGTTCTGCAGTGACTTCAGCCAGCTCCTTCAGCACTCTTGGATGAAGATCATCCAGTCCCACTGACTTGTATATGTCTAATTGTTTTAAGTGGTCACAGATACAGCCAGATACAGGGCCAGTTGAGGGCCAGATACAGCCCACGGGCTGTAGACTACGAATCCCTGGTATAAATCATAGAATCATAGAAAAGTAGGGCTGGAAGGGACCTCCAGAGATCGTTTAGTTCAGCCCTACACCAGAGACAGAATCATCCGAACCAGGGGGAGGAGCTCAATCTCGAATTCTGTCAAGAATTGACAGAGCCTGCAGGTGCACAGGACATGGCTGACTTCAATTATCCAGACATCTCCTGGGAGGAACACTCAGCCAAGTCAGACCAGTTGCGTTGCTTCCTTGAAGAGCTCTTCCTGACTCAGGAGGTGCACGGGCCAGCCAGAGGTATTGCTCTCCTAGACTTGATCTTGGCCAAAGGAGATGACTGGGTGACCGACTTGAACATAGAGGATAACTTGGGTGACAAAGACCACCAAACCATCACATTCACTGTCCATTCTGAGGCAGGCAAATTAGATAGCAGGGTTGAAGTTTTGGACTTCAAAAATGTGAATTTCAACAAGCTCAGGACAATAGTAGGGGAAGTGCTGCGGGACCAGGTAAAAGGGGTGCATGAAGAGTGGTTGTTCCTTAAGGACATGATCCTTGAAGCACAAAAGAAGTCCATTCTCATATGGAGGCTGGGAAGCCCTCTTGGCTAAATACGGAAATCATGGTCCTCTTGAAAAAGAAGAAAGAGGCATACAAACAATGGAAACTTGGGATAGTCCCCAAGCAGAACTATACAACAATGGCTCATACTTGTAGGGAGCAGATTAGGAAGGCTAAGGCAGTGACTGAAGTTAAATTAGCAACTGAAATCAAGGACAATAAGTACTCCTTCTTTAGGTATATAGGAAACAGGAGGAAAACAAATGGGAGTACAGGGCCATTGCTCAACAAGTTAGGACAGCTAGTTACCGACACACAGGAGAAAACTGAACTGAATGACTACTTTGCTTGGGTATTTCACCAAGCGGGAAATCATTCTAGATAGTAGCAGAATGGGCATGGTGGGAATGACTGCCTTCCTGCTACTGATGTGTAACTGGTGCATGATCAATTTTAAAAAATAGCCATCTGTAAGTCAGCAGACTGGGTGAACTTCATCTGGGAGTGCTGAAGGAGCTGGCCGAAGTCATTGTGGAACCCCTGGCAAAACTCTTCCAAAACTCGTAGTGATCTGGGGAGGTCCCTGAGGACTGGAAGAGGGCCAACATTGTGCCCATCTTCAAGAAGATGAGGAAAGAAGACCCGGGCAACTATTGACCGATTAGCCTAACTTCTATCCCAGGGAAAATCCTGGAAAACTTCATTAAGGAATCTATGTGCGATACACTTGCAGAAGGTAGGATTCTGAATGACAACCATCATGACTTCATCACGGGCAGGCCTTGTCTTACCAATCTCATTTCTTTCTGTGACCGGGTGACTTACCACCTGGATAAGAAAGAGGAGGTCAACTTCCAAAAGGCCTTTGATCTGGTATCCTGTGATGTTCTCACAGGAAAATTGAAGGATTGCAGGCTTAACTGCTTGACAGTTAGGTGTAGGAAGCTGGCTGCGGGGTAAGACCCAGAGTGTTCTAATGAATGGATCTGTGTCGTCCTGGTGAGAAGTGGCCGGTGGTGTCCCTCAAGGGTCAGTGCTTGTTCTAGTTCTTTTCAACATCTTTATCAATGATTTGGATGTGGGGATAAAGAGCTCACTGGCCAAGTTTGTGCATAACACCAAGTTATGGAGGAGCATGGTCACTCTTGAAGATAGGTTGCAGATACAGGCAGATGTAGACAGGCTGGCAAGTTGGAACCAGATGAAGTTCAACATTGAGAAATGCAAAGTGCTGTATCTGGGGACGAACAATCCCCAACATACTTACAGGCTTAGTGGCACCAAACTAACTAGCACAACAACTGAAAGGGACCTAGGAGTGACAACAGATCATAGTATGAATGTGAGGCATCAGTGCAATGCTATAGCCAGCAGGGCAAACAATACTCTGGCATGCATCAGTTGATGCATCTCAAGCAAAACCAAGGAAATTATTCTTCCACTTCACTCATCACTGGTGAGACCGCAGCTGGAGTACTGGATCCAGTTCTGGGCACTGCCAATGTCTTGCTATGAGGATGTTAAAATATATTTGACAGGTCAAAAGAAGAGGGCCATGCACCCACTAAGGAGAAAGGCAAATTGCACTCCCCCCGCAATTTCCCCAAGCTTTACCAATCTGACTATGGGGTAAATTTCCTTGTGGACCCCAAATACAGTGCTGATTAAAGAGGTACTACTCCTAAATCATCCTCGTCCAATGCTTGTCCAATCTCTTCTTCAACGCCTCCAGTAATGGAGATTCCACAACTTCCCTAGGCAGTCTATTCCACTCCCTCACTGTTCTAACAATTAAGAAGTTTTTCCTAATATCCAATCTAAACCTACCTTGCTGCAACTTCAAGCCGTTGTTCTGTGTCCTTCTGCCAGCAGCAAGAGATAAAAGGTGTTTGGCCTCTTCTTTATGGCTTCCCTTCAAACATCTGAAGACTGCTATCATGTCTTCTCTTAAGCACCATTTCTGCAAGCTGAACATGCCCATTTCTTTCAACCTGTCCTTGGATGACTTGCCTCCCAATCCCTTTATCACTTTTGTCACCTGCCTCTGGACCCTCTCTAACTTCTCCATGTCCTTTTTAAAATGTGGAACCCAAAACTGCATACAATGCTCTAAATGAGGCCTAAGCAGTTGTTACCTCTCAGCTCTGTGTTCTTGGGGAACCCTGGCACAGAACGCAGCCTGTCTGACTCACAAAGAACTCTCCCCTCCCCACCTCTGCCTGAACAAGAACTGATTAGAGGAAGGACCTACAAAAGACAAGGAAGATGCAGTGAGAGACACACCTAAAGCCCTCCAGACAAAGTTGATAGGAGTGAAGCAACTCCTCTGCTCTCATTTGCATCAGAGGTGGAACCAGATGACAACTCCTTTAAATGGGAGATGGGACAGGCATGCACCTTCATTAGCATTCAGGGTGGAGAACAGAGATTCCAAGGCAAGGCCCGCACTGAATTCTGGGATCAGAAAAGCAGGAGAGTGCTGCATGATGGGGCATCCTTGCTCCAAATGCTAATCAACCCACATCTACACACACCCAACTCAGCATTTATCAGACCAATTCTAGTAATTACTCCTCTATTGGTATCCAAAACACTGAATCTGCCTGTCTGTATTGTAAGTTCCCTCAGGGTAATGCCACCCATAGCCAGGAGTGGCCAATTCCTATTATCCACCATATGAGCCCTAAACAAACCTAGTGTTCTCCCTTGAGCCATTGTTAGTTCTCTACAAAAACCCCTACCCAAAGCTCAAGTTTCTGGGTCCAAAAGCTTGGATCCAAAAGCTGCACCAGTACCACTCTCCTCTGCCTGGAATCCCTCCATGGGTCGTGCTCAGGACTCCGCCTGTCTGCCGGCTCCAGCAACACCTGGGAACCTCAACTGGTTCAAGTTTTGCTGAGTGGTGAGACCCCAACTCTCTCTCTCTCTGACTCCCTCTGCTTTCTCACTCCAGGAACAGCTTTCTAAACCAGAGTTCTGCTGCTCACTCTCTCTGCCTCTAGGAACCTGACTTTTATTCTCTTACTCCAGGCACAGCTTTCTAAATCTGACTTTTGCTACTCAAACTCAAGCTAGACTTCCCCAAAAACCTGACTGAAACTGTTTATTTGTCTCTCTTGTATGGCTATTATTACTGGTATCATCATAAGTTCATATACCTGAAAATAAATAACTTGTATGGTAAAGCTAGTTGCTATACTCTCTCTCTGAACCTCACTTACTCTTTCTTTCCCTTGACCTCCTCATTTGCTCTGCAGCAACACTTCTTTTACCTAAGCTAAAGATCCCCGTAATGCCCAATACTACAGTGGGATCTGCTCATCAAGGGAGTTACTACTAGGACCATTGTGACAAGAGATTGTGACGTGCTGAGTTTTGAGGCACATGAGGGTATCAGCTGAAAGTGCTGATCAGACCCAGCCTGATCAGACATACTCTGTTAGCATATGTGTTTGTGCGTCTAACTTCATTTAATATTGCCCTGATGAAATAAGGTATGAATTGAGTTCAAAGCACATGAGGGTGTCAGCCTATCAATGCTGTATAGTCCGGCCTGACTCAGATGCGCTCTGTTAACTCATGTGCTTGTGTCTGACTGCATTTTATTGTTGACCTGATGAACTGAGTTCAAGGCATATGAGGGTGTTAACCTGTCAATGCTAAATAACCTGGCCTGGCTTGGGCATGTCCCGTTAATCTGTGTGTTTATGTGCGTACATGTGTTGAACTGATTCAGTGGTTGGAGGAACCCAGCCCCACTGAACCGAGTCCTGCAAGATAGCTCCATTGGGGGTGAGGACTGGCAGAAGGGAGAGATACAGCTCCATATAGAAACACAAGTAACACAAGCAGCACATTGATAGAATTACAGAGATCCCAGAAATGTACCCCTAATAGATGAGCACACCCCAAAGTGACAGGCAAATCTGGTAACACAGTGCTTGAGTAAAGAGATTTTTGAAGCTCTTGTCAAAAATCTAATGCTTCTACCTGTTTAATATAATTTTGGGGGTATAAAGCTGTTACCTTCACGTTATGCCCATGGAGACAAAGAGAAATATTTCATGGTCTCAGAATATTACTTGCTGGCTTCTGCTGTATTTAGACACTATTCTCTCTCTTTCATCCACAGACTTCCAAGCTCTTCCCTCTCTACCTATTCTCTGTGAGGCAAGGCTTGTTTTCCTTCTTGGGCATTCTCTCTCCCTCCCTCAGGTTTGCTTGTGTGTTAATATAGTATGGTTCATATAATTTTTGCATAGAGGTTTTAGATCTCCCAATATTACAGAGATGATGCAGAAGGCAGGGTAGAGATGCACTTTATAGACTAACTGAATCAGAGATACAAAAGCTTTTGGCTGTGTGTAGACAAAATGAGAGGCATGTGTGCATAACACTTTAAAGTGGGCTAAATGCTTTTGCACCGCTTTAATGGTGTTGGTGTTTGCATGCCTTGGCAGTGTATTGCACATTAATTCCAGCTGCTGTAGGAACTTTGTCAGCATAATGTGCCTTAAATGACTTGGGGTACAGCAAACTAAAACTCCTTCAAGGAGTTTTAGTTTGCTGCTCCCGCAGCCACAAAGTGAAACACCAGGCTCCATGTAGCTCCACAACTCTGTAGGAAGCCCATGCAGGCAGCCTGGCAGCAGCCTGGGGAGGCAGGCTCCACCCACAAAAAGCAGCGAGCCTGATCTTTTTTTCCACTCCTCCCCACCCGGAGCCTGCCTGAGCTGCACAGGGGCCTGGTGCTTCCCTCCCTGGCTGCCATGCCCCCTGGGACCACCCTAGCCAGGAGCCTGTGGGCAGGTGCCGCCTGAGTGGGGGCGCCACTACCACAGAGGGAAACACCAGCCCCACACCCGCAGCCCAGGGACCGCTCTGCCTGTCGGCAGCTCGCATCCCCTCCTTGCCAGAAAGGCAGGTAAGACAGCAGGGTGTGTGCACAACGTGGGGGTTTAACCAGCCCAATATTGAAGCAGTATTTTTTAAAACCCACCACTTCAATTTAGGGCCCCTATTTCATCTACACATACCCTCTGTGAGCAAGAGTTCATTTCATCAGATACTATGAAAAACAGTGTTATTTGAATACAAAAGACAGGGAAGGCAGGAAGGGAGGGGGCATGCTGAAAGAGGCAAACAAGTAATAAACCCATAGGGACATAAAGTTCAAAAAATCTAATCAAGCTAATCCAAGCAATGGGATAAGAATCTGTAACCCTTGTTTAAACCATACTTAACACAATCCAGTCTGTGGATGATTTTTTGTTCTGCAATTTTGTGTTCAAGTCAGCTTTTAAGGTTCCGTTGTTTAAGAAGAGCTACTGTGACGTCAGCAATGGAAGTCCAGGAAGGTTAAAGTGCTCTGCCACAGGCTTTTGTGTGTTTTTGGACTTGATGTCAGATTGGTATCCCCTCATTCTTTCACACAGGGATTGCCCCATTTGCCCAGCATAAAGAGATCATATCAGATGAAAGACATTCCCTGTTTTCTGGCAGAATTTCTACAATAATATTGAAAAATAACAATCTTTTAACTCAGATGTATCTGTTTAATATAATGAATACAGATCTTTTGGGGGGGCTTAGCATTTTCTGGGTTCAAATTCATTTGCTCTCCAATTAATTATGTTAGCAATGGCAAAGTTAGTAATGGCACTTGGCAGCCAAAGCAACTTATAAGTATTTGAACAATACAAGGTTAGTTAAGTTAAAGGAGATGTTGTGCAGAGCGTTTCAAATTGAATTTGGATAGTGGCAAGCATCTGTGTGTTTAGAAATCTTCAAGTTTCTGCCTGAAGGGTAAATTGAAGCTTATATAAACAAGAACTTGTGATCTAATGTTTGGGCTTCTACTGACACACACAGACACACACACATGCATGCAGCTATAGGAGGCTGCAACCAGGATGAAAAAGCGGGAAAAGGTATAGGAAGAGATGTTAGATGTCAAAATAATGTTTTTCACTCATGTAATCCAGTCTGGCAAGCCTATTTCCATAGTTCCACCAAGCCAGATCTGTGAAAACAATTATCTGTCATCATAATGTGAATCAAGCTTGCAACTGCTGCGTTTTTGAAAAGCATGACAAAGTTAATTGAAATGTAGGCACTGAATAGTTTGCACTTCCTAAAATAAGGTGTGTTTTCAGGGGAAATTTGTTGCTACGTTGGATCCAGTTAACTGTTCTTAAGTCTCTTGTTAAAGGATTTGTGTTATTTCTGTGGGTGGATCATAGTCTCATCCAATTATGACTGCAGCAGAGCCAAAATTTGTGTCATCTGCTTTACTAGCCCATACTGGTTTGCACATTCCTTTCACTTCACAAAAAGTTAAAAAAAAAAAAAAAAGCAAAAAAAGAAAACCCTCTCAAGCGATTAAAAGCAAGTACTTTGGAAGTATCCAATTTTATTGAAAATTGCATTTCACTCCAAAAATATCATTTTGGGAACTTAGTGGTATATTATTTTAGCATTTGCAATAAAGCTGCTTGAAAGTTGGCATAAACTGTTAGTTCCCAGCCCAGAAGCTGAATACTGTTATATTATCTTGAATGTTTACCATCAAAGTCATTTCAGTTGCATTGCAGCACATATTAGTTTTTACCTGGTTTTGCACACTCTTTACTTTTGGGTTTGTTTTTTTTTAATTTAGCATCATACATCAACAATTGAGATGCTGAAGATACTGTGGGATGTTGATAGGAAAAGGAAAGAAAAACAGAACATTCTGAGTCCCAGGTGCATGTTATCAGTCTTGCCCTTCCTTCACCTGGTTTTGTGCAGGTATTTTTTGTTGAATTTATTGTGTTTTTGAGTTTTTTCTAATGTAGACTGTTATAAAGATGTGATCTGGCGAAGTGCTAGTCATCTTCAGGCTTTGCTAAGAAGACTGATCAGAAAACAGGTTTTCCAACCCATGAAAAACATCAAGATTTCATTTACTTGTTTTTTGTTTTGTTTTGTTCCAAGCCAGGGGAAAAAAAACCCCTCAGTTTTTCTGCAAAATGAAATGCCAGAAGTTCTCACTTAGAGTCAGTTAAAACATTTTGTTTGGATTTGGACCTTTTCCTTTTTGAAAATTCTTTATACGATCCAAGTCTCAAAACAAAAATAGAAATTAAAAATATTTTATTTCATTTTTTTCCCAAAATTGTTTTGCTAAACAAATTCAGGATCATCAAAATGGCATTCTACAATGGGAAATCATGTTGACAAATATTTCTGGACTAATGCCACATCCTGATTCCAGCAGCAGTGAAGGGTCCTCAGCAATACCTGGGTTCAAACCCTTGACAGGAAGAAATTGAGGCCTAACAGGACACTTCTAACATTTCTCCTTTACAAAAATATCAAAGTGACCAAAAAAATCTCTGTTACCAGTTTCCAACAGTAGAAACAATGACTCTTTAACTCCTTGGACACCTCAGAAACTCTGAAGTATAGTATGGGGCTGTGAATATTTAAGAGTTCCCTGCACACAGTACTTAGGAAATTCCAGGAAATGCTGAAGCCTATGGGGCTGCCGCAGGCATTACTATAACTAACACAGGATGCCAGGAGGTAATTAGCAGACTGGGCCCCTCCAGCTTTAACAACAACCCAGGATTGGAAGGGGACAAAACCGACTTTAAAGTGCTAAAGCCCACCTCTGTCTTGCACCTCTTGCATAGCATAAAATCTCATTCTCAATCACTCTGATGTGTTCAATATGTAGCCCCCAACCTAATTCCCAGGAAAGTCAATGGAAAGATTCCCACAGACATTAGTAGGAGTTGGATTAGGCCATTAGGTGTTAAGATATCCAGAGCAATGGAAAGGACCTGTCTTCTTATTTTTTTTCCCCAAACTAAACCATAGAAGAACCACAGGTCCTGAATCTAGTCAAATTACCTGGATAAGCATGTTGATTCATAAGGTACCATAGTTCACAGCCCACTGTCAGAGCAAAATTGTAAAATTTTACCCCAGCAGAGGCAAAGACACAAACCAGGCATGTGAGGGAGTACACTCAGAGATGGGCCTGGGTGCAGCTAGTATCAAATACAATATTCTGATTATTCCATGCCCATTATAGTCACAGTGGAACTTCCCAGCATAGACCACTACTAAAAATTATAATGTGCTGAAATATATATATATACACACATACACATATACACACACATGTATATATATTGTTCCTTCAGTTATCTGCATTAGGTGTATGCAGCAACATCAGGCTTCCATGCAACTTCCCTATTTTATTGTATCTACTTTTACAATCTCCAAACTGTTGCATTTTTAATATTTGGTCACATACATTATTTAAGCATTACATTTCTTCCGATTTGGCCTGCAGCCATGCCCCTGCAGGCAATGAGCTCATCAGATCTCACAAACTAAAGCAAGGTTAGGTTAGGTCAGTGTGTGCATGAAACACCTCCAAGGAAAAACAGGGTGCTACAGAAAGTGCTATGGGTGATTCAGTAGGTGGCACTCTTACCTTTTGAGTCAGTATTGAACCAGTACCCACCATGGTATAAGGAGGAACTCTTATGTTGTAGATAATGTCAGGGTGAAGATGTATCTGTGATGGTCCAGGAAAAATGCCAGAGGAAAGGATGTTTATGGATGATCACATTTTTGTGGGTGATCACTCACAAAAAGCCTTGCCTCTGTTGTAGATATTGATTTGTGGGTGAAATATAAAACCTAGGGTCAACTATCCCACAGAGTTTTCTTGAGAGAAGAGATCATTAGCAAAATGTTAGTGTAATTTTCATCTTGGTGGCCCAGATGTTTTCTCACCTTCTATGCTGGCTTGCAACTACATTAACTTGTGTGTAGCCACACAGTGGTGGAAGGTTGCTGTGGCACTACATAGCTATATTTTTACCGTGCTGACAGAGCCCACAAGCAGCAGCACCATTGAAACTGTGGTTATGACCAAGCAGCCAAGAGACATGCTAATTCAGAACATACTCACCCCCACTTTTCCTGGTGGAAATAAAAGCTCCCACACCTCCCTTGCAGCAGAAGGTCTGAAGGATGGCTACAGAAGATACACTGCCTCCTGTCCTGTAAAGGGACAGTTTACCTTTGTGAGATAGCAACGTCAGGTCCAAATAAGTTAAACCTAAATATCTATGATTTCCCCTGCTGTTTCAACTGAATGACTTTCTGCTGCATGGTGCTGCCATGCCATCTTCAACAGCAAAGTTTTAAAGCTTTCTCAGCACTAGCCACAGTTTAGGTAGAAAAGTACTGTCTGACCAGCAGCTGTTACTATTCTCTTTCCATTTAAAAACCTCTTGGTCCAATAGTTAACATCTTTTTCAGTGTGTATATCGCTTGGTAAGAGAAAGACACTAATCTCCCTTGTCCAGATTCCCTTCAACCCTGCATGGCTCCCAATACATTAAATTCTGTAGACCACCAGGGAGGGCTCCATAAACCACTGGTGGTCCATAGACCACAGTCAGAGCTGCTGTACTGGGCTACTGTTAAACGAAAGGAAATTAAACGCAGAAAGCTGTTAAAGTGACATTGCATGCAAGTTCTGGCTCCAGATTGAGTAATACTTGAGTTATAATGCACTTGTCTTGTCCCCCTGGCTGAAAGACCCTGACCTTTGAATTCTGGTTATTCTATCTTTTAGTAATAAACATCATGTTCCATTATTATGGAAGTAAAACAAAGAGTAATTCTTTGTCTGAGAAACAATGAGGTGTGAGAAACAGAAATATAATAAGATGTGTATGACTGAGTATACCACTTGTGTTTCGGCTACTGACATGCACTGAATCCTTTTAATTTACAGAGAAGCTCATTTGAACAAACTTTGCCAAAACACACTTCCTTTTCACATTCTCCATTTCCAAAGTACACCCAAATGCAGCTAGCCACAGACTCTGCCAGCTTGTTCGGTTAAAATCAGGTTTCATCACACAGGCTCTGAGATAACAGCACTGTCTGCTGCTAGAAAAGTGCTGTGGTACCTTTGTGAATATACAGTCCATAACAAGCACATTATATGCAGCTGCATATGTGACATTTTATTCAAATTGTTTATTGAGCAAATTTGCATGGTGGAAGATAATTTTCATATATTTATGAAGCTGATCTTAAAAACTCTGTAGAGCTAGTGCTGGAGAAAGGTGTTGCCAAGCAATAGCCTCTCATAGCCACTGGCCATGGCACACCTTCATAAAACAGCCTCTTGACACTAATCTATGGCTGCCATGTGATTATATATTGTATTTTCTCCTCACAGGAATGGTAAACAGCTTTGCAACCAAGACCTTCACAGCTACAACATAAAGTTTGTCTAGCTGACATTGGATTCAGTTACTAATAGATCTTCTATGATCATTGGCTCGTAAATGGTAGCTTGACACACATTTTGCCAGCACGTGATACAATCCTTTATAATACAGGAATAGAGGGACTCCCCCTCCCTAGGCTAACCCTGGCTGGGGGCTGGGGTCTCAAAGGGGCTTTAGATCCCCCCTTCCCCAGCTCAGTGGGTAGTGCTGGCAAAGACCTGACACAATCATCGCATATATGTGTTGGAGATGGAAGTAAGGGAACAGGAGGGGGACCATTTGGGCTGGTGTGACTAGAGAAAGCAGAGAACTACATTTACATAATAAAATGGCAGGAGACTAGAAGACTCCACTCCTTCCCACCTCTGGCACAGACTGAGGCAGGCAAGCAGTTAATAAGGGGAGGGGAAGGGGGCGTGATTCCCCTCAGCTCCCCCCGGCCAAGGAGGAGGGGAAGAGGCTGGGGAATCAGGGCTGGAGGGACTGGTCCCCTGCCACCTGTGAACCCTGGGATCTCCACTCCAACACCTGCTGATTCCCCAAGAAGGACTTCCTGAATACCCGACTGCAACAAGACACTCTACCCTCAGGATTATGTAAGACTTATGCAAGAAGTTCTCTTGTCTTCTTGGTTTAATACATTCCATTTTAATGAGACTTAGTTGTGTGTGCTCTCACTGCCTTTTGCTGGGCTGTATCTTAGCTTAGGCAAAGATTTTTTTAGTTGTTCTTGAGATTGCAAATTGCTGTTCAATATATGCTCACTTCAGAGAAAGCACTATTCTTGTTCAAGCTTTTATGAATTCAGTGCCACTACCTTTTTTCCCAACCACCCCCTCCTCAGCCTGGCAGCCTTGTGTGGGGATTGGGGGGCAGGGAATGAAGAAGAGGGCTGGGGTCCCCTGCGGGCCAGGTAAAGGATTTAAACTCCCACCCTCCAACGGGCTAGCCTGGGGCTGGGGCCTGGCCATGTACTCCATTGGAGCAAGGAGGGGGGAAACACCTTGGAGTGGCTGGTAGGCTGGGAAACCTGCTTTAGTACCCCCTAACTTGTGGCCTGAGCCACTGCAGGCATCTGGCTGCACTTTCTGAATCAAAAGAGTATGTCTGTTCACTTGCTTCTCAGTTTAATCTCTGCAGCTCAGACTAACCTGCAAAGACTGACTCGATTCAGCCTTGGGCTTTTTGACTGTCTATACTTACCCTAGAAGCAGAAATTTAGTGGCTGGCTGAAGACAGGATGGCCATAGATTTGACGTTTGCTCTAAAAATCAAACGTGATCCAGACTTGGATTTGCCATACAGGGGAATTTTTCCATCTCTCTCTGAAGTGCTGTTGTATAACTGCCCAGTTACTTTATTTTTTAAAAACCAAATCAGGATGATACTTGTCTGTCACCTTAGACCTGCACAAAAATAGGAAGTTCTCAGGCAGCGAAGTCTGGAGGATCTCAAATGCCTGGTACCCTACAGTACAGGGTATCCTAGGAAAAATCTCCCATTTTAGCAGCACACCAGCCTGTATAACATGGCTAACTAAAATTTTGGGTATCATGTGAGTTGCATGATAGTGGGCAAGTGCTGCTCCACTATGCACTAAAGCCCTCACTTAGAAGCTACTGACTTAACGTACATTATTAATCTGTAAGAGGTTGAATAGTTGAGTTCGGTTCCATTTATATAGAAAAGAAAAGATAAAATTATAGGAAACTGCAACAGAACACAAATCAGGAACCCTAACAAAGTTAAAGAGAAAAAAAAGTGACTTAAGCAAGGGTCTAACCCACAACCTTCTTAAAGTATTAACTTTTCAGTGACTTGGCTATAGTCCATAGCTCATACCTTCCAGCACTATGAACCTTCCACTAATAAAAATGTATGGGTGGTAGTGTGAATGCACAGGTAGAGTTTAGGGAGTGAAAGGAGGGCCAGAAATGTACTGGCCAAGTCTCCATAGTACTAGCTATGTATATACCAGGCTGACTGTCTGAGCTTAGATGGCAGTTAGATTTTGTCAGTCAATAACATAATAAATGGGCAGATGTTACATCCCACAATAGCTGGTTTGTACAGCCTGACAAAGCAAAAGATCCATAAAGTTGGTGGAATTGAGGCCCTCTTTACATGTGGAGGTAAAGACACAATGGGATCTAATGCATGATTCACACAATCATGCCTCCTGTCATGCCACACTTACATAGGAAGTGGTATGACTGTGGGATCACACACTAGATCCCATCACTCCTTATTGCTGGTGCAGGGGGCACCCAATGCCAGGGTTCCCCTGCACGGGCAAGAAGCAAGCTCTTATGGCTGGGAGTCCCTCACTACCACCCCCCCGCATGGGTTTCATGCACCCTCAGGGAGGGGTGATCACTGCTGTGGTGATCTCCTTGCCCCAGGGATTTCATGCACTCTCGGGGCAGGGTGATTGCTCCAGTGGTGATCACCCTACCCTGGCGGTTTCACACCCCAAGGGATTTATTCACCCCCAGGGATGGGAGATTATAACCCCACCTTATAACTGCTGGGGCCCAGCTGGTCCCAGCACTGGAAGACACACTGCAGAGTCCACTGGTGCTGGGGCTGAGAGGGTGCCTATACATGTGCAGCGAGGCTGCTCCGACACGCTGTAATTACAGCAGACTCCAGCATCCCTGCACTGAAAAATGTCAGCAGAAGCACATTAACAAAAGCTTGTTCAACAAGCTTTAGTTAAAGTGCCCCCACCTCCATTTTTCAGTGTGGGGCCACTGCTACATGTCATGTTCCAGGCACTTTAATTAAAGCAGCTTTTAGAGCCATTCTGATTAAAGTGCTTCCCCCCTCCCACTCCCCCACCACTCCCGGAGCATGTCTATAAACGGCCAGAATCCCCAGCAGTTACAGTATTCACAGCCTGGGCACTCCTGTGCCTGACAGCTGACACAGAAGCTGCCTCCCAGGTATCCCAGCCACCAGAGAGAACCTGCTACATGTGCAAATTAAACCTCAACAGCAACCAACTGTAAATTTAGTACACAATTTCAAGGTCTAACTTTATAGCTTGTTGGAGCTTTTTATCAGATAATACTTACTTTGCTCATGTAGTTGGTCTCCAGGTAACTGCACAATTAACCAGTTAACTGCTCAATACCTGTAACATGTAGAGGGGGCCTGAGAGAAGGATACCTTCAGACAGTGTGGGAGCCACTCCCTTCCAGGGACCAGTAACAGGGCACAATCCTAAGTAACATTCTGAATGCCCACCAAAAACCTATCAAAGACGAAACTGCCCAATTACCGGTAGGGGCACACTTCTCACAAGACAACCACTCTCTCTCCAATCTCTCAGTTTTGATCCTCAAAGGGAATTTACAAAATGTCTTTCATAGATGAGCCTCTGAACTTCTCTTCCTAAATCTACTGGATACAAAAAATCATGGACTAAATATAGACATTGGATTTATGGCACATTATAATCTGATAACCCTAGGTAACCTCTCTACATTTTACAAGCTACATTTTATCACTGGTCAACATTCCCTTCTTTTGTTCCCCCCACCCACCCACCTACCTGTCTCACACCTATTAAGTCCCATTCCCTCTGATCTTCCATGCATTTGCATTTTCACAGACCTGCTTTTTGCATATTATCTTAACCTTCTATTCCACTCAGGAGAGCACACAACACCAGCAGACTCTCCCTATGCCTGAAGAGGGATGTTTGTGCCCAAAAGCTTGTAAAGAACAATTTTTCCAACTATTGAATTGGTCAAATAAAAGATATCACATTTACTCAAAGAACCTTGTTTGCCTATGTTCTTCGACCAACATGGCTAGAGCCAACACCTCCAGAACATATATGTGGGCACTTCTAGCAGCTCTATCACCAGTGTTTCAGACTCTTCATAGCATATAGGTGCTATTGACAACAGTAGAAGCAAAATAAAGTCCTAACTATTCAAAATGTGCTGTAGTACGATAGTTTGTTGTTATACCCCACAGTTTAGTTCACTGAAAACAAGGCATTATAGCATATTACTTTCCTCACCTTATTTTTTTTGCACCTATTTATATGGCTCAGTGTACTCCATTGCACCTGGTGCCTTTTGATGATTCATTATAATGTATTCAACACATGTTAACACATGGACTGAAATCAATGTATATCTGTAGTACAATGTGAATAGCCATGGATCTATGCCCAAAAGGTTGACAGTGACAGAAAAACACATATAGTCAATATTGTATAATGTGAAAGAAAAGCCCACTGAAAAATCCTGTTCCACCAAAAACACAGTGCTGCAGCAGTTCTGATAATATAAGTCCCAGTTCCACAAAGTATTTAAGAATATACTTCTCTTTAGGAATGTAAGTAGCTTTATTACGTAAAGTTAAGCACAGGCTTTTCTGCTTTGCTGAAACAGAGCTATGTGTGGATGTATGTGTGGATGGGAATTTAACTTGAAATGCCTGTATGGCAATTCTACTGTTAGTATTAAATTGTTTCAGATTATTGCAATATTCACCAAAATGTCATTATTCATAATTAGATAGCACCAGTAACCTACACAATAGATCAGTCTAGATAGATCATATATCTATAGGATTTAATCTATTTTGCTGAAATAAATATTATTAATCTAGAACCATGATTTTCAACCAGGGTGCCATGGCACCCTTGGGTGCCTGGAGAACCTTTCAAGAGAGCTGCAGGGTGCTACACATTGTTAGTGCTCTTGGGTGTGCAAACATGATTCACAACATAAACTCAGACATTTCAAATAGGAATCCATTGTATTAAAACATTCTGACCTACAGCAGTCTGAGTACTTGGCAACAGAAAAATGGCGGGGGGGTTTCTGTACTCAAAAAAAGAGTGAAAACTAAAAGCTGGCATTTTCTAAGGGGCATACGAGGGTGACTTGGGTATAATGAGGGGTGCCTCGAGCCAAAAAAAGGTTGGGAACCACTGCTCTAAAAGAATGTATAATGTCACCCATTGACAAAAAATAATGTCTGTTGCAATCCTAAAGCGTGAGTTGTGAGTTAGTTATCAGTCCTGCCTACTTGCTTACCTTTAAGAATTCATATTAATTTTAATATACATAAATCGGTACTGTGCTATTTATGTCCCAGACAGATAAAATAAAAACAGTGTTTTTCATTTAAATTGTTTTGCTCTTCAGTCAGCTTGCCTTAGTCAAAGCAATGGAAGACCCTTGACTTCATTTATATTTCAAAGCCTTGGCACTATTTGACATCTGTTTTGCTGGAAGTTTAAACTACTTTGCTGACGTTGTGACTTTATAGAAATGTTTAAAGACAATTCAATAAAGTGCAGTTTCTTCAAGACAGGTACTATCATGTCAGTTTGAAGTAATCGTAGCCATGCCTGCCTACACGTTTCTAATGCCATTTGATAGGTGTCATTGACTTCTTTGAAAAAATCTTTGAGGCACTTCCTTTTAGACTGTGTTTGGAATTACTGTACATATCTCTTTCCTGGCCTCTGGCTGAATCTTGTGATGTAAATAGGTTCATATGGCTGGCATGGGGAAGGATAAGGTGTGTATTATGAGAACCAATACATCAAAGGGGGTATGCATGGTTTCAACCAAAATTAAGAACAGGAGAGCCCTATATAGACACTCCTGTGTTTTGTTTTCTTTCTTTCTTTCTTTCTTAACTTTAGATCAAGAATGTCTAGAGGAAAACTTTCCAAAGAATTAGTTTAAGTAGTTTAACAAAAGCTAGTGTTATCTTCTCCAAAGTTAAGAAAAATCTCCGGTAATAAGGGCATAATAGTTCAGCCAGTAATACTGAAATGTGAGGACCATTCAATTATATGCAAATCCACTTATATCGAAGGTGCCTGAATAATCTGAAAGGTGAGCCAAGAGACAATACAAATGTTGATAGTAGTTATTAACAATCAGAGTATTTTAAATATAGTGGGATTTCCAAAAGAAAATTGGCCATCAAAATGGTTTAAAAAGCGCTAAGGGTGCTGACAGACGTGGGGGAAAAAATTTAAAACGTGCTTTACCAGAAGAAGCATCGCATTCATTGGACCCAGCTCTGCAGTGTCTCTATAGATTAGGCACTTCACTGGGGCTTTTTGGCACTTTTATCTAAAGCTGATTCAATTAGCTATTAGAAAAAAGTGCCAAACACCTGAAACACCTGATCTATACAGACGTTAAGAAAGCCCGGTCCAATTAATGCAATGCCTCTTCTGGGCATGCACTGGGCTCAGTGCAGGGGCCCACAGAGTTTAAAGTAAAGCACCATTTTTGTTGGGTTTTTGACATTTCTAAGCAGCCTAAGAAGCTATATTCTAGTTAAATATCACCTTTGCTCAAATTTAATATGCTGTTTAAGAAATTCTGTATTCATTGATGTCACATTCCTATTTAGTATAAAAACTTTAAACGTCTTTGTAATATGTTTGCATGTCTATAGGATTGTGAATACCTGGTGAATATCAGGTCTCTGGGTTAGATTGTTAAGGGTGGGACAGAGTTATGCTGCAACAGGAACAACTACATTTTCACTCAGTAACAAGGCCTGAGAACTATCAGCTTATACTTAGAGTGACACTTCTGGAGTCACGTGACTACATCAGAATCTCCAGTTTTCATTCAAATTAGATTTTTAGTTCACAAAATGCTCTCCAAACTAGCTTGGAGAACATGGCCCAATGCCATGTCTGATGACCTAAAATAAAGGTTTGACAGGTGTCAGCTGTCCCAAGCATCTCATTGGGATGTTATATCCAACAATCAATATTTGGACAGAGCCCTCTAGCACCAGCCCAACAGAGCACTCCGCTTGACACAGGAGACAGAGTACACCAAAACGCATATTCAGCTAACATGAAACAATACAGCACCCTTCAGTGCTATTCCATGGTGCTCCACGTTCATAACCCCCTGGTGGTGGTGGTGGAGTTCTGTGCCCTGGGCTTCCCCCAGACATTGGGACCCTGGATGGGACCTACATACCTGTCACCTGCCTGCCCCATGACAACCACCCCTACTATAGCCAGAGGGGCTTTCACTCGGTTGTGCTCCAGGCCATTGTTGACCACCACAGCACCTTCACAAACATGAGTGGCAGCTGGGCAGACAGTGCCCACAGTGCCCACGTGTTCTGCAACACTGCCCTGACAACCGTGGTACAGAGCAGCCACTTCACACCAGGGGTGCCAGGTCTGCAGATGGGCACCATCATGCCTCACTGGGGACCCCACCTACCTGCTCCTGCCCTGGCTCATGCAGCCCTACACACGCCAGCTGGATCCCCACCAGATCCACTTCAATCGGCCTGGGCTAGACCTACACCCTGGTGGAGTGCACCTTCAGCTGCCTCAAGGGACCTGGCACACCCTCACCACCTGCCTCGAGTTTGGCAAGAACAACCTCCCCCAGGTCATCATCACAGCATGCATGCTGTATAACAGCTGCAAGGCCTGAGGGGAAGTCTTCAACAAGGCCTGGGTGGAGGAGGTGCAGTGGGTGGAGGATGCCTGGCAGCAGGAACACCACCAAGGCCCTGAGTGAGCCACACACATGCCCCCAGGGGCCAGGGCACTGGCCATCAGAGGCGCTGGCCGACTAGCTCCACCCTGCACTCTCTCCTGTAGTCTGCCTGGGCAGCCACATATGGACCCCCACACACCTCCCCAGCCACCCCTAGCACCATGCTTACTGCAAATACATCTCAAAAGGACAACAGTTTTTATTCCCCTCAACCCAAACAGACTCCCCCTCCTCCCTCCCTCCCCGACGACAGAGCCCCTCCACCACCCACTCGACCCACTAGCAATAAAGCAGTGGGTGGTGGAGGGGCTCTGTCGTTGCCTGTGCAAATTATTTACAGTGTGGTTTGTGTGCTGCCCCAGGGTTGCGGGGTTGTGGGGCAGGAGTGCCTAGGGGCCAGAGCTTGGGGGCAGCTGGCCAACACCCCGGACTCCTGGCTGCTGGAGGTGAAGCAGGATCTTCTCCTAGGTCTGGCTGCTGGGTGGGCCAGGCAGTGGGGCAGCACAAAGTCAATTGACCAGAGGATGAATATGAGCTACCAGGGTGACAAAGTCACCAACAGAGCAAACAGAACTCTGGCATGCATCAGCCAATGTGTCACCAACAGATCCAGAGTGGTGCTCCTCCCCCTCTATTTGGCATTGATGAGGCCACAGCTGGAGAACTGCACTCAGTTCTGGGCACCACAATTCAAGAAGGATGTAGAAAAGCTTGAAAGAGTGAAGAGAAGGGCCCCCCTCAAGATCAAGGGCCTGGGGGACAGGCTCTATAAGGAGAGACTTCGGGATCTGGGACCGTTCAGCCTGAGCAAAAGAAGGCTGAGAGGCAACTTGATAGCCACCTACAAACATGTCAAGGGAGAACACCAGTACCTAGGTGAACATCTTTTCATAAAAGCCCTCCACCCCTGCCCCTGGAAGATACAGACCAATGGACACAAGCTAGTTGAGGAAAACTTTTGGCTGGACATAAGAAAAAACTTACTTTCTGTTCAGGTAACAAGAATCCAGGACACACTTCCAGCAGAGGTGGTGTAGTTGCTATCTCAAGTAGTCTTTAAGAGGAGGCAAGACAAATACCTCATAGAGCTCATTTGAGCCCAATTACCTTCTGCTCATGATGATCTTATAGGTCCCTTTTGGTCCTTCTTTCTATGATTCTACCCTGTGTCCCTGCTGCCAAGTGTGGCCTCTGCCCCACATCCATCAATAAGATGCTCTGTACCAGAGGCCATGCACTGCCCAGCCTCAGATTGGGGGCCAGGTATGCATGGGTTCTCAGGGACCATGGTAAGTTGGGCGGGCAGGCCTGGGTCCAGGCAGGCATTAGCCAAGCCTTCCATACCCACACGCTCCCCTGGGGCTGGCAGGCTGCTGGGTGCTAGCCACAAGCAGCCTGCCTCCTTGGCCAGCTCCCAGGGCAGGACAAGCAAGGCTCCTGGAAGCACCTGCTGCTATGGCTCCAGATGCTGCTGCCCCACTTCTACTCCTGGAGGCCCACCACGCTCCTGCACTGCTGCCCAGCCCATGGCGGCTGGGCTCGGGGGTCATGGAACTCCCAGATGGCTGGGATATAAAGCTGACAGCACCACTGCCCTCCCCACAGGGGGCCTCTCTGGGGACGTGCCCTGGAGCCAGGCCCCTCTCCCCACACTGGCACTGTGCCCTGAGCATGCCCCTGCTGCACATGTTGTGGGCGCTGCACGAGGAAACGTTTGTGCTGATCGTGGGGTTCCTGACCCACTACACCCTTCTGCCGCTGATTGCAATGGTGCCCTGGGCGCATCTGCACAACTGATCTTCAGTGGCATGGGGGGAAAGCCCAGGCTGCCTTGCAACCTCCACCACCACTTGGAGGGCTATCTGTACATGTCCCTGCTTCCCACAGCTGAGGAAGATATCACCGCTCACTTTGACATGTTCCCTGGTATGTGAGAGGCCTGGGCCTGGGCCTGGGCCTGGGCCTGGGGCAGGGGCAGGGGCAGGGGCCAGGGCTGGGGTAGGGAGGGCCCGCCCCCAGTGCAGGGCTTACCACGGGGATAGGGATGGTGTGGCCAGCAGTCTGCTTGGTCCCAGCTGGTGGCAACGGTGTGCAGTTCCAGGCTGTCTCCTCAGATGGTGGGGCTGTGGGTGCCCAAGCAGAGCCCCCCCCCGGGAGGTGTTGGCACAGCTGGCATCCAGCAGTGACATGGCTGGCCATGCCTCATGGCTGGGGCTGAGGCTGCGGAGCTGTCTGGCAGGACAGGCTGCTGGAGGCCTGAGGGGTCCAGTCACTGCAGGCCCTAGGCTAAGGCAGGGGCTCAGGCAGGCTGCCCGTGCTGCTGTACACAGTAGGGCTGCAGCCTGGGTCCCAGGGTATGAGGATTTCTGTCAGTTGCCACATAAAGGGCATGGGCTTGCAGGCACTCCCTGACTGACAATTGTGGTCGGTGCCCGCAAGGCCTTGACCTTTATGCAGCACTGCTGCTCTGACCAGTTCTGCCCTTGATCCCACATCCAGCCTGACAGAGGCTCATAAATGTGGGTGCTGGAGCACCTGTCCCACTCAAACTGGCACAGCACTTCTGCCTAACCTCACAGTGCCACGAGGTTGGCAGTCTCCTCCTGGCTCCAGCTGGTGCCTCGGGTGGATGGCACAGGCATGCGGACAAATGTGGTCACAAGCCTGAGCAAGGAGGAGGATGCCATGCTGGGTCCTGCACCAGCTGTCTGGGGTCCCATGCAGTTGTCCCTGTGTTGCCCAGTGCAGGGGCACAGCAAGGGACTGGCAGCCATGCAGCAGAGACAATTCCCCACAGTACCTGCAGGCACAAGGCAGGCTGCTGGAGTCTGCTTTAGGCAAGTGGTGCTGGGCCTGGTGCCCAGAAGCTGCCTGTAGGCAGCCCTGACAGCACTGCCTTGGCAGCTGCACAGCAGGGCAGTGGCAGACAGCAGAGCTGGCATGCTGTCAGGCAAGCACAGATAGCCTATGGCCTGCCAAGGAGGACACACAGGGCCTGCAGTGCCCTCAGGCTCCCTGGTGAGTGTACCCCAGGGCTGAAAATGTCTGCAGGCTTTAATAGTAATGTTCTTTTGAAGACACTTTATTGACAGGCAGGTAATATGTGAAATTCATCGATGTCATTTTTATTTAAGACTTAATGCCAAATCATTAAAAATCACTATGTCACCACCCAAGACAATATTACTGATTTTTCTTATAGTCTTCCGTGTTCCATTATATTCCTAGAATTTGCATGCAAGCTTTCTATGTAAAATAAAAAATGTTAAAAGAAGAACTTACAAGGATGAAAGATATTTTGTTTTCTACCTCCTACAAATACAGATTTGGCTATGTATTTGTTCAAATATTTTTTACCTTCTATTAGTTCCTGATAATTTAGTTTTCAGCAATCATTACTATGTTCCTTTGTTAGTCAACAGTAGAGTAGTGTAATGTTATTTTCAATTGAAACCCAAACTGTATGTTTTTTGTGTCTCTTTTGCCTTTAGGCTAGGGACAGACATTCAAGAAGCCTAAACCTGAATTGATTCAGTCTTTGCAGGTTTGTCTAACCTGGCTAGGCTGAACCAATTTTTAACTGGACAGACATTCTCTCTGGACTGAGGAAATTCAGGCACATGCCTGCAGTGGCTCAGGCTAGAAGCCGGGGGCAATAGAGCGGCCCTCCTTTTCTCTTCCACAGTACTGAGCTGATGTGGAGTGTGTCCAGGCCCCAGCAGGACCTCTGATTAGGAAGATCTGCCTGCACCATCCCAGGCTTTTCCCCACTGGCTGCTCAAGGGGCAGGAGTGTTGCCAGACCTCTGCTAGCACTCTGAGGCAAGGGGGGTATGCAGTGCATGCATCTGTTGATGATATGGAGCTTTTCAGTCTCCCTATCCCTGCTTTTTTATGCTGTATGCAGCAAACTGACAGGCAAGTGAGCCACCAAGGGGCTACCATCACCTCATCAGCAGAACAATAGCCTCTCGCCATTAGTTCAAACTCTTCTTAAACAGCTTACCAGCTGACCTGTTGATTAGTTCCAAAAAGCCCTAAGCAGTCATTGTTCTGCCTGCCTATCCCAGTGAAATTGGAGACACAAACACACAGACACCTCTCAGCATTAGCTAGCAAACCACATGCCTAGGGATAGGAGGGAGGGAGGAGGGGATTCCTGCTTGTCCAGCAAGCAGCAAGGGTCAGGTAGGGCAGGGGGAAGGCAGACAGACCTTGCTGTACCTGCAGTCTCTGCCAGAGCTGCAGCCAAGGAGCAGAGGGAAGGGTCCAGCCCTGCTGTGGAGCAGAGAACCCCAGCCAGCCAGAGAGCATGCTGGGATGCTGGGGGAGTCTGGTTTAAACCAGCAAGGGGTCTTGGACAGACATTGCACAACCTGGTTTGAGCCAAATTAGTTAAGTCTGATACTACATTCAACCAGGTTTATCTCAAACCAGTTTCATCCATTTTCAAACTGGTTTATGTGCACTGAACATTTGTTCTGGTACAGGTTTAAATCAGTTTCTGATCACTCAAACTGGTTTATGTGTAATTTCTGTCCCTAGCCTTACTGTGCTGCATCTCACCCATCTCATACATTAAACTTGGGTTGCTTCTCTTCATTTTGCCCTGGAAGACTAATGACTGTCAGTTTTCCAACAGCCTGAATAATTCTTTTGGATGACTATTTTCATCATCTCTATTCATCATCTCTAGAGATGCATAAGATTGTCTCAGACATGGCTCATACCTAAAGTCTTATACTGCTGCAGTTAGGGTTTGGGTTTTTAGACAATGTCATTTGGTCCTCCACAAAGGACAAGGTATTTCATTGGAGAGTATTCACTTGAAATTTGGAGTGGATGCTTTCTAAAAAATTACATAGCCTGCTTTGATTGGCAATGGTTTAACCTGTACAAGAAAAATAAGAACCTTTTGATTCTTTAAAGATTCTTAGATGTGAATCTAGTGAATGACAACAAGCTTACATAGCACTTACATATGTGTTCAAAGAAATTTTGAAACTGTGGCAAAAGTGAAGTATCACAATATGGGACAGTCACCCAGTGGACTGTAAATGGAATTCCCCCTCAGGCCATTGAGTCTGAATAGAGCTATGTCACTGTTAAAATCACTAAAGGCAGGTCCAGGTGCAGAACCCATGTCTGCCATCTTGCCACAGCCCTGCCATTTTAGACCCTAAAATCAGTACCTCAGCTTTCCTGAGGTGCTTACTAAGTAGGCTTGCTTCCTTGGGCCTTTCAACCAGGCTTTGTCTCTCCCCAAAGCATCTCTCAGCAAGCTAGTACTACAGTCTTTCACCCTGCAGGCTTTGCTACCTGAAACACCTCTCAGCCTGCCTCAAGTTATATACAGTCCTTAACCACACAAAGGAAGCAAACCAAGGAACCTTATCATCCTGGACCCTGAGATGGGTTTGCTGTGATTTCAGGCTTCCTTTCTCAGGTTTGTCCTCATCCTAGCACAGAAGTTCCCTGCCTATGGTGCTTCTCCTTCACTCCCTTCTCCCTCCCAACCTCTCCTTCCTCTGCCTGCTGGGCTTTTTGGGAATTTATACATGTGCTCCGGGACTGGGACAGAATTAGAGTGGCCCTGAGAGCCACTTTAATTAAAGTGCCCAGAGTGTCTTGTGTATCAGCATCCCCATGCTTCAAAATGGTGCTTTATCTAAAGTTCATTGAACAAGCTTTATTCAAGATAATTAATTGAGTTTGCTCTGATGTGCCAGAAGTACAGTGCATTGGAGCAGCCACCCTGTTCATGTACAGGCACTTTTTGATTGCCAGTGCCACAATCTCATTAGCCTTCCCACAGCTGCAGCCCTTCCATTTAAATAGCTTCTTTCTCTTACGGGACAGGCCACCCTATTACACTTACATTCATTCTTTCAGAGTTCCAGGGTTCTGTGCACACACTTAATTAGCCCCTTTAGGGAAAATGTGGCATGCACATGAAAAGCGCAGGCTCAACAGCAGATCTCTTTAACCATAGTTATTTTTATTTTTAAGGAAGCGGTTGTGTGTTTTAAGGAAACCACTGTTTACAGTTGTATGAGGCTAGACTATAGACGATGGCTAGATAATCACCTAGCTGGGGTCATTTGATCCCAGCATTCATTCTTGCCCTTGGCAGGGGGTCAGACTTGATGATCTGCTCAGGTCCCTTCTGACCCTAACAGCTATGAAACTATGAGGCACACTGTGTCATATACATTGTATCTATTTGGATATTCATGAATGTGTGTACATACAAAAGTTAGACACACACATGCATGTATATATTTCAGTAATTTACAAGGTGTCTATTTGCAAAGTTGATGCAAGGTACACACACACACGCACACACATACTCACATTTGCAAATTGTTTAATTGCAAATGGCTTCCATGTGAGCAAGAGCTGAAAGAGTTCCTGCCCAATCAGAAGGCTCAAAAAACATTCAGTGACCAAAGTATGCCTTAATGACAGTGTAAGTGGACCGCTGAATTATGAAACTAAATAGGCAGATTTTCAGCACTCATTTCATGACTGTTATTTCACTTAGAAATACAGTTGATTTTTCTATTATACAGTTGTGTCCAAAGATATACAGTCTGAGGAAAATGACTTGTTCAGTGACTGTATAGTCTAAGTATCCACTCTCACATGAGTTTACACTGAATGAATGTTACCACTCTAGCCCTTGCTCAGTTCTAACATTTCTGAAATTGTGCAACAAAATACTTTTTAGAGTAGATTTTTTTATATAAATATATGTGCAAGTATATAATAAGGATCAAAGATAGAAATACTTTATTATATATAATTAATAGAAAACAGAGGAATTCCTATCCATACACCAAGTATAATCAGAGAAAACAAGTAATTAGAACTTAATCTTTGGCAAATTGAAGAAAATAATTAAGAAACCTTTGTTAAAAGCTGACTTCGTTGTCTGACCAGCATTTCTCATGTTAACTGGAATAGCCCCCTCCATTATATGCTTGCTTAATGGATAAAATGGCTGTCGATTTGTATCCTGGACTCCATTTGTAGACTTCGACCTTTCAACCTATTGCATTTAGGAATGCAAATTTTTTTCTTATTTTTCAAGTCACTGCATATCTTGTGTCACAATTATAGAGGTGCAGGTTGGCATATGTATTTCAGCTCACTGTCCACAGGGTATTATTGATGTCATGGGGAAAAATGCAGGTGGCCTATCCTTTCTCATTGAAACTAATCTCAGTAGGTTGGTCCAATTACAACTGTTCTCCAATGCCTATTTTGTTAATACTGAGGATTCAGTACCAAGCATAATTTGAAGCTTCTGATTGTCTGCACACATGAGAGGAAGCACAGCCAACATAAATTTGATCTTCAAATTTGCACTCATAAGCCTCTTGGCTTCCATTCTGCTAGAAAAATCTATGTGCCTAATAGTGCTTTCTCAAGATATGGTATGCATTCAAACATTCATTTTACTCATTGTCATTCAAATGTGCATCTTACATTCCATTTGAGGTGGCAGAAAAGTGCATGTGAGTAATAACTTCTCACCCCCGCTGTACATAACATATAAGTAAATATTGGATGTTTGTATTACACAACTTTTTAAAAAGCACAGTTCTACTCATTTTTGTTTCTAAAAGAATGCCAGTGATTCAGTACTGAATTGATGCTTCATGATACGTCTATGTGTGTATGTGATCAGTCACTTGAGGCATGGTATCCTTTGAACAAGATGGAATGCACACGCCTTAATGACTTTCATGTAATTAAATACATGTAATTAAAGTTTTTAAAGAGGATGTAGTGTTAGCTCCATATCCTAGCTGACTTATATCTCTGGCACTTGTACCCTACAGGTACATACACACATACACAATTCATGTTTATGATGCTTTAAAGACGTACAGGCCTGTCTGAGTGCTATCTATTATCATTGTGATGATATTCACAATTTTAAATAGAGTTTAAGGCCAGAAGAACACAAGAACTTAAGAAGTGCCATACGGGGTGAGACCAATGGTCCATCTAACTCAGTATCCTGTCTCTAGCAGTAGCACAAGTGGATGCTTTAGAGGGAAAACATGTAAATATTGTATATCTAGAGTGGTCTATCCCCTGCATACTCTCCTTGGTATCTAGCATCATTGGTTTAGAGATATATCTCTGACTGTTCTGTTTAACAGTTATTAATGGATCTATGTCATGACATGAATTTTAGTCCCTTTTTAAACCTGCCTATACTTTCTGCCACCACAGCCTCCTGTAGTAATGAGTTCCACAAATTAACTATGTGCTGCATTAAAAAGTACTTCCTCTTGTCAGTTTTAAACCTGTCTCTTCAATGGGTGCCCTATAGTTCTAGTATTCTGGGATTTAGTGAATAACATTTCCCTATTCAGTTTGTCCACAAACTTTATGATTTTATAGACTTTTATCATATCCCATCCTCAGCCTGCTCCTTGCCTGGAGAGTCCTTGCCTTTTTAATCTTTCCTCATATGGCAGCTGCTCCATACCCCTGATCATCCTAGTTACCCTTCACTGACTGCATCTACACATGCACTTAACTGCAGAGTAGACTAATTAGCTGCAAGGTAAAGCATCATCAACTATACATGTGATACTATTAGCAGTAAACTAATTAACACTGCTATAAGATAATACAGTCAGCGACAGTACTATCTTATGGTGGGGTAATTAGCTATGATTAAATGCATGTGTAGATGTTAATTGCAGGAGTAAATTGTGCCCAGCCAGCCCAGGCAGCAGGGGACCAGACTCCTGCCTGCTACCTACCTACATGGCTCCGCACTTTCAGCACCCTTGTGCCTCAGCCATCCCCTCCACTGCCCAACACCTCAACCTGGATCCCGGGACTGACCTCCTGTACCCCCAGCCATGGTATAAATTGCTCTGACCCTGCTCAAATTGCTTCCGTTCTAGGTGCATGTGTAGATGCTGCACCCAAGAGTAGTTTACTCTAGCTCAAACTGCTCTGGAGTTTATTGCTTCGAATTAATTGCACGTGTAGATGCACCTACTGAACATTTTCTGATTCTACTACATCTGTTTTGAGATGTGGAGACAAGGACTGCACACTGAAGAGACAATTATATCATGTCATAGCCTACTAAATTTCATTCAGTTAACTCTGTATTGAGATCAATTACTTGGGTTTGAATAGATCACAACTTGCATGTAGCTCTGGCCAGGAATTTCCATCTGGCTGACCCTTTGTCTCCAGTAGAGTCATCTTGCTGTCTCTCTGCACTTATTATTGCTAAAAAGAGTACAACAGCTCCTCTCACAGGACCAAATTCAGTTCTGGTTTACATTGAACAGTAACAAGTTGTACTCATTAACACCAGGTTTGATTGTGGCCCTATCTCTACCCTTTACTTGCTTCTCAGTGTTATGGCCAACATATATATATGACCCAGGTTTTTTGTCAGTTTGTACCTTGATTTCATCATTTTCTCTTTGATGCATTTCATCCAGTGTTAACCCTCATTACTTTGTGACATGCAGGATAGTGTGAGACAAGACACTGTGCCACCTATGTCTCTGTGTAAAACAGATCCTTGCTGATTCAGTATTGAGTTGATAGCTTAGCGAAATCTATATCACAGACATTTGACTGGATTTGCATGATAATATTTCTGTTAATGGAGTTGCTTCACTTGCTGTCAGCCACTACCTCCAGAGAAATAGTAACTCCAGTACACTTCACACATGCACACACACACATGCACAGAGTTCTTCTTCCTGTTTCCCATTGCTGGGTGTTTTTCTACTTGGACTTCATTCTCTTTAACTTTTATTATATATGATATGGATCATCAAAAGTTATGTGCTGCAAACACAGGACGTATGTTTTGGGTTGATGAC
The DNA here is from genome assembly GCF_001723895.1 of Crocodylus porosus. NCBI lineage: Eukaryota > Metazoa > Chordata > Crocodylia > Crocodylidae > Crocodylus > Crocodylus porosus. The sequence goes on from NW_017728909.1 coordinate 34,367,866, forward strand.
CTGCCTGGATTGGATATGTTCACTGCCAGCATCCTTGTCAAAAAGCAATCACTGAGTGGTTTTCTCCCATTCCCATATCAACCACCTAGACAATTTTAAAACCTCAGTGAAATACACAAACCTTCACTTGACATTCATAGTAGAAGATGAGCCAGTTTCACTTATTGCTTTCTTGATAATTTCCAGTTTACCAAATACATATCTGTTGAGGTGATGGGAGCTGCTGAAGATGGGCATTACAATATTGCTCTTTACACAGGAAGATGACTCTGTTGTGCTTGAGAAAAAATGGCATTAGCCCTCCAGTGACTCTTTCCACAGCTGGCGTGAAAACCCCCAGGGTGGAGGCACCATCCAGAGGCATTTCCCACCTTCAACTCAGTTTTTCTTTTCCAGAGCAAGTCTCTCTTGTAATTCTATTAGATTTGCAGGTTCTGTGATGTTCACAGTTACTTTGGAAGGGGGTTAAATTCACTTTCATCATGATAGGAATGATTGGCACAGAAAGGCCTTTAGCATTTCCCAAAAATCTCAAGAAGAGCTGTAGGGAAGGTGACCATGTAAGGGTACTCTTGAGCCCATGATACCATGAGTATAGCTCAGCAAAGGTGGAGCTCAGCTAAGGAAGTAGGGTCGGCTTGTGCCACTGCTATGTGATGCTGCACTTCAGATACTTCATTGGTGTTAGTTTAAAAGAATAAATTACTCTCCATGTCTCTAGTGAAAGTCACCCACACACAGCCAATTTATTCCACATTGTCCACATAGTTTTCATTTTCACTGTGATGCAGATTATTGTCTTGGCTTCAAATAACTGAATTGTAGATGCTGTTAACAGAAATACAGAGGTTCTGGTGGCTAGATAGGGTAGTAGGGGTCTACCCAAGAAGGCACTGAAGGGCTTGATGAGGTTTTCTTGGTATCTGTGAAGCAGTTGATGCTCTTGGTTCTAAAATAGGAATGCAGATCCTCTTTCCCTCCATATTTTGTGTAAGGTCACAGATGACTTTGAAGTTGGGAGAACTTCTCCATGCAGCAACCTCTACTGACAACCAGATGTGTATCTGAAGCGCAGTTCTACTTCAAAAGCACATTTGTGCTAAAATGATCAGTAGCAAAATAGTTCTTGGCATGTAAATGATCACAATTCAGAATTAACACTCTACCGAGATGAATAGCAAAGTTCACAGCCCTCTCAAACATTATTTCATGCCGCAGCAGATTCAGACGGGCTTTACTGGTTTATGCTTGGTTCATATTTGGAGGGTTTTCTTATAGTTATAAGGAGGCAGCATTTTTTAAGGAAATCTCAGAGCATTTTTACACGTGCTTCAGGAGGTGACAGGAGGTGCTTTAATTAGCAAGCGCTTTTAATTCAAAGTGCTCAAGTGCCACACTTAAAAGTGGGGGGGGGGGCACTTTGAACTAAAGCCCACTGAATGAGCTTTAGTTCAAAGTGCCCCAGCTCCATTTTTCAGTGTGGGAACACTAATACAAATGATGCCAGAGTCTGCTGGAGTACGTTTATTTCCAGCCTCCAGCAGACTCAATTAATGGAGTCTGCTCCAACATACTGGATTTCCAGTGAATTGGAAATGGCTCCCTGCATGTGTATAGGAGCCCTCAGATTCTACAAAAAAGTCTGCAATCATTTTTAAATATTCCACAATTTTATTACAGTTTATACAGTCATGGAATTGCCACTATATGTGAAATCCTAATTTTGATCCTTTTCTTCTTTAGGAAGCCCTACCACCAAGTGTTATTTCTACAAGGGCCGCTTGGTCTTCTATCACATTACCTTACCAAAATCTTTATGTATCTTCATTGCACAAAGTAATATAATAGACAGATAATGCTAATTTAAGAGTCAACATATTCTGTTGTCTTTCCCCACAAACTGCCAAGAGGTTTTACAATGCCTCATTCAAAAAAGATTCACTCTGCTCATTTTAGCAAATACTTCCTGTTTTCCATCCAGCTACTCTATCTGGCAGGTTTTTCCTAAACCAGTCTCCAAAGTAAATATATTAGATGTCATTCAGGTGTTTTTCTACCTAAGTCCAAGGACAGCATTTTTATTTTAAGCTTAAATACTAATAATTAATTGAATGTACAGTCTAAATTAGGTGTTACCTTTAAATAGATTTATAACATGTACCTTACTTGCTAATTTAGGCATTTCCTTCCCAGTACTTATGTTTCCTGGCCAAGTTGACTCAGTGCTAAGATTCTCTTGTGAAGTGTGGAGTTCCCCTGACCTCCCAGTGAGTTGAGGGCATTTAGCATTTCAGCAGATCAAGTTAATAGTCCTAAAAAGTGGCTGCAGATCCACCTGCATGGCAGTGAGCTATGTTTAAATCTTGACAGTGTTGACCCTATCCTCACTGGGGTAAGAATGATATAAAGATGGTCACTCATCATCTGACAATAATACCATGATAGTGTACTCTCCCAGAATGCTCTTGGAAAGTTTATATATTTTCAGCCCTGCATTACAGCTTGGAACACTGAATGAATGTGAATACAGTGGCACCTGTGGGGGGTCCATTTGGGTCATATTCAAAATAATTAATCTGGCTGCTTAACCTAGTTTCTTAGCAGGGTGATGCCTGATGAGATATGTAACTGCAAGCAAAGGTATTACACAGGAAAAAAACAGATTCACTATTTAATTCATTGTACATGTGGCTTTTAATATGCATTCATGTCCTGTATGCAGAACAGAGCTTTCACCTACTAGTAACAAGTTATTGTTACATGGTCTTCACAACAGTCAAAGTAGATTTTGCTTCCAAGTACCTCATTGCATAAATGTAGCTAATTCAGTAAGATCAAGCCAGACCAAAACATGCACAAAAAAAAACTTAAGATGATTATTTTGTCCCAGCTGCTGTATACTTTTTTGTGCTTACATCCTGCATCATGTACAAGCAAAATATTATGCGCTAACGTTCTTTGTTCTTCATGTATAGATATATAATGGGCCTACATAGGCAAATAAGTTATAGAGCATTTCAGTTTATGTTCTTGGCCTCATAATTACCTTTTACTTTTTCTTCTGCACAGAGGAAGACACCATTTCCATTACAAATTTAAGTCCGTGCGTTATGTCTGAAGTAAGCCTGAGCAGCCAGCATAATGCCCATGAAACATACATTACTCAGAAACCTTTGGACCTAAGGTTTATGCTTATATCTAGTACAATCACGTTGCATTTTTGCACCCACAATGAGTTTTAGTGCAACATTAAGCCTGCAGTGATTTGCACCTACAGGTCATGTCTGGTCTGATTCAATAGCCATTAAAATTAGTAGCTAAACAAAATCCTGTGCTAGCACAGATTCTACATCTGTAGGCCATTTACTGATCAATTATGTAGTACAGTCCAGTAGTTTTATGTTTCAATTAAATACATTTCAGGCATAATTTATTTTGGAACAAAACGATATATACAGTGATTTTTTCATGTAATTTGCAGGCACAAGTCTGAAGGATGAGTTCTCAGAATCTGGCCCTGGAGTGTTCTCCTTCATTTTTTACTATATTTTAAATGCCAAATCAAAATTATCTGATTTAATTTACTTTAGTCTCAGTAGGTTTTTCTTAGATTTATGAATTACCTTGGATTAATTGCCATATAGCATTCTAGTTTTATAGTGTAATTGGGTGTGTCTGGTGTATCTAAGTGCGTTCCATTTTATGACTCGCTTTAGGGTATATTTTGGATGAACTGCACAATATAAAATACATTTGCTGTTATGTTTTATATAATGCCAGAGAAAAGCACAAAAACTGCATTTATGTTTATAGGTTTATAGGATCTGTGTCCGGAAAACTATGGAAGATAAATCTGCTTTTTTCAATTTTCCTCAGTCTCAGTCTCATTTTTTTCCTTTTCAATTTAATCAATATTTATTTTCAGTCAGATGTAGTGAACAGTTCATACCACATGATTATATTATCTTTTATATCTCTTATCTGAATTTCTAAAGCTCCTACCACATAGCATCACATGTATTGATACCTGATTAAGCATCTAGCAATAATAATATTGTTTGCCCTTCTTTCATACAGATTCTTAGCATCTTGCAGGGTGGTGCTTGCCAAATTATTCTTCCTTTTTGCCATTTAGAGATGCTGTAGTGAAGAGTGTTGCATCCTGCATGTCTTGTGTTACACCTGACTGACACCCCAAAACTAAGAAAGTCTTCTCAAAGAGTGTTCCCCTACCAATGAAGCTTTAAGTCGCACCCAAATAAAAGAGGATAGTCAACAGACCTTATAACTTTAATGGCCCGTAGGACGTAAAAACACAATAACTTTAATGGCCCAAGTACGTAGAGCTGTCCTAAGGATTTTGGAGGTACTGGGCCCAGTGTTGGTTAGGGGCCTCTGTGCATTTAGTCACAAGATCATTATCACAGTGACTGTGTTTGACCATGTATATGGGTGCATTCAACCCTTCACATATTTGAATATTGATATATCTGTGTGCTCATGCTCTGTCTTCATTTTGTACTCCCAAATGTTTTTACCTGTGGTGGACCAAGATGGGGTACCCCCCGCTTTGAATGTGTAGCACACCGGGAAGCCAAACCCCCCCAGTGCTAGTGAGCTCTCCATCATACTACCTGCTTTTCAAAATCTCAGATCTGCTCTTGTTTGCACCTTACACAGAGGCACATGTTGAATGTACCTTGTTTCAGTATGGGTCAATGAGTCTTGGGATCCTTTCAGACTGGGGGCTTGAACCCTTTAGGTTCATGTTTTAAGACGCACTGAAGGGCAGAGCAAGGCTCAAACTCACACCTTTGGAGCCATCGCAAGAAACTTTAACCACTCTGTACCACGCCAATTTCTTAAGTTACAAGGTAACATGCTATTGTTCGGGCTGTCTTCCAGCTGTTCATGGTGTTTAACAGAGTATAAATATCTTTTACATGAACCAGCATTTTTCTCTGAAACCTGATAGAAACTGAGGCTTTTGGCCTCTTTTAGGAAGGGTTTTCCCTTTTCTGCTTTGGTCAGAAAGTCTCTCTCCCCTGTGCCTCCTTCTGTGCTGAAGAGAAGCATCTGTGTGAAGAAGACTGCACATCAAGCTAAAAGGAGCTTCAAAAGTTAGGTATCCACATGACCTCTTTATCTGCTTTGGAATTTCCACCAGTGACTATCACAAACTTTAAGGTTTCTGAGATGCACTATCTTTGTGAACAAATAGACAATGTATGCAAAATTAAATGCATATTTAGGCCACTATAGAAAAATGTCTATCTCTTCAGGGGAGTTGAATACTCACAGCTGCCATGGAATACATACAGGTCTATAGGCTGCAGTTTTCATATTGGACATTCAAGTTTGAAATTTTTTTACCCCTGTCTGGAAAGAAGCAATCAGATTTAGAGAAACCAAATGACCAGATAAGAAAAATACCATTCACGAATCATTGATAAACAGGATTAAACTGAAATGGCAAATGAGTCATCATTAATGTTATGTTAGAAGGAAAACCACAGTGTACTGACCTGTTTGAGTTACTGTACCAACAAAGAGCAGAAGTTTTCCATGTGAATGTCATGAGGTTGGCACTGACATCAGAAGTCTGACTAATGAGTCACTGATGTGATGTAACAACAGTGCTTGATGCATTGCCTCATAACATAATGTACAAGAGAAAGACTCATTTCTCAAAATTGATTTAACGTCTGGAGAATGAATCATTCTAACAAAAAGAGAAAACGTAATATTATGTTGATTAGAGGGCACAAGATAAATAACATGAGATACATTTTATAGGCCAAAGTAACAGCTGGCTCATGGGTCCCCTCATTGATTTTTGAAAATGGCATCATTATAAAATAGTTCTATAGTTTGAAATGGTATTTGAAGGTCTCCTAATAGCTCACTTAAAAGAGCATAATATGCTAAATAACTATACTTGCACTTCTATAGGTCTTTCCATCATAGGCTTTCAAACAACATGACTATCTGACTGAGCCTGACTATGAACAGGATATAGGACATATTTTCTTGCTCTGGTGAGAAAGTTGAGTTTCTCACCCATGTCCAATGACATAGGACACCCCTATTCCTAAAGTTTTTGCAAGTTGTCAGGCATTATTATTCCTGCTTTACAGATAGGAAAACATGAGCAGAGACGAGGTAAAGGGACTTCAAATGAATTTTGGTGTTTAGAGATGCAGGTAAGTGATGAGTGGGATTTCAAAAGCAGGTTAGATTAGGAGCGAGCAACCTGCAGTCAACAGGCTGCATATGGCATGCAAAGAGGTCCAATCTGGCATGGGGATTGGTGAGACAAAGCTGCACGTCATTTCTGCAGCACCACCACTGTGCCCCCTCCACTGTGGAGGCTGCTGCTCCACCATGCTTGCACTTTATACTTGCTGCAAAAGCTCAACAGTAGGGGTAAGCTTATGTTGGGGAGGGGTGGAGACTGGTAGCCCATAGCAGGGCCCAGGTTGCATAGGGTAGCCCTGGCCTCTGAGTTAGATGTCACTGAAATTAAGGAGGGTAAGGCACTTAACTGGCTTGGGTCCTTTAGAATGTCCCAAATTGAATCTTCTGGAATTTCTCCACTGTTAGGCACCTAAATGCCTTTGAAAATCATTTCTAAGTTATTTGTCTAGAGGCACACAGCCAGGTTTTGACAGGATCCAGAAAAGCAGCAAGTGCAAAATGGGTAAAACCGGAACATCTCAGATCATGTGCACTGTAAGTAACTGCTCTGAGACTGCAAATTAACACACACCTGGGATTCTGCAATGTTGCATTGTGTAAAGATGAAAACATCTGCCTGGTATTTCTTCTGCCCTCCCAGTAATCTCTGAAAGTTTGTGACACTTCTATTTAGTATGCTTTTAAAGGAGTAATTTGATTTCAAATGTGCTACACACACACACAATACATATCAGTATATAAGAATAACCATCTGTGTGAAGAATGAGACATAGTGAAGATTAAATGCTAACTTTATCTGGGAGCTTTTCACACTCCTACCCAATCAGCTGCCCACAAACCACAGCAGTTCACCACATGAGCAAGCAAAAATGTTGCTTGGAGGGACAGGATGATGATTTCCAGTCCATAGGATATTTATCCCCAGACATGTTCATTCATCTGGTGCATATTTAAATTTCTGCTTTTGACCATTTGTTGCAGACATATTGAAAACAAAAGAGCACCTCTTTCTAATAACGGTCCCATTCTGTACTGACTTATAAATAAATACAGCCTAATCTAAAGCAGTAAAAACAAAGTGCCTGTTCAGGAAGTACAAGCCACCAGGAAGGGTATTCTATAGCAAAGATACAGATGCTCTGAAGGAGGCACAGTGAACTGTCTAGAGCATGAATCCACCAAGCCAAAATCTTACATAAGGAAGGAAGTCTATATATGTTGCCCACCTTTAACTTGCAGTACAGTCTACAGGCCTGACTGGTGTTTATCACAGTCTTCATCTTCCATCTTACATGACCAGATTTACACTCAGCTGAAGCTGCCCCCAGTTGACACAGCTGTGAGTGGACATATGGTCATCAAGTTGGGGAAATGATGACAGCCAGATGTGATGCTAGCCACATTGCTTCCTTGCGTGCTATTAGCTACAAACACTGTTGGGCCTTAACCACGCTAGTCCAGTGATTCATGTAAGCTCATAATGGATCTAGGACTTGTTCTCAGATCAGGATTTGGACAATAGAGGGATTTATTTTAAATGAGCAAAGTTAACAGGGGTCTACGAAGCGGCTTAATAAGAAGAGATTTTGTTAAGGGCTGAGTTACTTTGTACACCCATTTAAATGAAGTAATTTAGAAAACTATTAAGTTAATGCAATCCCCTTTGATCATTTTAAATTGTTTGGAGAATGCTGTTTGTTTAGTTTGGCTATACCAGTTAGTACACAAAGTATGTGTAGGTGATGCATCCTTTATAAGGGAAAACTGTATTGTCAGACATGTCTTGCTTTGATATGAACAGCTTTGGGTCCAGTTTCAACACTTCCAGTAAGAAATTCCATAAATAGGACCCTGCTGAGAAACATGTTTAGCCATAGCAGCTGTGACTCTAAAGGAGGGATCTCTCTCACTGCACCATCCCTGAAACTTATGACTGACTTGTAGGGTACCAATGTATAAAAATGGCCCTGACATTGTCATGTCCAACTTTGTGAACAGCTTTGTAGACCACAGCCAAGACTGTGAATTCTGTTCTGCTATGAATATGCAGCTATTGAAGTTCCTAAAGCTCAAGCGAGATATTTGCACACTGACCCCACACTGTCTGCTGAGTGCTCCTCTGGTCTTCCTGTCTTTGCAAACAGTAGTTTTATTCAGCTCTGGGTAGCATAAATTGTATTTATCTAACATACAAGTGATAAAGGAGAACAGTTAACACAACAGGACAAATGGTTCTTCATTATTTCTTCACATACTTCAACCACATATGACATGGGCCACAATGTTTTTCTTAGTGTACTTTCCCCATCCATCTTTCTTCCTTTCTAACTTTAAAATAACACCTTTCAGTTGAGATAGAAAATGCCTAAGAAGCTTACTGAGGGACTTAATTACTCTGTAATGTTTTTCATCTAGTTCTTTGGCTCTATCTTGTCTAATCATGGAAAATGTCATTTCTAACTGCCATTTACAAAATGACACTGCTGTAGTTTCTTTACAGTGATCTGCTGCACAGGTCTGGGCAAGACAAGAAAGTTTGAATTACAGCATTCTGCAGTTCTACTCTCCTTTTCCTCTAATGCCCTTTTAAGTGTTCTGCTAACTCATTCAATGCTAGGTGATAAGGAGCTGATTTAATATATTTTACTATCTCTTGAGAAAAATTTAAAATTTCTCAGAGGAGAAAAAAAATCATTGTAGACAACCATCCAAAAATGAATTTTCCTTGCAAATCATGTGCAACAAACGTATTCCTTGTAGGCCCAGTAGTTTCAGTAGCAGAAGTATTTGTCATACAGACCACTCCTGGGCACCTGGAATAAACATCAGTCGCAGCTAAGTACATTTTCTTATTCGCCTCTGCAAAATCAATGTGTTATCTTTGCCAAGGACTTAGTAGTCCAGGGATGATGTGGCACTGTCTATGCTGTAATTTGGTGACTACTCAGAGTTAATATTGTTCAATTTTAGTACTCTGGTCTATGACTAGTAACCAAAAATAATGTCTAGTCAAGCTTTGTATTCTTCCTATGCCTTAGTGACATTTATGTAATTCAACCAGCTTCTGAGAAATTTGGTATTGCTACTTTTATATCATATTTCTTATGCTACTTCATCTTCTGGCAAATATTGATGTGACATTCTCAAATACTGGAACCACAGATACAATTAATTTATCTGGGTACAAAGATTCCTGTCATTTTCCATACTATCTTGCTACTTATTATTTATAGTAAACTAGTGCCCAGAAGTCCCAACAGCAACAAGGCCCATTCTGCTAGGCAGAATTTGAAACTCAATCTCCTGAGTCCCTGGCCAGTTCCTCAACTGCAAGACTAGCCAACCCTCTTTGCTGTAATGTGACCTTCACCTCACATCTAGGGAGGAATTCTCTCTCTCTTTATTTACCAGACATTTTGCAAGACCCATAGCTATCTATATCCACTGATTTTTCCAGTTTTGCCAGTGAAATATGCTCAAGTGAGTCTCATTGAGACATTTGAAGCACATGAATACTGCCTTCATAGTTTCTGGCATCTGTTCGTAAGGAAAAGCTAGTCTTCTGCAAAATGGAGGAAGAATGGAGAAAACAAATTGTACTTGTTATGCCCTTCCATATCATGGGTTTAAAAACACTCCTAAAGTCTTTGCACAAACTTCAAAATCTTCACTTTTTTCAAGTAAAATTTTCTATTTTCCCCATCATGATCACTTTTAGCTTTATACTTTATTTCTCAAGACTTCTAATTTGCCTGCTGTCACTCCACTCGCTTTGTTGTTTGAAAGGAATCCATCAAAGTGATCCCATCTCTTCACTGTTGCCAGAGATTTTTGTGTTAGGCCTCCCAAACTCTTGATCATGTATATGTTTTTCAAATTGGGGCCAAAGCCATCTGGAGCCAATGTCATAAATGAATATTTATGATGTTGCTCAGAAATAATTTTCTGAGGAAAGATGATTTATTTGTCATACAATGCTAATCCCAGTTACTCTGCTGCTCTGTGTTTTTTTGTTTGGTAGAGAAACTGTAAGGAAAAAAAAAAACCCAAAATGGGACATACATACATCATCTTACTGAAGTCCATGGAAGGGTTAGATTATTGGAGGAGCATAACTGTATCCACATACTGGGGAGAACAAAAGGACACGTGGGTTAAGTTTTAGGTTAAGTTCTGTTTCTGTTCACCAGAAGCATAGAAGTAGACCCCATCCATCAGAAGAGCTACAGACTGAAAAGGTGCAAACTCTCCTGCCATTAAAGTATGCTCTGATACTGTTATTTTTAGTGTTGTGCAGTTTCTTCCAAAGATAAGTTTAGAACTGATCCCATAATTTTCTCATAATCGCCAAGATGCTTTCAACACCACAGACTCCAAAACTAAGAGACATATAACCGTGGAAATCCTTGTTTACCTTCACTGAGTGCCCCCTTAGGAGAACATTGGCAATAAAGTTACAGAAATATTTCTCTTTCCTCCCCCTTTTCCAAGTACTGTAACTTTATTTTTCAAATTTGAGGCCTATTTTGTTGTCATTGTACGACTTCGTTTGGTAATCTTCAGTGAATACTGTTTTTTCCTAAAAAAAAAAATATATGTACACTGTTAAAACAACAAACTGCTTTTTTGTAGCTTACAGTAGGAATTGGTGGGCTGTATCTGAGAGCCAGAATAAATTACCTTTAAGAATAGTCTAAAGTTATTACCCTCTCCTCCTTCATAACTCTTCTAATGACCCAGGTTACCACAATGCTGACAAGGAATTGCCAAAGAAGTGACATATTAGAGGATCAAGAAAACTAAGGCCTTTCAAAAAATTATATACACATATAACATATATACACACACACCATATACATACATACACACCATATATATTTATTTATATATATACACACACAAATAATATATACACATATACACACCCCTAGCTAGATATATAACATATACATATATATAATTCCTTGCTTAATCTTACTCTTTCTGGGTTGCTTGTCTTCTCAGATAGAGAGTTCTTTGGGATAAGGGCAGCATGTTTAGGAGGCACGTAGCATATTGTTGCTACTACAGTTAACTAAATAATATGCAGCCTTTTTACTCTTGTGATCTGCATTGTTGGCTGGGCTTGTGAGGGCTTGGATAGCAGCCCTCAAAGGAAAATCTCACAGTGCAGTAGTAAGCAGTGCTGGTGATGATCCAGTAGGTGCCACTTTATCTCTGAATCCAATACCTCAGTATGATGTTTGTGAGCACCGAGCTAGTGAAAATGCTGCCTTTGAATGAAATGTAAAACCAAGATCCTGACAGGTTGCCCTTGTTTGAGACTCCCAGGCATTCTTTGCAAAGGCTGCTTTCAGAGCTGCTTGCAATTTCGTTAATTTTCAAAAAAAAAAAAAATCATCATTGGAATTAATTACTCAATTAAAAAAAAAAAGCAATAAAATATGTTTGAATAATTATGAAGAATTTTTCTTACCACTGTTCTAATCAGTTCTGCTACAGATTTAATCTTTAGTGCCCTGGCAAAGTCTGGGAAAATATATCCTGACTGCTAAATTCTCCTTGCGGTTTTAAGTGGAGATGTCATTCTTCTTTACTTTGTATTTTAAGCTATTAAGTATTGTATTGCTGCAGCACTATTGAATCACTGCCGCGTTGCACCTGCATAGAATGCCCCATGAGCATTTGTAGAAAGGCACATTATAAATAAAAAAGCTAAAATCTTATATGAAATCATAAGACATATTTCCTGTACCCATGGTCCAATCCTGCTTCAGATGAAGTCAGTTTATAAAAGCGAGTATATGACATGGTCACCTGTTGTTGTGAACCAAGCTCAATGACCCCGGAAGTTCCTTTCAGTCTTTAACAAAATTCTCATTCATTAGATGCTAACATGTGTAACCTTTCCAAATGATTGAGACAAGGATTATTATAGTTACTGATGTGAGGAATAAATGGTGAAAATGGAAAGTGCCATCACATTGAGACAGGAATAGGTAACACAGAGAATTCCTAAAGATCCTCTGAGAGTCAGATTCTGCCTGCCCCTGAAAGGGCTACATACCATGTGAAAGGACACAAAGGGCCTTTTACTTGTGCGGCCCATTTTCAGATCCAGGCATCGTTGCTGAGAGGACTAGTAAGACAGAAGGCTGCTGAATGCACTTCCCTGTAGAGGCATGCCTGAGATGCAGGGAAAGCAGGCTGCGCCCCACGAACAACTGCAGTAGGGTGCAAACTTTCCCTGCAGTCAAGGAATTCCAAGACACTGCCTACTTCTATAAAGAAAACGTCCAAGTATCTCTCTCCAGGAGTGATGCAATTCTACATCAGCAACTAGCAGGCACAATTTATTAAATCTGTTCATTGTTCCTATTAGTTTTCCCCATTCTCGTACACAAAAAAAACTTTATATTTGTTTGGATACATTCCCTGGGAAATTGAGGTTTCAACTAATTTTGAATGGAGAGCTAGCAAGCATTCATTTTCCTGAAACAGAATATAGTCCATTTTTTCTTAACCCTTTTCATTCTGGCAATTCCCTCCTGCTCCAGATCTCTTTAAGGAGAACTAGTTCTACTGGAACAATATATGAGGTTGACAGGATGCAACATTCTGAGTTGATGTTATATTTATTATAGTTTCCTACTAGTCAAGCCAAAAGTCACTTAGCAATCATTGACCATCCATCTCTGTCAAGAGATATGTAGAAACAAAAAAAAAAAAAACCACCACCAAAACCCCCTCAAAAAACAAAGAAAACCCAGAAACATCCCCCCCTAAAAACACGTTTAAAAATCTAAATTCTTCTAAAAAGAAGAAACAGTAAACTTGACAATATAAAGCAACATTTTATATATATAAAATGATATATAGATATCTGAAGAAAACAATGAAGAGCAAGAAAAGGGAAACACAGGTCACCAAAATACATGGAAATTATTCCCCACAAAAGTTTATAAATTGCATTTTGTTATTAGGCGTTGTCTATGCAGCACAATAAAAGTGCCTGATGTCTGAAACAAATCAGAACTTATGTAGGGGAATAAAGGTGCAGGGTTTCTGAATTAATTGGAACCTGAGCCAGTTTCCAGGGAGTACCAACTTGGGCTGTATTGTGAATAACAAAGGTTGGCCCAGCTTTTACTGCAGATAGTAACTATGCAAAGCTCACTGGTTTTTCATAGGTTCAATTTGAAACCAAACAGTCCTTCAGGTTTTGGCTGACTTCACTGTGAGCAAACCCAAAACTCAGAATGAAACTCAGGAGACCACAAAACATGTTCATATCAACCCACAGCAAACCCAAGCATCTGAATTTGCACAGCTGTCCTAAGTAGTCTGGGAAATGTAAAATCACTGCTGAGAACACAACATCAGTAAAAACATGATAAATCTTTTACAACCTATTAATATATGTATGATTCACAATTGCCTTATAGATATGTACAGAAGCCAAATTCCCAACAGAATAGTAATGTGTTGGCTATGATATGCCTGTTTTATCTCTTTCTACCCACAAGTAGGACAAAACAGCCATCTTTGCAGGAAAGGTAATTCTTCCAGTTGTAAATGGAGGAGCTGGCTTTTAGCTTAGCCTATATTGTGGTGAGCATTCACACCTAAATTTATATTCACCCATATGTTGTAATTTAGAGAAATATACTTTTCAGGACATGTAGTATTTTTTTTTATTTGTTTTGATTTCCTAGTGCAGACAGCCTAATGAAAAATGTCACAGGACACCACATTCAACTATGGACTGTCAAGTCTCCAGCAAAAGAAAAAAAACCATACTAGTGAAAATGCATTAAAATCAGAGAAAGTGTTGAAAATCACAAACTTCATGTGAAGATATAAGAAAGAAAAAATAATGCATTGATAAAAGGGAAAAAAGAGGAGAGAGAAAAAACTTCTATTGAGAGCACTTATTACTGACACTGATTGTCATTGCTACTTTGTGCATGATGCCTTTTCTCTTGCATTAAATCTAACTCAAAATGTGCATGTGTGTGTGTGTGAAAACTAAAGTTACTCAATTAAAAATCACTTTAAAATGTAGTAGGTGGGTTTTTTTAATTTGTTTTTAATCTAACATTACCTTGTACTTTTTAATGTTCAGGCTTTATTAATTAAATTGTAAATTAATTGCAGCAACAGACAGGAAGCAAGGGGAAAATGAGGTATTTGCAAAAGTTGTGCCATTGTTTATAGAAGGCTTCAGTTGCCAAATTTCACAGCATATACCATAGCATTTCATTGTCATACAATATCACATATTTTACCACATGTTTAGAAAGTCTGGTATGGTTGATTTTTAAAGATACAAAGCTGAAGCTTTCCTCAACTTAGCTGAAAATAGAGAAGGCAAAGGTATCTTTAAGCCATCCCAAGGTTTCTGAGTTTTGCTGATTTCTAAGAGGGTTGTCACACCAGCTGGAAAGCACTCCATCCATAGCCACTTGTGCTCTGGCATGCTGAGAGGCTTTCTGTGGTAGTGCTGGCCACAAGATAGTGTCATAAAATTTGCTGTATTGGCTTTATGGAAACAAGGATTCATACCATCTGAGGGAGTAAGCTGTAGCCTATGAACGTTCTGTATTAGGCCTGTGCAAAGTGGCAAGCATTGACTTCAGATTCAGATTTGGCCAATTCGGAGGGGCAATGATTCGATTTGGTGATTCGCATCACTGTCCCGATTTGATTGGGCTGATTCAGACCTAAAGATTGAGCACTGATTTGGAGATTCAGCCATAGACTAAACATGCAGCAGTCCTCATCACACTGGACACAGCTGCCTCCAGCTGGGAAGTCTGTTGTGGTGGGGGAGGGAGGAGGGAAGCGATGTGGCGGGGGGCAGATCAACACCCCCACAGTGAGGGAGGGTTTGGGGCTGGGACAAGCTGCCCAGCTGGGGCGGGAGGCGCAGGACTCAGTTGCGGGGGCTCACACCATGGTGCGCCGCTGATCCAGGAGGGCACTGGAGTGGGCACATGCCCCTGGATCTGCATGGGGAAGGCTGGGCCAGGCTGCACTCCAGATGGGTGGCAGAAGGTGCTGGGAGTGGAGGCTATGCCCTCCTGCCGCTCGCCCAGCCTCCCCGCACCTTCCAGACAAGCTGCAGCTTTGCCCCGGTTGGGCAAGCAGTGGCAGGGCATGGAGTCAGGCGTGTGCACACAGATCAGGGAGGGGCCGGTGGCAAGGGCTATGGGCAATTTGAGTGGCTGCAGCCCCTCTGTAGCCCCTGCTCCACTGCACTCTGTGGGGCGGGTGGGCAGAGCCAGGGATGCACTTCAGGCTGCAGCTGGGACTAGCCACCCAGAGTGTAGCCCTGGCTCCACCCACCCCATGGAGCACAGCCCAGTGGCTGACAGCTGGGGCTAGCCTCCCAGAGCTCAGCCCTACCCAGCCCACCCCGCACAGATCTGAGGTACATGCCTACTCCCATGCCCTCCCAGACTGGCAGTGCACAGCAGCACTCAGTGGCATAAGCCCCCCTCCTCGAGTCCCATGCCCCCCCTGCTCCTGCTGGGCAGCTTGTCCCACCCCTAGCACCAATCCCTCCCTCGCTGTGGGGGTGTTGATCTGTGTCCCCCCCATGCCCCTTCCTTCTCCCCTCCACCCACCACAATAGACTTCCCAGCTAGAGGCAGCTGTGTCTAGTGTGGTGAGGACTATTGCCCATTTAGTCCATGGCCGAATCTCCGAATTGGCGCCAAATCTTTGGATCCGAATCAACCAAATCGAATCGGGACAGTGATTCTAATCACTGAATCGAATCACTGTCCCTCCAAATCTGAATCTGAAGTGAATACTTGCTGCTTTGCATAGGCCTACTCTATATCTCTCTTCACCTTAGTTAGACTCTAAAGTGCCACCCTGCAGGCCTTTTTCCTAACTTCAGACTAACACTGTTAACTACCTCTCTCTCTAAAAGATTATGGCTATGTATTTGTGCTGCTGGTTCAAAATGCACACTGAAGTCAAATCAAAGCTGACTTTGAATGCCTTCAAGACCCAAGTCAAATATTCTACTTGCTTCTGGTTTACAGTGGAAAATGAAAAGAGATCACAACTCTTAACCTAATAGTCTAAAAGATTAATACATCACTTCTTGACATTTGTGACTCTTTGTATGAGTTTAGTTGCCTGGTTTCTGCCTTCACAGAATAACACCTGCAA
The DNA here is from genome assembly GCF_001723895.1 of Crocodylus porosus. Lineage (NCBI taxonomy): Eukaryota > Metazoa > Chordata > Crocodylia > Crocodylidae > Crocodylus > Crocodylus porosus. The sequence goes on from NW_017728909.1 coordinate 34,384,249, forward strand.
TTAAGTTATAGGTTGTGGAGCTAGTGATTATTAGATCATTAATTATGCATTAGTTATTCCTGCTGCTGTTGTTCCTAATTTTAAAATCAAGCTCAAGGCCTACCACTAGACTGGCAGAGGAAGATGTCAATTTTCCCAGCCAACTTCTAACAACCCATTGGGAAGTAAGATTGGTACCACCCTCTGCCAGAGTTAATTATGTACCCAGTCACAAGTCTTCTCCTTATATCCCCAGCACACCTCCGCACTTCCAGAGGCACTTCAGTCTCCATCCCCTCCCAGGCCTAAGACAAGGGGGCAGTTCCAACTGAACTTTCTCACAGCTTTCCATGCCTGGTGTTGCAAGGATGGAAAGTGACAGAGGAAGTGGAGACAAGATGACAAATGTTTTATAAGCAGGGAAGGAGGATGAACATTGCCCAGAGCTGCTATACTCTTTGTACTTCTTTGTCTCCCATAATATGGGCATCAATTTTTGTTCACTTTTCTATGCCTAAGTTTAGGAAGGCTCTGGAACACAGGGAGGTTGTTCAGCCCACCTCTTGTAGCAACTGTGATTGGCTGGTCTTGCCTAGGAAGTAGTGGTAGTGAAAGTAGCCAATCACAAGACAGTTCTTTTGAGGGAGAATTTTAAGAGCTGGAGTCAGCCAGCACTAGTAGTTTCAGTGTCTTATTTTATTCTCTATGGCAACCTTCCTGATCAGCTATTTTACAGCTTCATCTACAAGGGGAGTTAATTGGTCCTCAGCATTCTTCATAATCAAAACCCCCTGCTTTTGAAGCCTAAATACAGAGTGGCATGGACAAGCTGGAACCAGCTGTTGTGTTGCACAGGGTCTCATATTACACAATGCTGATTAGCTGGAAAAAAATAACTCCTTGGCTCTGAGTGATTTCTGAACTGGGAGGAAAATCAACTATGACAATATCCTGAATGGAAGAATGGAGCAGTGAAAAGTTCCAGAGTTGAAACACTGCAGAAATGTGGATGACAACTGGAGTTTTTAAAAGTGCTTCAATGTATATCTGCCAGAGAAAAGAAAATCAGTCAAGAAGTAGCCTTATTTCTGACAATAGCTGATTCTCAAGTACTTGACATTTTTAATAGTTTTCAGTTAACTCAGGCAGAGGAGGCCAACTATGGGACTGCATTACAGAAATTTGAGAAGTGCTTCACTGCATGTAAAATGAAACATATGACTGATACTGTTTAAACAGAGAGTACAAAAAGATGTGGTAAACATAGAAAAAAAATCTGTGACTGACCAATGATTGAAGAGCCAATCTTGCTCTTACTAAGGGCTAAATAAATCCTTGACGAGACTGAGTTATTGAGATGCAACACTGTGACAAAACATTCAGAATTAACCCTCAACAAAGCACCTAGAATTTGCCAAACAGACAAAGGCATCCAATTCTGACAGGAGCTCTTCTCTAGAGTGGACACAACATGGATATAGAATATTAAATTAGAATTCTTCTTCATAGAAGCAATGAGCAGTGCTACAGCAAAAGATGAATGTGCCACTAGCCAGAAAGTAAATGGGAAATGTATTAATTTTAGTACATTGGAGACAGATGTGCAAGCCAATGGGGTACCATAAACTTTGATATTAGCACTAAAGAAAAGCCACAAACACTTGAAGGTAAATGAGTAAGACTCAGGCCTTGAAGAGAATCTTGTTCCCATAAGAGATTATGTGAACTAAAGCTATGAGTAAGTAACAAACTGAAGAAGATGCAACTTATAATAACGGCAGGGGAAAACATATCCATTGTTGAGATGTCAAGCTCTTGGGCTCCGTAAGAGTGTGTTCTCATTAGGCAGGCAAAACCACAAAAGGTTGAGAGCACTGAGGCCCACAATATGGAATGACCAGAAGTAAATGACTTACCACTGCCAGACAACAATGATACTTGCATGTGAGGAAAAAACTCATGGCTCCACACAATAGTGCAGGACATCTCAGAGGTTAATTCAAGCAATACATGTTAGTTCAGGGGTGGGCAAAATATGGCCCACAGGCCAAATCTGGCCCACCGGCCAATTCTATCCAGTCTACGGGGCCTTAAAAAAAAAAATTTAGAAAATTAAATTTCTATTTGCCCGTGGCTGCCTGTCAAAGATGACACGTGGCCAGTGACAGCAGGACCCAGTGGAAGCCTGTGTCTGAGCAACAAAGCTAGCCCGGCTCCACATAGCCCCCCACCCCTTCCCGCCCTCATGCCCCATGTCCCTGGAGCTGTTCCCCCTCCCTCTGTCTGAGTGGAAAATAAGGTAAGACTGGACAGAAATGGTGGTTGTGGGGAGCGGTGGGGGCTGCATGGAGTGGTGTGGTGGCAGGGGGGCTCTGGGGAGCAGCACGGGAAGTGGCAGCTGTGAGTTAGGTCTCAAGGTTTCAGCCTCTTGTCTGACAGAAAGCTTGCATCAGTTCCAATATTTCAACGCTCCTGATAAAATGCAAGAGTTGACAATACAGCTACAGACACAGGAGAACTAGGAGTGGACCTCCAAATACCTTACTGAATCAGGGCCCAAATCCAATTCAGTTCAGAGTATCTAAAGAAAAAATATTCTGATTACAGTGACTTGGAGCTAAACATTCATATTTATCCATTTAACTTTCTATGACATTTTCCAGAGTTTTGCAATTTCAAATGGTACTTTGATTACAATGAAAGATATATGGTAATTCCTTTATTAATTGTTTGATAGGCAATAAATTCCATTGTGTACATGTGAGCTAACTTAAAAAAGACACTGCAATCAATATTGGTGACGTGTAATATGAGGCCAATCAAAAAATGATACTAGAACTTAGTATGAAAATTGTTTATGTTAATTTTGATATCCATCCTCTAGACAGATTTTTTTTCTCAAAAATCATAATACTATGCATTTCTTTTGTTTTTATCAGGCTTTGTTACCAGAAATAAAAGCTACCATAACTGTGTTTTAGTATCCCTGAGGTAACTTGAATTTACAAAGGTGCTCTGTAGTAAACTGCCCTTCAATATTTAACAGTCTGCTTAGATGATCATTTGGCTACTCCTGACAGGTTACTTGGAGTCATAAGCAGAGGTAGCGGTAATAAATAAAACTAATAAAACTTTTCATTTCCTGGAACAGTGGAAAAAGATGTGTAGGCCCAGTGTTACCAGAACACTGTATTCACTCTTGCAAAATTAAAAAAACCCGAAACAAACAAAAAAACCTGGCATGTTCTAAGGTGATTACATTTAACTCTCATTAGTTTTACAAAGTAGCTGCCCACAGCTTTGGATGCATAACTACCTTAAATACACCTTCCTGTCATTTTCAGCGCCTAAATCCAACACACAGATACCACTGACATCACCAAAATCCCAGCTCAGGTCCAGGCTAACCTAATAAATGTCTAAATTTCCACTAGTAAGCATCTGACACCCCTCAGCAGCCTGAGGGGTGCCTAAAAGACACTTTTAGGAATTCACTTTTAGGCATTTCAATGCCAATTTAGCCAATATCTAAATATCATTTGAAATATGGGCCTAATGTATCTCAAAGGCATTTAGATGACTAATTCCTGTCGTGAAGATCTAGTTTAAAGTGCTTTGCAAACATTAGCTGAGACTTACACAGACTTGAGATGCCTAAGTCTACAACTGCAACCATGATAACCCTTATCCAGCTGCTGCCTAACTATGATGATACTTAAACTCCACAGGTGTCTTACTTTTCAACTAGAAAGTTCCCAAGGTGCCTGGACTTCTTCATTTGTACATGCCTAGAATAACCCCAGTCTTGGCAAGGTCAGTACCTAGTTCTCATACCTAAGCTTAATCAGGATCTGAAAACTAGGCATTCCACTACCCAAATATCATGAGGTCTTTCCTCTGGCTAGGTGTTCTTAGAATACACTTAACACACACCACCAGGATGAAGCTCTCTGCAAAATGTATTTCTTTTGAAGGAAAGAGGAATATGAGGAGGTAGATCCCTCCTTTTATATGCTATCCCCTTAGCTAGGGCATTCTCCCAGGATGTGGGTAAACTGGATTAAAGCCCCTTATCTGTCACAGGGGTTCAAACACACATCTCCCACTTACCAGAAGGATACCCAGTCATGAAGCTATAGGCTTTTTTGGGTGGAAGGGGGCACTCTTCACCCTTCCTGTTGAAACTGTACTACTCTGCAGGGGAAAAAGTATTCAAGATTCACTAGGCCAGAAACAGAGAAAGTGCAAGAGGGAGCAAGACTGTAGCTAGTGGTTAGGTCATTCGTTTGAGGTCTGATCTCGGCTCCCAGTACCATTTCTCTATTTTACATTACACAAGTATTGGTTTTGGTATAGGCACGGAGGGGTTAAATGACTGGAGAACAAACACAGCTGGGGCTAATGAACCTATTAGGCTTAGTTGGCAAGCATAAAAAGGAAGAAGACTGAAACACTTTGGGTGGAGAAAGTTATTTGAGGTTTTACTTAGGGAGTAGGACTGTGCTGTTCTGTCTGGATTGTAAAGTGGGGAAGATTTTATTTTTTGTTTGGTTTGAAAAATAGAGGAGTTCTGTATTTTTGCAGTGGGAACAAATCAGGCTGGTGAGGAATAGCTGACACCATGATACAAGACAACTGTAGCTCTCCCCTCAGCTAAACAGCAAAAAGAACATTTAGTTTTGTGCAATAGTGAAATGAAGAGGAATAGCTATATAGTAACATACATAGTATGGGCGCAACCTATATGGTACTGAGTGTTACACAACAAATGTGAACTTCAGACTAAGTTAAAAAGAGGGAAAATATTAAACATATCTAGAGTAAAATACATTTTATAAAAAAGATGGGGAGGGAGGGGAGAACGGAGTGTGCAAGAGAGCAAGAGAGAGAAGTTCAGGGAGGTAAGTGAGGCTAAGTACAGGCATTCAAAAATCCCAAGGTAGAAGCTGGCTAAGTTTCGCACATTACTCTAAACATCCTAAGTTAGGCTGGAAATGAACAGAATAGATTTTTGCCCTTCAGTGGAGGAGGGGCAGGGGCATGTAGGCTGCCTACACTGACCAAGGCCAGCAGGTTGGGAGTGCTCCCACATGCCTCCTAGAGGGCTGCCAGAGAATGCCGAGACCAACCAAGCAGCTAGCCACTCCTGAATGGCCAGCATGGCCCTGGCCCCCACCAGCAGCCAGCTGTCAGTGGTAGCAGGCATAGTTGTGGGGGAGTCCACATAGCAAGGGGCTTCCCCCATGCTTGGCTGCCCAGCCCAGTGGGGCCCCCAGCCCTCCAAGACCTGGCTGTCAGCAGTGGCAGGGATAGGGAGAGAGGAGTGGAGGCTCTTGCCTTGGCCTCCCAACACCCAAGCCAGCACAGCTGAGGGGGCCCTATGCAGCAGGGGCTTCTCATCTTCCAGCTGCCTGGCCCAGCTGACCATTACATCCCCCTATCTGCCCCTGTCCCACAGTGGCCAGGTGGAGAGTGGAGCTAGGAGGAAGCCCCCACCATGCACCCCCCTCAAGATGTGCTGGCTCAGGTCTGAGGGAGGGTTGGCTGGCACAGGGGCCCTTGCTTTCCCTCTCCCTTCCTCCACTGCTACTGACAACTGGTTGCTGGAGGGGGTAGGATTGGACTGGGGGCCATGCTGGTCAGCTGGGCCAAGATGGGGGGAAACCCCCAACCACATCCCCCCCCGTCCCATCTGTGATGCTCAGGTCTAGGATGGGGGGCCTCCATCCTTCCTGTCCCTTCTCCTTACCACTGACAGCTGCCCAGAGGGACAGAGCTGGGGAAGAGGAGTCATACTGGCCAGCCAAGCCATACAGTGTGGGTGAACCCTGCAATGCAGCCCCCCTCAACTGTGCTGGCCTAGGTTGGGGCTGGGTCTAGCCAGCCCCCACGCCACTCGGATGCAGCTGACATCTGGCACAGCCTCCAGCCCCACTTCCTGCCTGCAACTGGCTTTGTGAGAGCTGCTTGGCCAGAGAAGATGATTGCGGCCAAAGCTAGTCTGCACCCTGCAACGGGGATGCTAACAGGGGGCCACAAAGCATCCTGGGATTCTGGGGGACTGACCTAACTTGACTTGGGAGGGGATTGGGTACAGATATTCAATAAGCCAGTTTACCCTAAATCACTTCAGTCTGATACTTCATCCATCCAGGTCTACCTTAGACCAGGTTTCATTATTTTTAAACTGGTCTATGTGCACAAAGCTTCTGTACTGTTATGAGTTTAGATCAATTTTCAGTCACTTAGACCAATTTATGTGTAATATACGTACCTGGTCTGAAAGTTCAGGAAGCTGTCTCCACCTTCATGAAACATGAGTCGACTTTCAAGTTACTGAATCACATTCAGATCAGGATCTCTCTAGTCAGTTGAAAAAAATCCTTTTCTAAGTTCCCTGCTATTCAGTAGGTGTGGTTTAGTGAAGAAAAGCCAGACCAATACCAACAGCTGCAAAGAACTTTTCCACAAATGAAAGGTGAATAATTATCTAAAAAGTTATAACTGCAGCCCCCGAAGGGGGCTGAGTCACTACCCCAATTTAGAGTTATGTTATCTTGTAATGAACAATAAGAGGGAAATCTATGCATGTCCTAACAGTTCCAGTGAGACATCCTAAGCAGTGCCTCAAAAACCTCAGGAAGGGAGTGCGTCTCCAAGAAGAAAAAAAAAAAGAAAAGATTTTGTGCAATTTATTAGAAGTCAAAAGAAAGATCACTTTACTATAGTTATGAAAATATTCACTGAAAGGGAAGCTGTGGGTTGAAGACAAAGGGGAAAAGAAGAAGAGAGATGAGTTGTTCTGACAGAATTTTACCAATTACATAGTCAGATGCGTCTTGTGTAAGAATGTAACTGCTATTATCTAGTCCTTTGAAAATCCATGCACGTGTTAATCAATCCTCTCAGCACTGACATGAGGGAGATAAAGAAGGTATAGCTATTTCCATTATACACATTGAAGGAAAAGGTTGGAGCTACAAAGTGCCTCTCCCCTACTTTCTTTCCATGGTTTTTTAGTCAGTTCCTTTTGATTTTTCAGTACTTTGCAGAGTGCTCAGGATTATAATTTCACGAGACTTTAAATATATTGCATAGGAGATCTAATATATAAGTTCAATTTTTCCTCTGGGGGATCAAATCAAATTGTTCCACCACACAGTGGTAAATGGGGATGTTATCCTGACTTTTCCTTTTCTATCTGCAGTGTGAGGGAATGAGTACCTCACATTTTCTTCAGCCAGTTCAGAAATCTTATTCTGTAGGAAGCCATGTTTCTTCTCAGCCAGATCAGTCCAATGTGAGAGGAAGATCATGGGTGACTGTCTGACTGGCAGGTTTCTCAGAGTTTTTCAGAGGGGTGCAAAGGAGCTACATTGGAAAAAGAATGCAGACAGCCTGACTGAAATCGCACTCAGTTTGAAAAAGCCAGGCCATATGATCTCAGTCAAATAATAGGGTGGGTTTTTCAGAAATAACAGCATAATTAAATATGTAATTTTTTGAGATAAAGGAAAGAAATGTAATGTAGCTTAAAATGACATAGCTAGAACAATCTGAATATCTTGCTCCTTTGTGGGAAAGTGAGTTAATGTTGATGAGTGTGCTGCTGAGTAATTAAGGAAGTTTAAAAAAAAAAAAAAAAACCAAAACCCTCTCTCACCTGTTCCACAGACATAGTTACCACATCTAGGGTCAAAAGGCAGTCACTAACGTTCTCTCTACTATTGTTTTGCCATCATCAAATGCTGACTTCCTTAGTGCTTTTACTGGATATTTCAGTTGTGCCACAACAAATTATATGATCAGCTACAAAAAATTCCCATAATACAATAAAAATAGGCAGAATTTAGGAAAGAAAAAATTGCATGATGGGCAATAGGAATTATTAAAACAGTACAGGGAAGTCTTCAGTGGGTTACTGAAGACTTCCCTGTTCACAGCTACTGTCCATGTTCAGTATAGGGCAGTGGTTCTCATCCTTTCTGGATTTGAGAGACCCCCTCCAGAACGTTGTGAATAGAGTGGCATACCTTTTCCAAAACTATATTTTACAATGCTTACCTCCTTGCAGAGGGGCTGGGCAATCAGCGTGGGGGACTGTTCAGACAGGGACAAGCCTAAGCCTGTGTTCATCTACTTAGCACACCTGTTTATCTCCTCACACCTTGAGGCACCCTTCAAAACATCTGGCAGCACCCCAGGTACCCCAGGACCTTGCCTGAAAATCACTGGTACAGAGGATAGCTACTCTGAGACACTGCCGTGCACTATTTTTTCCCTGCTGGGGGGAAAGGAAGAATTGCTATAAGACAGCAGAGCCAAACCGCTGTGTAAGCCTTGGGCCTAGCTGAATCCCTAGGTCTTGGAGAGGGATTGAGCTCCCATGACTACCTAATGAATAGTGAAAGGTGATTGAAGGATCCACATTGGAACAAATTAATCATTTAAACCCCATTCACGTAAAAAATGCCCATAAATGAGGATTATCAAATAAAATCACTGTTTATATTTGTCTCCTAATGTCTCACACATTTGTCAAAAGGAGTGCCTGGATCTTTAGACAGAATACCAGCCACATCCCGAGTAATAAGCTCCTACTTTAACTGATATTTCAGTGAATTGTTTTCTTGCTGCAGCTCAGACAGTATTTTTTTTAGCCTTGACAGAACGGCTAGACTAGGTAATCCACACAAACAGCTGCTGCCTGCAATGTGATCTTTTTCTCAAACCTTTTAACAAAGAGTTCTGAACTATTCTTTGGTTTGGGATATGGTAGAAATAACTGGAAGCTCAAATCTCTCAATATAAGTATAATTTACATATCTACTGTCTGAGCTATACTGCTTGGGGCTTGAGAGGTGTTCCAGAAATATTAACTAGAACTGTATCAGCACCAAGCTACCTTATGATGAGAATACATGGATCACAGTATCATATAGCAATTGTTCACTAAACATCAATGGTTCTGTATGTTTTCTAATCAAAAGGAAACGGTCTGGTTCTTGCTAGTCTGAGCTTTGCAAGTTCTTTCACATCTAAAAAGAAATTTGGGGTTCAGATTTGAAAATGTGAATTCTGTTTTTTTCAGGAAACATAGCTGTTTTTGACCAATAATAATAAACTTGAATATTAGAATTCAAGAAATATTAAACCTAGGCAATGGGGAGTTGGAAATATCAGTAAGGAGACAAAAACAATACAAAATCAGCTCAAAGAGATATGAAAAATGAATGAAAGATAAAAGATTGAACTCTGAAAAATGCAATCAAATGTATTTATATTCATAGTCATAGAGTCAGTGGACTGGAAGGGGCCTGTAAGATCACTGAGTTCAGTCCCCTGCCATAGGCAGGAGGTTAAAGAGCTCAAACTAGCTCAACCAGGTACTTAGCAAGCCTCCTCTTGAACACCTCCAAGGTTGGTGACTGCACCACCTCTGCTAGGAGTATGTTCCAGGTTCTAGTTGCCCTTATGGAGAATAAGTTCTTCCTCATGTCCAGCCTAAATCTTCCCTCTATTAGTTTGTTGATTCTCATCCTCCCAAGGGGTGCCTTCCTGAAGAGTTGCTTCCCTAGGTCCCAGTGTTCCCCCATGACATATTTGTAGATGGCTATCATGTCACCTCACAGCCTCCTCTTACCCAGACTGAACAAACCCAGCTCCCAGAGTCTGTCCTCATAGGGCCCATCCTCCAGGCCCCTAATCATGTGGGTGGCCCTTCTCTGCACCCTCTCAAGTTTATCCACATCCTTCTTGAAGCACGGCACCCAAAACTGGGCACAGTACTCCAGTTGTGGCCTCACTAATGCTGAGTGGAGAGGGAGAACCACCTCCTTGGATCTGCTGGCAACACAGGAATGTTGAAAGAGGCAGGGAGGTAATAGTGAACAAAAAATTAGACCTACATTTTCAATAGGATACAGAAATCACAGGCTGCATATGAAGAGACAACATCCTAAGACAATTGTTCCATTATATCCAACTCTAATACAATCCCACCTTCAATAGTCCGTTGCATTTCAAGCACCCTGTTATGTGAAATATATTGTCAAACCAGAGAGGACTGAGAAAACAGTGACAACAAATGTTATAGGGCCTAAGAAAGTGATTGTAATGGGGAAGATTGGTATTAAATATGCAAATCTTGACTACGAGGCTACATAGCTAAATAGCTGAAGAGTGCATAACACTAAAGGAGAAAAGGAATGATTTTAGGGTGCTTTAAATGGATTAAATGGAGAAAAGAAATGAATCCAAGTGAACATGACTGAGATTCATTAGACTATAGAACAGTCTTGCAAGAAGAGTGGGAAGGAAGACATTATTTGGAAAGAGCTGTCCAACTGGCAGCCCACAGGCCACCTGTGGCTTACAAGCAGTTAAACTGTGACCCATGGTTCTTGTCATTGTAGCTGCTAGAGCCAGTGAATCAGTGTAACTCCAGAATGCATGGGGTGGATGCTGGTGCTCACCCTCTACCCATTTCCCCACCACTGAAATCAGGGTCTTCCATCACTGCTGGTGATTTAGAATCAGCAACAGGTAAAAAAGGGGAGGCAAGGAGCAGTAGCATTTACCCATGGTGTTCTGGAACTATGTCAATGCAGCAGCTCTGGCAGCTGCACTGATAAGCTGCTACTGCTCACCCCATTAGCAGAGGATGGTCATCCAGCCCACAAGAAACCACAGAGGCCAGGTCCAGTCCACATGGCCAAATGAGTTGGACACCACTGGTATGGACTATTTAAGAATGGAAATGGAACCAGTAACAGGAGGGAACACTTGGGAAACTTGCCTAATGTCAATGATTCTGTAGGCAAAGACCCAGTTGAAGTATTTCTATAAAACCCTCTTTCTGTGGAACCTAGCACTATCATTAGCTGTCATATATCAAAGACCTTGATGGGCTACTGGAATTTGTAGTATTCTCTTAGCAGTGTATCAGTCACACAGGTCCTTTGTAAGCAGATAGACAGCTTAAGAGCTATCTCACCCAGTGCCAGTCCAGTATCCTGCTCTTGCATGGCAATGCATTACATTACACTATACATTTCCATTAGGGCTGTGCAAAGCTTTGGGTGGTGATTTGATTCAGAGGAGATTCGTCCCAATTTCTGTGGCCGAATCTTCGAATCCAAATTGAATCAGGGACCAATTAAAAGGTCTGAATCTATTCAAAGCTCTCCAAATCTTTGGAAAATATTTGGAGAACTTTGATGATTCGGACAGTCCCCAGTGGTTGCAGCAGGGAGCTGCAGCCAGACTTGGAGCTGGTAAGTAGGGAAGGAGGAGGTGGGGGGGACTGTGGGAGGGGACCATGCCCCCTAACCTCTTCCCACGCCACCAGCCCCCCCCCCCCCCCTGGGGGCCCCCCCCCACCCCCCCCCCCCCCCCATGGCTGCCCTGCCCATCCCAGCTCCTGATGCTTTAAAAAAAGCCCCATTCACTGGGTGCTGCCAGGCAGGGGGGAAATCCTCACTGGCCCACACTGTCCTATGCTGCATGGGGGCTCTGCAAGAGCTCCCACCACACCTTTCTCCCCTAGCCCCCCCTCACGGGTGCCCCGCCCTTTAAGAAAAACAACCTGAAAAAAACCCCAGGACTCACCGTTCCTGCAGTGGCCTCAGGGCTTCGGGGGGCTTATACAGACGCCCCACATGGCACAGGGCAGCAGGAATTGCCCCCTGCTGGCAGGAATGGTGAGTCTGGGGTATTTCTTTTTTTTTTTTCTTAAAGAGCCAGAGCTGAGGCTCAGGGTGGGCACTAGGACAGCAGGGGGGTTGGGAGGCTCGTGCAGAGGTAGTGGGGGCAACGGGGATCATCCCCCACCCAGCAGTACCCAGTGAGTCAGTGTCTTTTCTTTTCAAGTGCTAGGAGCTGGGGCAGGCAGGGCAGCCATTGCCGGGCTGGGAGAGGAGCAGGGTATGGGCCCGGCTGTTTCGGAGGTTCAGCAGCAGTCGAGTCTCCAAATCAGATTTGGCCAAATCGATTTGGGACAGTGCTTCGAATCACTGAATCAAATCACTGTCCCCCAAATTGGCCGAATCTGAATGCAAAGCGAATACTAGCCGCTCTGCACAGGACTAATTTCCATGTGTAACTTATTTAGCAAATTCTGCCTGCTAACTCTTCTAATAAGGCCAATATACTAAACCTTCAGTTATTGCTTTAATCTGGAAGAAATGCATCTGCTGTGCAGAGTTCACATCATTCAAGGGAATGAAGATGGGACCATAGAGATGTTCATGCTCAACTCATTACAGTGGAAATTCCCATTGCTATAGAAAAAGTCCAAGCAAAACAAAGAGATTTCCTTACCAGGAGGTTGAGGTAGGCAAAATAAGGATCGGCAGGACTATTTGGTATCATTTCTATGTCCTAAAGTACTGTGCGAGTCATCTTAGTCACATCCTCCCATTCTTAGAAATGCTAAGAGTGAAAACTTTACTGTCAAATGTACGCAGGAATCAGAAACATGTCCTGTGGCATGGCAGTTCATTCAAAATGGGTAATACCTCCATAACGGTGACCATAATATTAATACCTAGCTGTTAAATTGCATACCTTATGCATAGATCTCAAAGACCTTCCCCCCCATTTTATAAACAGACAAAATGAAACATTCCTTGCTCATAGTCATTCTGGAAAGCACTGGCAGACCTGGGAAGATAAATGCTATCTCTTGCACCCCAGTTTATTGCTCTGTCCAGTGGATTATGATGCCTCAGGTTTTATATTACTTTTGTAATTTCTAATGACTTCTTGTAGAAGCTTGGAATCAAATCACTGTGGTTATTATTTGGGGATGAATAGTGCAGCGAGGGTTAAATGAGTCCTGACTCTGAACATAAGACTCTTAAAATTGCAAATGCCAAATTCCACTGAATTTACATCCAGGCAACCTCTTGAAAGCACTTGGGGTATTCCATCTAAGCATTTTGTAACAGAGGCCTTCTCAGGGCTGATTTTCCTGTGGCCCACCCACCTGTTTCTGGGCTAGCTGCCTGCCTTCTCACCAGCCATGCCCTGTTGTTAATTAATTGATTGATGTTAATTAAGCAGGAGGCTGTCCATTTTTTGCCCCGATGCCAGGGGGAACTATCTGCTATACTATCTGTTTCTTCCCTATACTGCAGCCCAAGCCTCGCAGATGGCATCCAGCTGTTGTCAAATCACCAGCCCCACACTAGACCCCAGAATCCTGCTCTTTGAACCCCACCTGGATCCCTCCATTCAGGCATCCTATTCTGCCTTCATTCCAGGCTACATAGCTCTCTGAGCTACTTCCTCCTTACGGGTGTGGCCCCCCGGGATTTTTGGCTCTACTGGCCCTGGCCCACCTCCAGGCCAGTTGAAATCCCAGGCCCTCAGCTCTGGGTGTCCCTCACGGTGAGCCCCTGGCCCTTTTGACCCACCTGGTCCTGGCCCCAGCATGGACCAGTCAGGGGACGTCAAGACAGGTTTGAGTGTATGGCCCCACTCTCTTGCTGGGATCCACCTTCCAGACCCTAAAAGGGGGTAACCCACCTGGTTGTGGGAGCTGGGGCTAAGGCACCCCAACCCACCTTTCACTGGGGTGGTAACTGACCAGACATTTCCTAGGGACTCCCGCACCACTGAGAGGCCCACCAGGCCACCCACCCCCAGCAGGGTGCAGTTTTAGGTCATGCTCAGGACCAGGAGCCTTCTGACCATCCCCATACAGCTCCTCCCTTACTTCCAGATGATACCTGCAGCCAGGCAATGTTGTTACCTACCTTCCAGCAGCAAAATGCCCTGTTTATATGAGCAGCCCTGAATCCAAAATGGCTGCCCTCATCAGGCACCTGCCTATGGCTGTCTTCAGGCCCTTGAAGTGGCAGGCACAAACAGTACCCTGCCACACATTTCAAGGTATTTCCTGCTGGGTGAGTATCACCAAATTTACACTGAACAAAATAAAACTACTCTGAAGATGATTCCCTTTGATTTCTAATCTTGTACCTGCAAAAAGAGGATGGATCATTGCTTCTATGCTATTTTTCTTCTCTTTTTTAATCACAAGAGTAAAATTACTATAAATAGGCAAACTGCTGTTGGTCCAGTTTTACATTGTTACTCCACTAACATTTGTGATTGCAAAGCTAAATTAATGTGATGGTGTACTGCTGTGTCCAAAAAAATCACCTGAGCATGAAGAGATTTCAGTCTTCACCTACCATAACACTGAGAGGGATTGTTTGTAGCCATATAACCAGCAAATTTTAGAGTAAGATAGATTATGCACGTGTCCACAGAGGCTTGCTGTGATTAAAAAGAAATAGAATATAAAAGCAAATAATCAAAGCACACTGTATTTTACTTGTAGATCCCAAAACTCCAAATACCATGTTTTCTTACATCTAGAAGCTTAAAATATATCAAAGTAAATTCAGAAGGAAAAAAGTACTAGTCTGGGACACATGAGACTACAGTTTTGCTATTGGTTCTACCACGCACACCCTAGGTGACACCTTTGACTACAGCATGAGATGGGAAAGAGATGAATGAAGCTTATGTTGACTTACCCAAGACAGCTTACCTAGGTAGCCTCAGACACTGATAAGAGGGTAACCCTAACATCATGGAACTTAATTCACAGTCACTGCCCAAGCATTATATCCAAGAGAATTTAATGACATTCAGGTGGAATAGAATTTGAAAATAAGTCATCAGAAGCACCTACCTTGTCTTCTCTTCAAATTTCCCTTTATTTTCTGTAGTCCATCCTAAAAAAAACAGTGAATCATCAAGATAAAACCATTGCTTTCTGGTTAGCAACTGCAGAAAGTTTAGGGAGGACAACTAATGGTTGAGGTTTCTAAAATCATCTCTGGGACCTAGCCACATGCCTTACATTCACTTTAAAATGCTGCCTTGGGATGCAGATCTTAACTGGAAATCTGTTTCTAAACTATGTCCAAATCATGAAATTAGATTACCTTAAATCAACAGGGCAAGAGTTGCTGGGAATGTCAAACCTGTAAAGGACACATGTTAAAGAAAAGCTGTTTATTGCCATGTAAGGGACCAGCCAGATTGTAAATAACATTGTATCATAATTACATGTATTTTAAAAAAGCACTTAACTAATCATGCAGAAAAAAAGAGTGATCTACGTTTGTGTTTATGAAAGCAAAGCAATAACATGACCTAGATTAGTATTAAAAGCAAAAGCAATAACTAAATTATTCTGGTACATCTTCCCTTTTTCCCATAAAACCTTAAAAAATCATAGAAAGCATACACTGATAGTTAGAATACAGATAATGGCATTAGATAGATATGACAGTTGCAAAGTACAAACATATGCAAGAATTGTTTCAGAAAGTATTATGGAGAGACAGTGTAAGGGAAAAGCAGTATTAATGTCAGAAAGGGAAAATAAACTATAGAGTGCACACATGTTTGAGGAAGGTGTGGGCATTTGGAATCAGATGCTCAGGTGCTGAATAATCAGTTCAGGTGCAAATCCATGGAAGTATGCTGATTTACACCAGTGCAGGATCAGGCAGTTGGCTTTGATATACCTGCAAGACTATCCATGCTTAACCGTGTGCCTACACTTTGGAAAGGAGGCTGGAATTCTTATAGAATAATATTTCTTGGTTTTCTGTATTACTCACAAACACAGTGTGAGCAGTTCTATTGGTGGGACAGTACTTCATTTTTTTTCCAAAAAATTTGAACCACATGACCCAGCTGACAACACAGGCTTTCCTGACAATGGACTGATACCAGTATACCCTGGCAGGAGAAAAGCTAGAAGTTAAGTAGATTAACACCTGGGACAACAGTATACTGTTCACTATGGTGCTGTGCACAGGGGGACTTGCACACATGATGATGTTACCATGTACACATGATGAAAATTTCCCTCTGTGTGGCTTAATGGCATCACACTTTACACTTATGCGAGTTTGGGGGGTTTTAAATAAATTTGCATTGTCACAAGCTAAACCACATCCTGATGTAGTTTAGTTTACAACGTTGCAGCTTGGAACACTGCAACCATTAATCTATCAGCTCACCCCCCAGCTGCGAGAGAGGCAGGCAGGCTCCGCCAAAAAAATGCATCAGGCTCCTCACTGCTTCTGTCTTGAGCAGGCACCTGCAGACACCAGAACAATGACATGTATACAGTGACAGAAAAATAAAACCCGTTGTTTCAATTAAAAACTCACCATTTCAGTTTAGCGGACATAGAATGCAACCACATAGGACTAAACCCCCATCATGTGTACAAATGCCCAGGGACAATGAGAAACTTCTTTCTCTTTCCTTTTCTCTCAACAGTTTGTCATCCCTACTATCCTCAGCTGGATGGATCAGGCTAGATTTAGGAAGACTCCAAGTTCACTGAGGAGTTGTCTATCAACTGGAAGCGGTTCTTAATCTTCCCCTTCTGTTCATATCCTACCTGTGCTGGCTTGTATTAGAATTAAATCTCCATTGAATCTATGACAGGTGTAGTAGGGATACTGTAAATCATACCAAACTTCTTAGCACTCACATTATAGATGGGAAGAGATATGGGAAGTATGAGGTGATCAGACATACCTGGAAGTGCAGTGTTATTGATCCTGCCTCCAGCTTAGGGTTGGTCTGAGGACAGCTCAGTTCCTCATTCCATTCCATGTGGAAATTGGGTATACATTTCCCATCTGTTCTTTTTGAAGTTGTAGCTTTACTTTGACAGCACTTTGAACTGCCTCCCAATCCACATGAAAAATTCCACAATGTGCTCTGTTTAATCATGCTCGGGGATTTTGGGGAAATAGCTCTGATTAGTTCCAAAATTGCTAGGAACTTTTGTGCTATGTTTTTACATGTAGAAGCTATTGCATTTCTAAATGTAGTGTCTATAAGTACATGACCCACTAAAACATTACCTTAGGAAGACAAAAGAACAAACAAGAATATTCACTGAATGTTCATGATCCTCTAAAAAATAAAGATGTCTTCATCTCATCTGTTAGTTCTGTTTCCAGGCTATTCAAATGGGAAACCAACATACAGGTCCAGAAAGCTGGAGTATTAACTGAAAGGAAATCTGGCCCTGATTTCACTCCCACTGTAGCCAGTGGGTGTTAATGGCATGTGATACATAATAGTTTCTCAACGTAGGAAGAATAGATATGAGTTGCAATATGACTAAGTACCTCAGGCTTTTATTTAAACAAATTGCTGTAGTGTCAGCAAAGCAAAGTAGCCTATGAGGTTAACTTAATTAAATAAATATGTGAAAAATGGGATTCATGAAATTATAACTGACTATGTAGGTTTCTCATAACATCTTCCAGTGACTCTTGTTGTATGTGAGAAAATATGGTAGATAAGGGAATCTCAGGTAGGAGGAGGGATATGGCATTAACTCTTTATTTAACAGTGGAGTGACCACTGCTGGAATACTGTATCTAGTTCTGGTGTCCACAGTTCAAGAAGGATGTTGATAAATTGCAAAGGATTCAAATGAAAGGTAGAGGAATGATTTACAGGTTGGAAAATATGCACTATAGTGAAAGATTTCAGAAGCTCAATCTGTTTAGCTTACTCAAGGGGTTATGGAGTGAGTTGATCACAGTTTGTAAGTACCTACATGGAGAAATAAATCTGATCATTGGCTCTTAAGTCTGGTAGACAAAGCTATAACAAGATACAGTGACTGGGAGCTAGACAACACAAGAAGTAAGGAACATATTTTTAATGGTGAAGGAAATTAAAAGTAAAGGTAAATTAAGCATGTACTAGTGTAAGTTACTATCCCGAGTCAAACAAATCACAGGAAAAGATTACCAGTTATAAAATAAGGGCTAAATGCTGAACAGAGAAGAATTAAACTATACTTGCAGACCATTAAATCATATACCAGTGGGCTCAGTACAAAATTACTGGAAGTTTACCTACTGGATTTCCAAACATCTAACAACATCCTGGGAAGAAAAGTCTTGCCCACAGATATCAACACACGACTTTGGACCAGAACAGAGATGGGATTTGTTCCTAGATAAATTGTGCCTGTGCTTGTCCTGGAACAAAAATATCCCAGGATTGGGTGTCCCAGGATATGTATCTTCTATACATATCTGCCATTGATTCAATGCTGCAATCCCTGGATACCTGTGTAGACATATTTGGCAATGTCCCAGGCAAACTGTTACTACCTCTTATCTAGGAAAATTTGTCAGGATTCATCCTGGGACAATGGGTCTGCATGGCTGTACTTTGACCCAGGATAAAACAGTTTATCCCAAGATAAATGCAGCATCTGTTTGCAGCCTTTGAGTCTGACTCCAAATCTGTCTCTAACTCCTCCTTAGACAAATCACTTTTATGATCTTTAACATGCTAAGCTTAGAGCTGACATTTAAAAACATTAGAAATATGAGGTATATTAAAGGTGAAATTATTTTATTTTCTCAACATTGATCTGTCAAAAGCAGGCAGCACAAAACAGGAGGAGAAAAAGTTTACCATTACAAAACTTTGGGATCTCAAGATCAATAAGAGTGCATTCAGTCCAAAGGAGAAAGGGGAAATGGAGATTCTGAATCATTCTAAGCAAGCTGGGACCTATCCTTTCATTGATTCAGGTTTTTCCACATGATACAAGATCAGAACTTTGCTATGTACTGTACCCAGAGACTATCTCTAACAGGAAAAAAATCCTACCATGTGCAATAGCAATTCCAATCAGATGAAACACAAAATCAACCTATCCTAAAAACTGAAGCAGAAAATGTATTTTCAATGCTTAAAAACTAAAGAAAGGATTCATATAGAGAGAAATTGTTTAGTTTTATCAGAATAAAAAAGACAAACATAAATAAACAATATTTACCTGGATGTAAATCTGACATTTCAGATTTTGATCTAAAATAACTGAGAGCACAATTTGATGCATTCTATTTCAGCTATGAAGGAGAATAATACTATAATCATGTTTGTAAGGTCAAAACAAGCTATGGCTTAACTCAGGGATGCTCAGCCTCTAACCTGCAGAGACCTGGAATCCAGCCTGCGGAACTCCAGAAGGGCTGGGATATTTGGTAGCAGTTAATACTGCCATCCCTCTCCACTGCTAAAATCCCAAATTCCACACAGTGAGTTGGAGTCAGACCACTCCCTCTCCCCCTCCCCCTCCTCCCACGCAGCTGACTTGGGGCACACAGTCCCTTCCTTCCTCCTGTATGGGTCTTGGCCATTCCCCACCCCTGCATGCCCAGTTCAGGGCTAGCCATGACCCCTTCCCCAGAGAGCTGGATCAGGGCTGGGTCATGCCTCCTCGCCCCCTCCATGTGGCTATGTGAGGCCCTGCTGGGTCTGTCCTGGTTCCGGAATTGGGTCCATTAACCAGATCTGGGCTGCAGAGGGCCTAAATACTGTCCATCTAGCCTGTAGGTCAAAAAGGTTGAGCACCACTGGCTCTCCCATAAAGCACGATATAGTTCACATTTCCCACAGAGGAAGAACAATGCAGGGACTAGGGTTAAGCATGGGAGTTGGAACGAATGCCCACAATTCCTTGTTCTACCACAAGCTTTCTGTGCAACTTGGGGCAGGTCATTTCTCTGCATAGCAAACTTACTACTTACTACTATTTGTTCTGAAGATACTGTAATACGGTGTCTCTGATTCCAGCACAGCTGCAATGATGTAAATTTTTTTTAGCTATTCTAATATTTTGTTTTACTTTCAGGTGGCCTTTTGTTTGAATTAGGTGTTTTACATAGTCAAATAATTACCTTAGTCAAAGAATTACTATTGAAAAGTACTAAAAAATCTCTGTAATATTCTTTTGCTTCCAACAAACCCCAGGAAAAATCCAGGTTTTCTTGCCCTCTTATTGAAACCTCCACCCTAGAAGTATAAGCAACACATGTGAAGAACGTCTGAATAATGAGTAATTCTGAGTCATGAGTAATGCTTCCAGATTTGCACTTTTGGCAGCTGAAAGAAGGATTCCCTGTTCATGGTATGTTTGGTGCTTTCCTGATTATTCCCCCTCTGAGGCCCTCATCTTGCTATGAGATCAGGACAAACCAAGCCTTATACCTACAAGGAGCCCTATTGATTTTTGTAGGGTTCCACCCAGGTATAAGTATTAAGGAATTGTGTATAAAAGACTGAGTCAGGTTTTTAAATGTATTTTAATGTATTCATTTTAGTGACATCTTAGGGTGCGTCTACACATGCATTTAAGTGCAACTCATTTAATACACATTATGCTAATGCACATTAATCAGTTTTTGGCAAGTGTCTATATGTGCAGAGACTTGGCACAAAAGTTAGTCCCAAGTCCCTGCTGCACTGCCATTTGCCCCTGTGGCTGCCAGGGGGAGTTTCAGCCTCCAGCCACATGGCTGCCAGCACTTGGCAGCCATGTTGAAGCCTGAGCTATCTGCCACCACCTGGCAGCCATCTGGGAAACTCTGGTCTCTAGCCAGCCCCTTCTCTATCCAGGAGCCACATGTCCAGCACACAGGCAGCAAGGCTCCCTCCTTGCCTACTAGGGCTGTGCAAAACTTTGGTTGCTGATTCAATTCAGAGGAGATTTGGCCTAATTCAGCAGCCAACTCTACAAATCTGAATCGAATCGGGAGACTGATTAAAAGGTCTGAATTGATTCAAAGACTCCAAATTGATTTGGAAAAGATTCAGAGAAGATTCAGAGATTCAGGCAGTCCCTGATCATTGCTACAGGGAGCTGGACCCAGGCTCTGTGCTGATAAAAACGGGGCAGGCTGGAGGACAGAGGAGGGGACCATGCGGGGGCCCCACCAGGCCCCATCCCCTGCCTACTTTCCCAGGCCACCTAAGCACCCCCTGACCCCTGCCCACTCTCCCAGTTCCATAAAAGGTTGCCCCACCCAGCCTCAGCATCCCAGCACTTTAAAAATAAATAAATAAAATAAAAAGCCCCGCACTCACCAGCTACTGCAACAACCATTGGTGCCTCTGGGGGCTCATAGAAGATCCCCCCCATGCAATGTGGAGCAGTGAGGGGCAGCAGGATCACCCTCCTGCCTGGCAGGAGCCGGTGACAGGGCTGGGAGAGCGGGTGGGGGATTGGGCTGGTTTGATTTGGAGATTCAGCCAATTCAGTGGTGGCCAAATCTCTGAATCAGATTCAGCTGATTTGGTGGCAGTCGAATTGCCAAATCAGATTTCGCTGAATCGATTCAGGACAGTGATTCAAATCACCAAATCAAATCGCTGTCCCCCGAATTGGCTAAATCCAAATCTGAAGCAAATACCAGCCACCTTTTGCAGGCATATTGCCTACTTTGCCTCCCCATGATGGGGCTGCCCCTGCCAGAAATGCCCAGTGCCCTGTTGCTCCAACCCAGCCCCTGCCAGCAATGACCAGTGCCCCATGCTCCTGCTGGCTATGGTGCTGGCTCTGCTGGCCTCAGCAGTCCCCCCAGGCTTCAGGACAGCTTCAGGCTTCAGGACAGCTGTGCACACACCAGCAGGAGCCTGGGCACTGGCTGTGGGAGGCCCTGCCCAACTCCCTCCTTCTACACTCCCTCCTCCAGCCCACCTGCCCTGCCACCCACACACCCCCTACCCATCACCACCACCACTCTCAGGACACACACATGGATGAAAAAAAAAAACAAAAAACTTTATTACCCTGTTGCAGAGCACTCAGGTGCCCTGCGCCTGAGAGCAGAAGAACAGCTTGGGAGAGACCACTAGTGGTGAGAAGGGGGAGGCTTAGCTGTCAGTCACCAGGGCAGCCAGAGTCACAAGTGCTGCTTGCTAGGGCAACCGGTGGGGCCAGCTGACAGGAAGGGGCAGGGCTTGGCCCTTCTTAAGCCCAGGCAGGAGGCCAGTTCCCCTCTGGTGGCCAAGGAAGGGGGAGTTCAGGCAGTACAGAGAGAGGGGAGAAGCCCGACTGCATGAGCATCCCAATTGCTGTGATGGGTTGGAGTATTTCCCGGTAGGGAGTGAATGTTGTTTTGGCCAGACGGTTTAGCTTTTTAAGTTATAGCCCGGGGGCTTTGTGTTTTGTGTTTGTTGTTGCACTGGAGGTCCGGGTGAGGCTATTAGGGGTTGGAGGCGGCCTCATAGGGACTCCACAGTAGCGTGGGGACCCTGGCACCAGAGAGGGTGCAGCATTTGGGTTGCATTGGCCCCAGCCCCAGAGTAAAGGGGCAGTGAGAACTTCCAGAGTAAGGGGGCAGTAAGGAGCCCAGAGAGAGGGCCGTGAGGAGTGAGAAGCCCCAGGGCAAGGGGGGCAGTGAGAAGCCCCAAGGAAGCAAAGGAGAGGGTCAAGTCACAACAGGGCCCAGGTCAAAAACTACATCAGTACCATCTGTGAGGCTTGGGCTGCAGTGTAGGGGTGGAAAAGGAGCTGCAGACAGCACCCCCTGGCACCGGGGCACAAAGTGGGCAGCCTCCTGCTAATTACATCAGTCAATTAATCAATTCAAGATCAAGTCGTGGCAGCCGAGTAAGCAGGCAGTTGTCCCTACAGGAGGGCGGAGCCACCAATAGAAAGGCTCCAGTAGAGATATTGCTTTCACATACCCACACAACACCTGCTTCCATCCCTTCCCCCTCAAACAGAACACCTCTCCCCTCAACCAACAAAGCTCCTCCACCACCTTCCCTAACCACCAACAATAAAAAACCTGCTTACAAGTGGGATATGATGTACTAGGAGAAAGTTATTTACAGTATTTTGGGTATTCAAGCCCAGAGTGGGGGGCCATGGCGGGGCCTGTGGGGGCAGGGCCCTAAGGCAAGTGCCAAGCACCCCAATCCCTGGATGTTCCCTGGGGCTGGGCTCAGGCTGGCCACCTGGTGGCAGGGCAGACCCAGCACTGGGCAGACCCAGCACTATTGCACATAAATTTGATACCTGCATTTGCAGGTATCAAATTTAGGCATGATTAGCCTAAGTTAATGTGTATTAAGAGTGCACATGTGTAAATGCACACCTGTAATGTGCATTAACTTAGGCTAATACACATTAAATCGTCTCATGTAGACACACCCTTAAAGATGTAGAGTGGGGTCTAGTTAGATCCTCTAGAACACATAGGTAACAAACTCCTGTTGAAATTGTATAGAAGTTCACACCTTGGCACCTGTGAAAAATCCACTTGGTGCCTCTCTTTGGGTGGCTAAATCCTGTTAGAATTCTCTCTCCATTTCATAGGGCATGGTCACTAATATCATGTCAAATTCTCTATCTATTTTCTGTTCTTGTACCATAATAGGACTGAATATTAATTAGCAAAAAATGAAATACAACATGGACTAATGGCTTGATCTCTTAGCTATGAGCTATGGTGTGAATGCTGTTTCATCTACAACTTACTACTTTAAATTCAATCTGTGTTACTATCCAATAATGTATACTGTTACTCTAATGACTCCTGGATGCTCCTTATGATATAAAATGGTGATCTCAGCCCACTCCCCACTGGACAAGTGTCTAGTCACACTACTTTACTGATTTATTACACATTACAAAACTCTTTCAGTTGATGAGAAATAAAGGAGTAATTCCCCTAGGAAGTCAAAGATGTTTCTATTGTCTGTCTATATGGATATAATGAGAATAATCATTATTTAATATTTGACAGTGACTGAGGAATTTCCCTATCAGTGGTGGCTGGCTCTTGCAAGAATCTTGCCATACACAACTGCTTTGCTTGCCACATAGCTGAACATTTTTTACTTGACATTCAGTGTGCTTTCAAAAAAGGAAGACAAACAATAGATATGATCTTTGCTGCACAGCAAATACAAGAGAAATGCAGAGAAAGGAATATTGGCCTCTTCTGTTTCTTTGTTGATCTTACAAAAACATTTTACGCCATCAGCAGAGAAGGCCTGTGGAAACTTCTATCTAAAAATAGTTGCCTTGACAAATTCATCGTGATTAGATAAATTTCATGATTACAATAGCGAGACAGAAAGAACGTGAAAATATCTGATTTATTTCCATTAACGAAGTGTAAAGCAAAAGCCATGTTCTCACACCCACATTATTTAGTGTCTTGTTTGCTGCCATGGTGTTTGTTTCCATGATCTTGGTAAGGAATTCATGGTGTTTTCCATGATCTTGGTAAGGAATTCAGATTACATTTGGATTGGTGGGAAGCTGTTGAATCTCAAATGACTATAAATGAAAATAATGTTGTATGAGGAATGTGTCCATTAACAACTATTTCCCAATGACTATGCCTTGGTTTCTTATTCCCAGGAAGATACATAAGTCATCATGGACTGCTGTGTAACTGCATGCTTATGCTCTGGACTGATTTTTAGCCTTAAGAGATAGGTTATGTACTGGCCTGCTCCTTGTAAGCCATGCACACCACCAGTCATCATCCTTGCCAGGCATGTGCTTAAAGCTGCAAATAAATGCACTTACCTGGGTAGTACTGTTTCATGTACAGTTCACATTGAGGATGAAGTCTCCAACAGTTTCTGAAGCTAGCACAGCCTTTAGAAAATTTACATGAAGGTCTCTGGGATAGATTTCATAGACATCAGGGCTGGAAGGGACCTCAGGAGATCATCGAGTCCAGCCCCCTGCCCAAAGGGCAGGAAGTCAGCTGGGGTCATAGGATC
>NW_017728909.1:34409012-34453038 GCF_001723895.1 Crocodylus porosus
GACAGTAAAGAAATTCTTCCTTATGTCCAGCCTGAAACAGTCTTGCAGCAGTTTATGACCGTTCGACCTAGTCATCCCTTGGGGCACTCTGGTGAACAGACGTTATCTCCCATTCCAGGACCCTTGATGACAGTAGCATTTGCAGGGGATTAAACAGGAAAGATAATTTTGCAGATAAAACTGAAAGTCATGATCTCTTTCATCTGTGCCAACAAATTATGGACCCCCTACAGCCATCACATCAAGAATCCAAACTGTTTCCACCTAAATTGTCTAGGAAAGCTAACAAAAATAAAAGGTTAAGGATGGAATCCTCCAGCGAGCAAATGTGCAGGGTATAGGCACTATGATTATGAAGGCATAATAAAGATGGTTAAGCCATCTAATGAGGATGTCTGATAACCAGCTCCCCAAGAAAATTTTCTACAGAGAACTGTACTCTGGCAGACAAGATTGTTTTAAAAGCAACTCTGAATCAATAAAGTTTTGAAATTCAAAGCTAGGAACAACAAACACATGAATACAAAGCATTGCAAAAAGTGCCCCATTGTGGTGTACCCAGCTTTGAGAAACATTACATGAGGGATACAGAGCACAAGCTCTAACAAACATTTTAGCATCAGGATCAAACTTCACAGTTCACAATATCAATCATTGTCTGTCCAACCTGTAACTGTACATTCCAGGCAAAAATTGGGCTTATTGGCCATCAGAGAGCCCATTGCTGAATACTTCTACCAGAAAATGAAATATCATGCTGGAAGTTATCCTTGCTAAATGGGAAGGATAACTTAATCCCCAAAATGAAAAGACAATTACATAATTTACCAGTTTTCTTTACTCCCCATCATAACTTTTGGCATACATGCCATCTTTAAATGCTCTGGGCCAAATCTTCCAGCTAGGGCCTATCAGCAGAGGTTCATTGACTTTCAGTGCCAATAGTATTGTTTCTACCTTAGTGAAAGGCTAGACTGTAACATTTGCAAGAAGTGACTTATCCTTGCTTCCCCACTTGCTAAAGGAGGGAAATTATCCGCCGCTGGTTCTTGTCAATAGCATATTACTTCCGTTTTAGTGATTGCTAACCAGCATGTTTTGTGGGGCAAGCCTTCACTCTTTCCATTCCCAGTCTTGTGAAGATATTTGCTGACTGATTACATACAATGACAATTCAGCTTATCTCCCATTCTAGGACCCTTGATGACAGTAGCATTTGCAGGGGATTAAACAGGAACCTTATGCCCCTTTACTCCCTTGCACAGCTATATAAGGCAAAAAGCCACTTTATTAAGGACCCAAAGGATCTAAGGAAAAGGTACAGCTCTATAATAGCTCTCCCTGCATTTGCATTTTAGTCAATGGGAAAAAATATCTAAAACACACAAGTTCAATTATTTGTTTTTCATTTTCATGCTATAAATGTTTCTGTATTGATGTGAAACACTCGATTGCTTCAACATGTTGTAAATCTGAGCAAAATATTATAGTAAGCAGATAGTTTGTGGGACTATAGGTTTTAGCTGTTGCTTAACTACTTCCTCCAGCCTGAGAATTTTGAGGTCAATCCAAGGCCAAGCTATAGCTGAGTCAGTCTGTTCTGGTGACACAGCAATACATCCATCTGCTGAGTGAAGCAGCAAGGGAAGGGAGGTTGGGAACATTGGATCCAGCTTCATAACTTCACTCTGTGGCTACAGGGCTCCTTTAAAATGTGTGACACCATTACGAAGACTATATAATGAAGGGAGAGGGATGAAAACCTTCAGGAATATTTGTACCAATATTTCCAAAACTCAATATGTGAGTTTTCAAAATTCAGATCGGAGATAGAATGATCACTTTTTGGTGTGTGCATGGGTCATAGTATGATGGAAAGAGACACAAATTGTGTTAAAGAACTGAATGTGAATATTGAACATTTGTTTACCATGATTCCATGAGGCCAATAAATGGACCACAAGAAGCATCTGTCAGAAATATAGTGTTTTGATTTCCAAGAAAGCGATGGTAAAGCCATGTCATTTAAAGAGAATACTTCGTAAATTTGAAGCATGCCAGCTCATAAAATGACACTGAAAACTTTTCATTAAGGAATCTGGTTTTGTCTGCACCTTAAAAGAACCACAGCAAACAAAAAAAAGACCCCTAGAAAAATGCTCCACAATCAATTTGATTAAATTAAGTAAAAACAAATACAAAGTCCTGCACTTGGGAGGCAATAATTGCATGCACAAATAGTGATTGGGGAATGACTAACTAGGCTACGGAGGAGGATCTGGGTTTACAGTAGACCATAAGTTGAAGATAAGCCAACAGTGTGCTCATTAAAAAAAAAAAAAAAAAAGAGGAGTCAACAGCATTCTGGGTTGTATTAACAGGAGTTTTACTTGCAAATCAAGAGAAGTGATTCTGCCATTCTCTCTGACACTGGTGAAGCCCCACCTGGACTTCTGTGTTCAGTTTTGGGCCCCACACCTCAAGAAGGATGTGGACAGATTAGGAAGAGTCCAGCAGAGAGAGATAAAATGAACAGAGGCCTAGGAAGCATGATCTTTGAGGAAGGGCTAGAAGAGTTAGGGTTATTTAGCCCCTCAGAAGAGATGAGTGGGATTTGATTACAGCCTTGAAATACCTGAAGGCAGATAGCCTGTTCCAGTCCTTAGCCACTTTCACAGTCAGAAAGTTCTTCCAAATCTCCATCTAAGTTTCCTCTCCTGAGGTTTCTGGCTATTGTTCCTAGTCCTGTTCCCTACAGCCACAGAAAACAGACTATGTAAAGAAGTTGTGGAATCTTAATCCCTCTGTTTTCAAGAGCAGATTAGACAGACACTTGGCTCGGATCATGGGTAGACTTAAGATTTTGAAAATGGGGATTCAGATGGTGTGGCACATCACCCATAACACAACAAAACACATTTTTCTCAAGTTAAAGAAAAATTAGATGCTTTACCAATATGCTAGGGAACTAGCTCTATATTATTCAGTTAAGATTAAAGCAAAAACAGCTAAAATTATCAGAGCATGCACTAATGTGCTAGATTATATATTAAGTTTTTAAAAAGCACAACAAACTCAGGAAAAAATAGTCAAAATATACTGTTTCATTAGTTCTGGTCATTATAGTTAAATATCCATCTCTTGTTCAGATTCATAAAACACAATCTAGTCTTCTTGAGCATCTGGACAGACCCCTAATACTTCACTGTCATTCATTTCTACACATAAATTAATATTACCACACCCAAGTTGTGGTTTTTAGCTAAAAATATAAACAGTCTTCAGGGCTATAAAATAGGAGAGAGACATTACCAGGAATGGCTAACAGACAGCAAAATTGTAGAAGAAAGGATAGGTTGAATGGTGGAACATCAAAGCTATTAAAAAAGAGAGAGAAGGTTGTTAGCAT
The DNA here is from genome assembly GCF_001723895.1 of Crocodylus porosus. Classification (NCBI taxonomy): domain Eukaryota; kingdom Metazoa; phylum Chordata; order Crocodylia; family Crocodylidae; genus Crocodylus; species Crocodylus porosus. Next base: position 34,412,422 of record NW_017728909.1, read on the forward strand.
CTTTAAAGTGGAGAGGGATTACCAGGAATCAGGGAGATGATAATGAACCATAAAGTCAATAGAGTCTCTCACCACTGCCTGAATAGAAATGCCACTGCCCCTCCCAGGTTAGTTGGTTTTAAACTTTGGGTGGAGCAAGATCAAAAGGGTGTGGGGGAGAGAGAGTATGCAGCTGCACCTCTCCTGCATCTGGCTCTGGCTGGGATGACTTAGTCAGGGATGTTCCTGGTTTGAGCAGAGGGCTGGACTAGATGACCTTGTGACATCCCTTCCATCCATACTTTCCTGTGATTCTATACAACAAACCAATACTAAATAGTTTATTTATTCTTTGGATTTATTAAAGTGTTTGGTTCATGTAAAACAATTCAATATTAGTGATATAGCCTGTCAGGTTGAAATTCCACAAAAAGCAGTGCTCGTTTTCAGATCCATGCTCATGGTTGTCATTGTCATCTACTTAGCATCGTAGTAGCACTTAGTTCACACCAAATGGCTTGATGAAGCTATGTAAACACATAGTAAAGACCTTTTCTAAGGATAATCCATTCCCCTATCATCATGCACAACAGTAAAATAGATGTTTGGCTCAAAGGGGTCTACAGGAATATTCATTCCAGACCCTTGCATGACCGGCAGTCCAAAAATCTTCCCCAAACCCTCTAAGACACATTTAGGATTTTCAGTACAAAACTAAAGGCCTCAAACACTACAGGGTGCCACAGGAGGTGAGTAGATGAAGTGACCAATACAACACAAATTATGAAGCTGGAACACCTGGAAGTTGTGGTTTGTAGGGGTCTGCCAGGGAGTGCATTGAGGGCCCCCCCCCACTTCCCCCAGCTCAACAACTGTCCAGGAGGCACCAGTGCCCCCTAGCGCACTCCCCAGCCGACCCAGAAGTGGACCAGAAGTGCTTCTGGTCCACTTCTGGGTCTGCATGCTGGGGTGCCCCCTGTGCTTCTGTGGAACACTCCATGCACCCCAGCATTACAGCATTCATGAGCCACCTGCTACCTAGCGGTAGAAAAGACATTTAAAGCTGTATCTATGTCCAAATTGCCAAATCTTTCCAAATCGATTCAGAGGGTTCTGATTTGTTTTTGAGAGATTAAAGGGTCCTCTTATTCAATTCAAATTTGAAGATTCAGCCACAGGATCAAGCCGAATCTCCACCGAATCAAATCAGAGGCCAAAGCTCCATACAGCCCTAGCAGTTTGTTCTTTAGTATAGTAGCACCTCTTGTTTCAATAAGATGAGTGTAACAGGGTAGTCTGTCCCTTTAAGAGGGAACTGACAGCCCTGTTAAGAGAGCCCAGCTGCAGGGCAGGGTTAGTCAGGGAATGTTCTGCTAAGAGATTTTAAGAGGTCCCAGAATAATAAGCAAGAGAGGAGGAATCAGGTTGTAAATACAGTTGCTTGCTACAAGAAGGTCAGGTTGCTGTGCTGGGAGTCAGAGCCAATGTGCCTGCAATAAGGCAAAAGGGTCTTTCATGGTTTCATAGTTGGTTGGGTTGGAAGGGACCTCAGCAGATCATCAAGTCTGACCCCTGCCATGGCAGGAAAGAGTACTGGGGTCAAACTACCCTGGCTAGGTGATTATCCAGCCTCCTTTGAAGACCCCCAGGGTAGGAGCAAGCACCACTGCCCTTGGAAGCTGGTTCCAGATCCTAGCCACCCTGACTGTGAAGTAGGGCCTCCTAATATCTAACCTGAATCTACTCTCAGTCAATTTATGGCTGTTATTCCTTGTTACTCCCAGAGTCTTTGTTTTATTGGTTGCCTAAATACTGTATTATGAAAGGGCTGGCTGTGGAGTTCCTCAGGGAGAAAAGCCCAGGCTCAGAAGCCAGCAAGCTAGGTAACTTGCTTAAATGATTGGTTTCCCCCTTCCCTCCCCATGTTACTTAACATTTTGGCTTTCTTTCTATAACTCAGTTAATTAATTTCATTGACTGTGTGGCTTATCACTTCCTTCAAAATACTAGGGGTCTAATTCTTATTTCCATATAATGTTAGATGATACTTTAGTCACCTGATCAATGGGAGTGCCTCTGAAGTAACAGATATCTTGGTGTTAGCACAGGTATCAGAACAGACTGTAAAGATAAAACTCAACACATTTCTGGAAATTTCCTGATGACTATTGTGCAAGGGAGGCAGACAGTTCAAATCATGAGTGCTCTGAGATCTTAATATTTTCAGTTGTAACTTACAGAAAAATTGTATTGAAACTCATATCAACAAAGCACATTATGTTGTTATGAGCCTCTAGTTAAAGCAACAGACTTTAAAGGTGTGCAAATTGTTCACCCCAAAGCAGCAAAACAAGCTCCTGTCTGGTTTTAGACTGCATCAAATACAAAACTCAGAGGCAGTTTGCCAAAAGTTCCAACAGGTTTTGCAAACTATTGAAGCAAACCTGGTCATATCTTTTTTACCCATCATGTAAAAATTCTAATTTTGAATTATAATGACCAAAAACAATAACAATCAAGTCAAAACTACTTTACTTTGTTCTGCAATGACATTTTAGAATTGTTCAAGTTCAGAACTGTAAGTAGAGCTCAAGGTACGAAGAACTTGTAAGGTTTTAAAAATAGTGTTCACTTAAACCTCTGGGGAGTATGTATAAATGATAAGTTTTGCACAGCTCTAAAGACAACTACAGTTTTCAGCTTAATTAGAGAAATACATCAGTTCACTGTGCTCTAATCACTAAAGTAACTTTCTGGATTATATGTGAGCATTTGTTTTTCCTGTATCTCGGTGAATACAGTGTGCCATAAGCCTATGGAAGTTATATTTCTTGATTGTGGTAGTAATGCGCCTGCCTGGTGACATCAGAATTTCTGATGATCTGTTTGGTGGTTCTCTAATTTTTCTATCATTCTACATGAATTAGTTAAAAACTTTTCTCGACTTCAGTGAGGGTTCTGTTTAAAGAATGAAGGCAGGAATTGACCCACTGTAATGAGCTCTAAGTAGGATAATATATCCCATGCTCCACATTGTTACACTCTTAGTGCCAGATAAATGGCTTTTGTCACTGATATGAAAATTTACCGCAGCTGAGGATCTGCCTCTTGGAATTTATACTAGGATAAATCCCTGAATCATTTCCCCAAGATGATGCCAGCCATACTGCCTTTTCAGCTCCCTATTTACTAACAACTCAGAGACCAGGAAAGAAGGGACAAGATAACATCTGGATGAAGGAAGGACAAATAAAAAAGAAAAAGGTTCTTATTACCAGAGACTTCTCAAAGCACTTTATTTATTTTTGTTTTCTTGGTGTAGAATGGCTGGGTGGGTGTTTTTGGGAGCAAACTTAATTCCTTTAAGTCCCTCTGTTCTTTAGGAACTTTCTGTGCTTTGAGACCACTCAGAGCCATCTCCTGTTCGGGAGGAATTAGGGTAAGTTCTAATAACAAACAGATTTTTGAAAAGCCTTTTCTATTTTATTACAGGACCATCAAAAAGGAAACAAAAAAGGCCTGAATGGGGTTGACTTTCTTTTTGGCCTGAACAAAAGTCCCAGAATTTAAGACAAAAGCAAACAAACCTAATTCAAAAAAATGACACATGCCAGTGTCCCGGCTCAAAGGCTAAAAACATTCTCATAAGGATTCCATCTGAAGGGAGAGCTCAGCTGGGTTCCGCCGAGTCCAGTGGAGCTAGGACTCCAAAGGACGATAGGCAAGTGATTTAGGAACTGGCCAGAGGTGTTCCAAGCTGGTGTATGTGGCAGAGAAATAGGAAGGCCAGGTTTTGAAAAAGTTCTAGGAAGAACTCAGTAATGTGATGCTCTTCTTATTAGGTGAAATGTGCACTTGGAAAAACAAAATTAAACATAATAATAAGGAATGGTCAATAAAGTGGTCTAGTGGTTCTAAAAACTGTAATATACAAATATTATTTTAATGTTTTAGTTATGACATTTACTCAGCCTTCTCTTTATCACAAAAGCATTCATGTCTAACACTGTGGAATTTTTTTTTTCACAGAATTCAGAAATGCAACATGAAATTGAAGTTGGATACAAATTACAAAATTCAGGTTTGTACCTCTCCAAATTCTGGGGACACGGAGATCTGTTACCCTGGCTTGGGCTCATTAATTAGAACTACTCAATTAGTTAGTTAGTTATTGAAAAAAAAAAAAGTGATCTGCATGTGATGTATATATTGATACAGTCTCCTCCTCCTCTCACTTACATCAGTATGTCAGAAGTATAACCCCAATGTTCTACATAGCACTTAAATTTCTGCATTGTTGGTTTAGGTAAATGGGTTTGTCATTGAGCTTTGATAATTTACATAGGTTGAAGAGCTTCCCTTTGGAGTTTAGCAAGTTAAAACTCTATTGTAGAATTTGCCATAGGGTTGGAATCTCTCTCAGTAGGAGTGCACATGATGTACTAGTGGCTTACTGAGGAAAATGGAAGTTGATGTCAAGGATCTACTAAGTATACTTCTACATCTAATGAATATGATGGAAAAATGGGTTTGAGATATATCTGGATGATTAGATAACATGATATATTTAGTTTGTAAAATAAGAATTATTGGCACTAATGCAAAGGTACTGTAAAAAATACAGGTCAGAAAAGAAAACCATTATAAATGGTTATAAATACATTGTGTGCCATGGCAGAACATCACAAAATCTTATGAACCCCTCAGGTCAGAAAAGTGTAGTCATCAAGCTGAAGGAACATATCATAAGGGTACAGGGGACAAAACCTAGAAGTGTTTGAGCAGATCTGGCTGTTCAATGTGTAATAGGATCTGCAAGATACCTGGGAATAATGGACAACTGTCTCCAGCAGTTATTAGATTGGGCATGCTAAGAATACTAGGAAACAGGAGACTGAAAAAATTGAACCACCTAACTGGGTTCAAATGGAGACTGACTATACACATCCCTATGAGTAGGAATCTGCATTCCCCAGGGCCAAGTAGCAATCCCTTGGATTATGCCCCTGCATGTGGACTCTGGTACACAGCAAGTTGCCCCGGGTGGGGTAGGGGAGGCTAGAACCAGCACCTGGGCTGGCCCCAGCAGCCTTACCTGGGATTCTGAGGGTCTCCCAGGGCTCCAGCATCAGCAGCCTGGGTGTGCAGAGCCTGGCTGGCCAGACTCCAGTTTTGGGCAGCACACGCTGCTAACATTTGCACTGCCCCACTGTAGAAGAGTGCTACAGTATGGGGACTGCCTGCTGGCTAGCCCTACACTTGAACACCCTTGTGCCCCAGCCAGCCTCTCTGCAGCACACTGAGCCAGGGCAGAACAGCCCTGGGCTGGCAGGCTGACATCCTGGGCTCCATACCAGCCTAAAGCTGCTACACCTTGGCTCAACATACTGCGGTCCTGAGTGAACATGTAAATGCTGCACCCAGGAGAAATAAACTCCAGCATGAACTGCACTGGAGCTTTTCTACATGCTAACTGCACATGTAGATGCACCCACTGGGCACATCTACATGTGTGCTTTAATGTGCAGTAGACTATTTTACTTCACATTAAAGCATCACATAAAAATTGTGACATTACACTAATGCACAGTAAAATAGTCTCCAGCACATCAAGCATCACAAGAAAGTGTGCAAATGCACTACTGCATATTAGCACAGCCTACTGTGCATTAACTTAGCACCTCACATGAGAGAGGTGAAATTTAATGTACATTAGAAGAGGTGCACTAATGCACATGTAGATGCACCCACTGAAACATCTCTCTCTTTTTACTGAATAGTGGTAACATAGAGTAAGATCATTTTGGACCTCTGAAATTCTAGCAAGAGGTTTGGATAGATGAGATAATAAAGCAGCTAGTAATCAGTTTGGATTTCATAAAAGCTAGTAAATGTGCAATCAATTAAAAGGTAAAATGCTCTGGAATTCAATCTCTGGAAATACTATACAAAGTCATGGCCCAGGTGAAAAACCTGGTTTGTAGGCAATGCATTTGCAGTGAGCAAGTTGTTCTGCCACTATGGACTGAAAAATATAATAATAACTACATGCTGTGCTAGGTTTCCAGCAAAGGAGATGAGACAAACCAGTGAGTGATGGGCATAAGCAACAGTAGGAAATATTTGGCCAGGCTGGGCAGTGCAGAGCACGCTTGCTGGACCCTGCACCTCCCTCCCGCAGGGCCGTTCTGAGGCCAGCATGCACTGGTGCGGTGCAAGAGCTCATGGCAGAGGCACTGGACATGGTACTGCAGCAGCAGTGGTGCTGGAGCCACCGTCACCAACCCAGTTTAGGAGCACTAAGCCCCATTAGCTCTGGCCTTCCGCCACCTATGGTGATGGGTTTGCCTGGTTGTAGCAGATACATTGAAAATAGAGGTTCTGTAGTTCTGTATCAGCTTGAAAACTACTGGACATTGAGGATGTAAAAAAACCTAAGCCTACTAAGCAAGAATTTTTATTGGTAAAACATAGTAATTGTGAGCAGGAGCCATGATGCTTGTATTTCATAAAATCCCCTACGTAGTAGTATCTTGTGAGGGCACCAATGGTGTTATATTGCCTGGGAGAAACACATTTAGGGACTTATGCTTCTACCAGACCAGGCACCTTTTACTTATGACACAAGATCCACAAGCCTGGCAATGCAAGATACACCATTGTCTATGATATTGGCACCAACCTGAAGGGAGTTTCTGCCTGTATTAACTCTATCCTGTACTTGTAGGCCACCAGAGCGGTCAGCTATTTGAAGGAGACCACAGATTTCCTCAGAAACTTGATTCCATTGACAAACTTCTAACAGTGACCATATGACATCTCTATACCAACATCTCCCATAAGGAACAATTACATGCCATAAGGAATATTATCCCTGATGATAGCACCATTTCTGTTTCCATTAAGCTCTACCTCACACAGCTATTTCAGATGAGAAGACTCACTGTACCTACAAACAAATGGCTCTGCCAAAAGTATGTGCGTCCACCTCCCTTGCCTCCCTGCGCTGATACAGCTATGGGAAGAGGTTTGAAAGAGTTGACTTGGAGTAGTTCCACAAGCCTACGTAGGACCCCTGGATATGACTTGGGAAGGATCCTGGACAGTGCTTACTTAACTACAAACAATTGGGTCCCAGGACCAAACCCAAAGTTAGGCACAGAAAGGACCATCTGAGAAGATAGAAGAGGGACAGCATTTTTATGGGTCAGCACCAAAACCAAAAATACAGCTGTGGAAGCTGAGACCAGGAGAGCTGTGGCAGGTTCCCCAGTAAATCAAAATGCCCAGAGTCTCTCCCAGCCTGTAGATTTCACTGAAAGTAAATCAGGCTGAGAAGGAGAGAGAGAGAAGCTCCAAGACTATTTGAATGGAAATAAAATTACTATGGGCTGGTGATGTGAAAAAGTTCTGACAAAAAAATATCAAGGATGTAAATAGATACCTACATAGTTTAACTGGCTGCATGTGCAATTCATAAAACATTTATTTTTCCTATTGAGGATGTGCCTCTGAATACCACTACTTCAGACTCCATTGAAGCAACTGGAAAGAGCGGAGATTGGGGTTTAGTTATGATGGGGTTTAAGTAAAGCCTCATTGATGCTGAGAAGCAGGGTCACCATTCTGTATTCAGCATGTGTAAGACTTAGATCACCTCTTTTCTCAGGTCAGACAACTATAGATGCTACCAGTCACTGCCAAACAAGTGAATTCAGCCAGGTGCCAAGGTATGGATGTGGGGAAATGTTGCTGATGGCTGAATGCAAATGCACAGAGACTGGTTATTGTTGGTGAAGGGTATGCCGAGGGCAGAAGTAGCCAGAAGCACCTACCAAACAAGACAGAAAAATGGAAAGAGAAGCACAGAAAACCAAAGATAAGTGAGAGAGGATTTGCACAGCCTTAGACACAAACAACTGATTTTTTGGCCAAACTGAATTAACAACAACAACAACAACCGCACACAATTCTGATAAAAATGAAACAAACTATGAAGCAAGAACCTAGGTGTCCCCTCTCCCAGGTAACAGCCCTAAGCACCAGCCTATAGAACTAGTGGGCGTATCTACATGAGATTCTCCAAGTGCGGTAGACTAATTTGGGGCACTTTCTCTGGATGCTTGGAGACATCTAGCCTGCCTGAGAGGACTTGAACCTACATCCCCTATCTTCCAGAAGAGTACTTTAATCACTCCTATAGACATGTGCAGGGAGCCTGCTCTAATGCGCTGGAAATCCATGGGAGCAGACTTGGGTAAATTGAGTCTACTGGAGCATGGAAGTTGATGTGCTCCAGCAGCTTTCCACATCACGTACATCACCATTCTTGTACATCCCCATGCTGAAAAAAAAAGGCAGTGGCGTGCTTTGAAATAAAACATTTTCAATGACCTTTAATTCAAAGCACCCTGCCATCATTTTTTCAGCAATGGGACACTGATGTACATGATGTGCAGGCACTTTTCATTCATACGGCTTGCTAAGTAAAGCACCTGGTGCTGCATCCAAGACAATGCGTAAAAAAATTGCTCTATGTTGTAATGTATTCTAGAGTAGGTCTCTTGAAGGTGTTCCACCTTATATAATTACTTAAAGAAAAAGAGACAAAATGAGAGCAGATGCATCTACATGTTCAATAATGTGCCATAACTATGGCACATTAAGTTAAGTACCTGTAATGACAAGTTCTAACAATGCATCGTAATTGGCGCTACTGTGCATTAACTCAAATGAACAGTCTCTTTGTGATGCTAATGTGCAGTAGACTAAGTCTACTGCACACTAGAATGAATTTTGCTCGCTGTGCTAATGTGCAGTAGAATTAAAGTGAAAGCATTCTATTCGGATATTTTCAAAATTGAAGTTTTGAGTGTGAGTTTTTAAAAAATTTAATTTAAGTACAAGATTTTTTTAATAAGTCCAGATCCAAACTAACTGGGTTCAATTTTTGTAGATTAGAAACAAAATGTTTTCAAAATTCTATTTTATGAAAGTGTTGATATTATTGGTTTTCATTCTAATTTGGATTTTTTTTTCCATTGAATGGAATTACTTGTGAAATAGAAAATCCAATTCCTGACCAGTTTCAGTTACCTCTTTGGTATGCTCTCCTGTTTGCTCAGCCCCACAGAACTCTCTTTTAGGGATTGTTTGGAAGAGATAAGAAGGGGGCCTGGTAGTGAAAATATGTGGAGATGTAAGCCTAAAGTTATGTTTATTATAGTATTGCATACTGTGTAAAACAAAATCTTTTTAGAAGCCATTACATGAGTCATGATGCCATTACTGGCTACCCCAAGCCTCTTGATATACACTATGCTATATAAATATGGCATAGTGCATTACATTATAGAATGCCAATTAATAAAGAACTTTAAACCACAAACATCAGCACCTTTCTATATCACAAACTTTCTGCTCAAGGTATAAGACTTTTCTTCCACCTTCCCTTTTCCAATGCACATATTTAAAACACAGTGCATATATTTTAAAAAAATGGGGTGGGGGGAATGAAAAGAAAAAATTTTTGCCTTGGTGAGAGAAAGACAGAAAGAAAGAGCAACTCATGAAAAGTCAATTAAGTCAATTAAGGCCCAATACCTAAAAAAATACAAAATCTAAGACTCAGCACACCACGAGGTGTTCTGAAGCTATGGCGATTAAACTTCACAGAAACATTAATAGACTAGTCTAGATAGGCACTTAAGTACATGTGACCTGATTTCTGAGATGTCTACTAACCACAACCCCACTGATTTTTTTTGTGTGTGTGTGCGTGTGTAAATCACACAGAAAAATCTAACCTGAAACAGAATCTCATTTCTTCATTCTGTGCTTTGTTCATCCTTCCTGCCAAGAAGATTATGACAGATCTTTCCTTCCTACAAATGCTCAGTCTGGCTCTCGGCTGCTGTTAAGTAAACAAACTAGCTTAATATTACACAAATGACAATAGTATCATCATGATAGAGATAAAACTACTTTCAATGACACTATACAAAGGAAAATTCAGAGGAAAAATTAAATGGGTTTGTTCTTGACAGGGGTACCATAAAAGATATGCAGCTTGGTTGTCTTTAGGTATTATCTTTCTTAAGGCAGAAAGTATTTATACAACCAACTTCTATAAAAAAAACTTTAAAGTTTTAGGATTAAAGCCTAATTTATTGAAGACAATTGAGAAGAACCCATTGATTTCAATGCACCATCTTCTCAAGAAGATATTCTTCTTCTTTGTTCACTACATATTTATTATTTACAGGGCATTAACCCATGAAACCATCCTCTATTTCAGGACTGTCCAACATCCAGAAAACTGGGGACCACAGAGCTGGGCACCACATACTGCATGGGAAGATAGGCTCCCACGCACTCCAATGGCTGCCTAGGGCCCACCCTTCCTTCACCCCTACACATACAGAGCGGGCAGCCCAGCTCCCCATCTCTCCTGGCTGTGCACACCATGCAAGCTGCCAAGCTCTCTACTTCATACAGCAAAGGCAGTTTTGCATTGTGCAGCAGTGCCCTCCCCTCCTCCTCCTGTGTGCATACATACCTGCAGTGTGAGCAGCCGACTCCCTTGCTTTTTGCACACGTAGTTTGGGCACTCTAGGTCCTTCCCAGCCTCTGAGGCAGGAACAACCTGGGGCACAGAGAGTGGCAGTGAGGTTGGAACCTGTGGGCCACATGTAGCCCAGGGGCAACTAGTTGGATGACACTGCTTTAATGGAAGGAAGGCAGACTAAAGAATGCCCTAACACTAGGAAGTATTAGCTCTTGGAATACAGGTTTCTCTCGATTTATGCGGTACATGTGTTCCAGAAAAAGTGTGCATAAATCGAATTTGCATAAAGTGGGCAGCACTGGGCTCTTCCTGGCACTCAGCAGAGATACTGGGAGGGCAGGTTGTAGGGGTGGGCTATGGCAAATTTTGGGGTGGCAGCAGCCCTCCTCCCATTGCCATGGCCTGCCCCAAGAGCTGGGAAGAACCTGGTGCCACCTCTAGCCCCAGCCAGTAACGGCCGCCTGCTCTCATCCCACGTGCAGATCTGGGAGTACGTGCCCCCAGGAAGACCCCAACAGAGCTCCCCAGCCCTCCTGGGCTGCATGTAGCAGCAAGAGCCATACCCCTCTCCCCCTGTCCCGCACCCACTCATAGTTTCATTTGCTTTTCTCCCTGCTGTACCTCAGGAGCACCCCTGCTACCCTGCTGTACCCTGCACGACACCCCTGCCGCCCAGCCCTTCTCTTACAGACTTACCTAACTGTGCCCCAGGCCTCCACGACCCCACTCACCCCAGCCCCTGCTGCAGTGGCCCCAGGAGCAGCTGACACCACCTGCCTACACCATGGCATGGCGCAGCCCAGGGGCTGGGGCAAGTGGAGATAAGTGGAGCCCCAGAGTCAATCACATTAGAGTATTCATTATACCTCGCATATAATGAATCTGGGGTATAAAAAGAATCATTGCATTAAGAGCGAATTTCCATATACAGAACCTGCATAAAGTCAAGGGAAACCTGTAGTTCCTCTAGAAAATTGTTTTAAAAATCGCTAGTGAGTTTTAACTATTGAACTAAGCACTATTAAGTTTAAAGTAGGGAATAATCGAATGGTGGCAGGGGGACTGAATGGATGATCTAGTAGACACTTCTCATCCCTAACTCCTATGATTCTACAAAGCCAGTACAGTTTCATAGGACAGGTTATTTGTGTGTCAGAATATAGTGCACCACCTGAAAAAAATTAAGAGACAATAATATTTCAAATCAGCCTGTGAATCACTAAAACCTGCAGTAACAGTATCCTTGGTTTTTTAAGAGGAAGCATGCCTGGTGTTTGAAAGAACATTCTTTGTGCACAGTGACTTTTAAAATATGGGCTACATCTCTGTTATACCAACCTTTCCAAATTAATGAGTGATGAGGAATTTGAGAAGTCTGGTGCACATGTGGCTTGGCAGGTGCTTTATATTTAAAGGCACATGAGGTTGTGTCAAATTGTGTAGAGCTGCTCTAATCATAACCTCCGAGAATCAGTCATTGTTTACTTTAACACTATCATAAGCACATCTGGGTAATTCTTTAAAAGAACGGTAAAAGTAATTAATAATGAATTGGATTGCAAATCCGATAAAGTATTTATGACATCCATGTTAGTACCAAATGAATTCATCATGGTTACTGTTATTATACAATATTAAAAGAATAATAATATGGGCCAATATTTGAATGTGTTACAACCAGGTATAATAAATACTTTCAAGAAGCATTGTTTTTTTATGGAGACATTATAATAGCCTTGCAATTTTTTTTTTAATTTTTTTTTTACATTTAAAGGAAATATATTTTTTCATCATTCTCCAGACATAGGACATAAAATAGAATCAATTTATCTGCTAAGTTTTCATGATAATTTTGCAAGATTTTATTACAGCAATGGGACAAAATTCACTGCACCTTCAACTGTCTTTACAACAGCTTTATTGTATGAAGGGTATAGAAATACTGCAACTCCAAATAATTGGGAATGACTAGTTAAAATGGCCCAGTTAGATTTTATAAATTGGCCTGGCTACATTTAAATCAATGAAGCAATGTCAGTTTACAGTAGCCAAGGGTCTGACCCAATGTGCCAATGAAAGTAAGAACACTGTATGGAATCTGGTGAAAGCTTAACATTAGAAGTATGACATATTTGAACCATGTATCAGTAAGAAAGCTTGAACCAGAATATCACATACTCGGACAAAGCATCTAGCAGTTAATATATAAAGTTTCCTTAAAAAGAAGCCAAAAATGTTTTCATTATTCACCACTGACATAAAAGTCATTTAACACCAGGATGGGAAGTTTCTGCAACACTCACCCAGAGAAAGAGGTCTTGTGATAAACTTGCTTGGGAACAGGAAGAAAAGACAGTGTACTCTACACACACACACACACGCACACAATTATCCTGCTATTCCATTTACAGCAATGTCAATCCCCAACTGACTTTGAACTGACTAGTTTTGAAATGTCAAACCCTGTGGGATTTCCAGAACTTAACATCACAGTAAGTCAGCCCAGTGCAGAAAACTGCAAACACCATGTCCCTTCAGGAGCATAAGATTAGCTCTTCATATAGCTCTATCTGCATTTCTATGGCAGTTACTCCCACATCTACTTTTCTACCCACTTCAACTTCTCCCTTTCCACATAACCTCATTTTGCATCTCCATTTCCAGAACCTTCTCCTGGATGGCCTCTTTCTTCTCTCAAGTTTTGCCGTGTAAAAATATTGTGCTTGCCCTCAAACCATCTCTTCCATTCCTTTAATTAGCTAATTACTCCACTAACTTTTCTAAGATATCTCCTAACAAATGTAGGTACATGGTTGCATACCAATTTTGCATCTTTATAACTCCATTGGCTTTATTAACGTGCTCTTGATTTATATCAGTACGAGATGGGACTCAGACTCAGTGGCCATGTCCACATGTGGTATGATAGTTTGGTTCGCCAGGGTCAACTAGCAGCAGTGCACCTTGAGCCACTGCTACTTGCCCCCAGGGAATGCCCATGCCACCCAAACTCTGGCACGTGGCAAGTTACCCTGGAGGGAAGGCTGGGGCTGGCACTGTGCTGGCCCCAGCAGCCTTACCTGGGGTTCTGGGGGCATCCCTACACGCAGCAGCAGCAATTCTGCTGTGTGGAGCCTGGCTGGCAGCCACAGCACACCTTCAGGCGGCCTGGCTCTGCTTTTGAGCAGCGTGTACTGCCCATGCGTGTGCTGCTCCACATTCTTCTTTCACGTTTATCCAAGGGTCAAAAACCCTTCCACACTGCTCCCTTACAGCACGAAGAACAACTGAATGTGCAATATGTGGCACTGGAGATGCGTCTGCACCACCACATACTGCACGGCTGCACTAGTTTGGATGCGGCCAGTGAGTATTTTCTTCTTGCTCTGTCCCCCTCCTTCTCACAAATCCTGTTGGTTTTCCTCTACACATCATTTAAAATTTCCCTCTCCAATTCCACCACTAATGTCTTACATCATGACCAAGGCATAGGCTATCTTGACCTGTACAACTTCTTCCTCTCTTATCCTCATTTGTTTTAGTCTGCTATGATGAGTTTGTCACCTACTTTGCAGGCAAAATTCTGCAAAGCCATCTGGTATGGCTTGGCAACCACCAGTTTTGCTTCAGTCAGAATCTGAGACTGAGGAAGCTCAGTCTTGTCCTCCTTCTATAGATTAGTTTAAAATTGTTATTACCTACTGATACAGATAATGTGCTTGAAAGGATGAGACAATCAGCTGTGAACCAGGCCCATACCCATCCTGGGTTGTAAGTCAGCCAGGGGAGACTGGAACCACTGCAGACAGGGGTTGTGAGCACCTCCCTTTGGGAGAGCAGAGTATTGGATGCTCTGAAATCCATGACTGACTAGCCCCTGCTCAACGAATCATCATTTGATGCTGACTCTCCAATCACCCCTTTTTGGAGGAAAGTCATTGAATGGGTAATCACCTGACAGTTCCAGATGCATCTAGATATCATTGATTTCCTGGACCCCCAGTTTGGCTTTTCTCCTCCATATATCATAGAGACCACACTCATGGCCTTGGTCAATGATCTTTACCTGGAGATCAACAAGGGTAGTTGTGCCCTGCTGATCTTATCTGATTTTTCAGCACCCTTTGATACAGTTGACCAGGAGGTGCTGATAAAAAATTTACATGACCTGGTGGATATTGGTGAAACAGCTCTACATTGGTTCTTCCCTTTCCAAGCAAGGATATCAAAGAAGGAGGTGATGGACTTCTCATCTCCTTGGGTTCCCCCTAAGTTCTATCTTGTTGCCCCTCCTGTTCAATAGGTACATGAAGCCATGGGATTAAGACAGCAAAGATTTGGAGGGAGGTGCCAGCAGTATACTGATGACACCTAGCCCTACCTCTCCCTCACTTCTGACCCTGGCCTGACAGTCTCAGTCCTTTTCCCATGCCAGGCTGCATTTTGGGACTGGATACAGGAGAATAAATTGAAACTGAATCCATATAAAACAGATTGTGGTGAATGGCCTGGGAGGAACTGGAGGGGAACTTGTTGCAGGGAATAGGACACCTATCATTGATGGAGTTCACTTTCCCCTTATCACTCTGGTTTGCAGCCTTGGGGTGCTTCTGAATCTTCTACTGCACCTGGATTTTCAGGCAGCAGCCAAGGCTGGGAGCATCTTTTACCAGTTCCATCTAGCAATAAGACTGTGACCCTTTCCTCCAGACTCTGATCTGGCCACTATCTTTTGCACCCCTCAGCCTTCGTCCACTGTATAAGACTGGGAAGCATCTCCTCTTGGGGTTTCAGTTTCACCCTGCCAGTCTCAGCCCCTCTGGCTTGGGGCTCACTTTTGGCTCCTATAACAGGGGAGTGCCACCCAGGCACCCCCACTCATGAGTTCCCCTGCCCCTGTATCCACAACTTGGTCTTCCAGTCTCAAGTTCAAAACAGAACAAAAACACAAGCCAGCTGCTTCACAAAACAAATGGGCTTAAAAGTATAATTAATGACTAACGGTGCACCGATACATCAGTCCCGTATCAGATTGACACCAATACAAGGAAAATCAACAACATCGGCAATTGGCTTTTTTTGGCTGATGTGGCTGACAAGGTCACTGATAAGTGCCCCATGCATACGCGTAGCCACAACATAGCACACAGGCAGCCAGGAGCATGGTCCAGCAGCACGGAGAGCAGCCAGATCCAGTTGATAAGTCTGTTGTGAGGAAAGGGGGGTGGGAGGGGCAGATTGAGGCCACCACAGTGAAGAAAAGAGTAGGGCTAGGGCAGAGGCAGTTCATCCAGGGGGCACAAGTTGCGGGGGAGTCAACTCCCGCTGCTGTATGCACCCTTGGAGGGCATGGGTGGGGGTGCCCATGGATCTATGTGCAGGACGAGGGTGGACTGCCACTGTGGGTTGGGGCCAGGGGTGGTGCCAGGCTCTTCCCAGCAGGAGATTGGGCTGGGGCGGCACTTGGGGCAGCGAGCAGTGCTGACAGTGGGGCTAAAGCAAATATTGGAGTGGCTGCAGCCCCTGCCTCAATCCCCCTCCCAGTGATGATACTGGACACCCCAAATTCAGCCCAGTGCAGCACCCTGTCAGGAAGAGCCTGGCACCACCCCCAGCCCCAGCCCACAGCGGCAGCCCACCCTTGCCCCACACACAGACCTGGAGGCACATGCTCCCATTCCCTCCCAGAATGCATGCAGCAGTAGGAGCTACCCCCCATGCCCCTCAAATGGGCTGCTCACAGCTCTGTTCCACACTCTGCCCCCAGCTGTGTAGCACCTGCTCCAACCCCACCCCAGTCCCACTCCTTTGATCGCTGTGAGGGCCTCAATCTGTCCCCCCATGGCCCTTTCTTCACACCTTCCCTCATAACAGACATCCCAGCCAGACACTGCTCTTCAAGCTACCTGGCTGCATACTGGTAATCAGATTGGTATCAACTGATATCATCCATTAAAAATTGGCCATTGGCATTGGCCCAAAAAACCTCTATTGGTGCACCCCTATTAATGACATTACATCATGCTGGGGGAAAAAAATCTCCTGGAAAAGTTTCAGTCAGAGTTGGCAACCCTAATCTCACCCCAGCTCCCCTAGGTGGTTTTGGTACCTACCTGTCCATTTCTAACAGCCCCCCTCTCCTGGAAAATCATCTCCCTGCTACATACAAGGACCTTCCCTCATATGGTCAGAGACTACTTATATCCCTAAGCCTTCCAGCCATGTGATTGGATCTGCTGCACCCAGGGACCAGTGCAGCTAATTGCCTCATTAGGCACCTGACCTTTTTAGCCCTTGGTTCAGTCTACCTGAGCTGCTATTTCTTGCTGCCCTTCCTGGCTCCAGGTTTCCTACCCTCTCAGGCCTTCCTAGTAATGGGACATGGCTTCCCTGTTACAATGTTATTATTTTGTTTTATGTATGCTAGTTGCCCTATTAAGTTGTTCGTTTCCCTCACTAAAAGCCACCCTGAACCTTTGTTGGGAAGGGCACCATAAAAATTGCATAAATAAATTTTTAAAAAGTTTATTTTAACTCGCCTCTAACCACTCAAAAACACATTACTCTCTTTTTTGAATCCCTCACTGGCTTTTGCATTCTTTCTGTGTTGAGCTCAGCCTCCTTATTTTTCCTTCCAAAGCCATTCACAGCTGTACTGCTGATTTAGCATTTAGCATTTTGCCCTTATTCCCAGTGACATACCTTGCTCTGCCTAAGTCTCCTTCCTGGCTACCTACATTGCATATTCCTGCTCTACTCAATGTTTGCCTTTATGATCGGAACTGCCTCCCTTTCATACAGCCTGTTCATGAGCACCTTCACCAGAAATCCTCCTGTTACAATTAATTGTTTTTTGGGTTTTTTTTAAACCAAGCCTTCTTTTCAACACAGTTCTTCTACAAATCCTTTCTATACTGATCATTCTTCAACCTTGCTCCTGCTTTGAGTGTACATTCACATTAGTTGCCATGTAATTTCTGTCTAAATCAGGTTGCAAGCTCCTTGAGGAACTGTATGTCTGTGTAGCATATTGCTGGCACTCAACACTTTAAAATATAATTTTATCCTTTCAAAATTATTCCTTTATTTGTTCTTGAAAAAATTTTCTTGCTTGCCATCTATTTTCTCCTCCTCTTTGATCCTACAGTGAAATCATAGTGGTGTATTTGTGATAGTACAGTCTGTTCCATGGCAACAAACTATGACGACACAAACACAGGATTTATGACTTCTCTGCAAAATCTAAGCAAAGGAGCAGCTGAACTCCAAAGAAGAAAACTATTGTTGAAATACCAACAGTCTCTAACAAGTGCAACACAATAATTGGGAACACCCAACACACTGGCTATTTAAATGTCTTTCTATGTACATTTACTGTTTTTATAAACTTGTTCAATTGAGCAAGTCCCTCATTTGGAGGTGGAAATATATTTTAAAATAACTGAAAAAAACATTTTGCAGCAAAGTACTAGAATTTAAAACACTCTGACAGAATGTTTTAAAGTTTAAGTTAAACAGAATGGGGAAAAGGGGGTATGATTAGGAGATAATACATAAAAGCATTTCATGGCACATATTTCTCACATTTGTGCTGCCAGTCCACTGAAGTCCCAATGACGTTTAAGGATGTACTTGCGTAGATTATTTACAAGAACTAAGCAATGATTAATAAAAAGAATGAACTTTGAAAACATCCTCTCTGATGTTTTTGTTATAAAAGTAAGCCCAGCTTTGTAATCAGAAATCGTCAGAGAGTAGCATATCCTAAACTGGAATGAATCACAACTAATTTCCTGCCTTCACTCACTAAAAGCAGAGCAGAAAAATAAAAACCTTTAAAAATGGCTAGCTATTCACTGGAAGATAAGACATACCTGACAAAAAAAATGCTGATGTTGAAAAGTGGAAAGTGTTTCACGTGAATGTTCCTAAAATATTTATTGTTAAGGTAATACTGTGATAATTTCACAGACCCTCAAATCTCAAATAATGTTCCAAATATTAACTCAATGAGTTGCTCTAGAGCAGGTGTTCAACCTCTTGCCCAAGGGGAAAATGCAACCTGCAGAGCCTTGCAAACTGGCCCACAGGGCTCCCCATAGATAGGGAAACTTGGCAGCAGGGAGCAGTGGCAGTTAGTACTGTCACCCCTCTCAGCTGCCAAAATCCTAAATTCCACATGGTGGATCAGAGCCAGGCCATGACTGTCCCCCAGAAAGACCTGGTTGGGACTGGGCCAAGCCCTTCTTCCCATGGGGCCAAGCCACACCCCCTTCCTCCAACAGAGCCAAGCCATGCCCCCTCCCAGTGCACAGCTGGGTTGTGACAGGGCCACATACCCTTTTCCCCTGTGGCTCTCAGACATGCCCCGCCCCACCCATGCCCTACCAATGCCCTACCAGGCTGGATAGAGGTTGGGCCATGCTCCTTTGCCCCACCCCCTGACCAAGGGCTGGTTTGAGGTTGAGCCAAGGCCCCTGATCTCATGCAGCTTATCAGACCTGAACTGCCCTCTACCCATGTCCACATGACTGGATGGGGCCCCACAGCACCCTCTCTGGGCACCAGATTGGGACCATCGGCTGGATCCAGCCCACAGAGGGACCTGGCCCTGGCCATCTGGTCTGCAGGTCAAAAAGGCTGGGCACCACTGTTCCAAAGGAATGTATTGGTAGTGGACTATTCTGGTCACTTTGAGAAAAACAGTCCTTGAAGTAGTTAGAAGTTTTGAAGATTAAGACAAAATCTATGAAGTGGATCCAACCAAGAGTCATTGCCATTGTTGGTCACTATAACTGGGTTGCTCCTGAATAACATTTCACCTACAAAAGATTCTACCTACAAATGTTGCTTAGCAGAGAATATACCCATATATATAATCTCTATGAATTTTATGTACTATCTTCTGGTCACACATAATTAGAAGAAGACATTTCTAGGGACCAGTGCTATCTGGCTCTCCAAAATCCAAGAAAATGAGTCAAAAAGGACCCCATGAGTGTGTCCAGACATGCGTGGACATTTGGTTCCCTGGGGACAAGTAGCAGGGGTGCACTTGCACCGCTGCTTCATGTATCCAGGAAATGCCTGTGCCACGTGCACTTTGGCATTGTGCTGGCCCCAGCAGCCTTATTTGGGGTCCTGAGGGCCTCCTGGAGCTGCAGCCATGGCAATCCTTCTGGACAGAGCCTGGCCGGGAGCCACAGGATGGCTCCAAGCAGCCTGACTCCCGTTTTTAGCAGTGCAGGCTGCCCGAGTGTGCTCAGCTTTGGGGGCTTTTCCACAGTTTTTTTTTTTTTTACTCTTGGATAGGGGTAGTTTTCCATTTTAACTAGCTGATCACCTGTTCTTCATTTAGCATTGTAGCTGGTAACTCTGAAGTCTTATGGTGCCTCAACATGTCTTTGTGTACAAAGTTTATCTGCTCAGGAAGGTCTTGAAAATAGGTAATGCACATAGCGATTCCTGCAGTTTCAAGAGAATGTCTTTTCTGTGACATTCTTCTTAGTACACAGGGTGGGGTTCTGAGGATGAACACAGGCATTCTAGGTTATCACAGCACTTTATATTTTAAAGTAGTTCTGCTGGACATATCTTGTGCCAAAAATGAATGTAAAAAAACAGCTAAACACTTGATTTGTTCCTACAATTCAAAGTAGTAAGTATGGAGACTCAAATTTCTGCCAACAATTCAAATGAGGATCTGAAAATACAAAGGTAGATTATATAAGAAGGCAGCCGTCCTAGTTTACACTATAATCTATACTCAGATGTAAATTTTCACAAAAATACATACATGTAACTGCCGTGCACACAAATGGGAGTATGCTTTCCACTGTGCAAATACCTAAGTAAGCATGCTATTGGTTGTTTGCAAACTTGAATTATGAAGTGAACTATTCTTAAATACAACCAAGTGGTATGATTTTTAAAATTCAAATTTAACAAACAAAAAAATGAAACCTGAAAACAGACATGAATTCTACAGGTCAAAGAATGTCAATGCATATTTTTCTCTGTCATTTGAACAGAAGCTGAGAAGTCAACATTTCTGAGGTCTATTTTTTTTCTGTACCACAGACTCATTAAGATCTTTCAGCCAGTTCCTTAACTTCTCTAATGTCTGAATTCTTTTAACTTCTGTGAAATGGGTAAGCTACAGTATCATTTACACCCATAGACTTGAGAGTTTAAGTCACATTCTGCCACGTCCCCTCACAATCAGCACGTCTACACATGCAGCTATGCTGCCATAGCAATGCACTACAACGACATAGCATCCATGGGCAAAAACAATGACACTGCTGCTACATCACCGTAGCAACATGCTCCCTCTTTATAGCACATTGCTATGGCAACATAGGGGCTAAAAATAACTGCTGCCTGACTGGCGCGGTACTAAATGATGATGCAGTAACAACAGCGCCATAGGGGCACATGTAGATTCACTTGGTGAATCTCACTATGAAAATGGTACCATTGACTTCAGTAGAACCATGTGCCTAGTAAAGTATTGTTCAGTATAGAATCTGGCCCTCAATGTTTTTAAGCTGCTTTGGGATAACTGAAAAGAGTTATAAAATGTGCCTGTTGGATCATCACCTCAACAGAAGTCATTGTTTGCTTCTTAACTAGAAGCCCTCAATGTCCTTGGTTGGTTTATAGGTTGCACCTAAAAGAAAATGCTGCATAATTAATTCTAGGCAGATCCTAGCAAAGGTTCCCTGTACCCATGACTGTACCCTGGATTATCACAGGAAGCTGATGACATCCAATTCAAAAGTGATTTTGTTACCCTGATGACAAAAGAATCCTCAGTGCCTTTCAGAACTACTATGTACTCCTGTGTCTCCACAAAGAAACCAAGCAATCCAAAGAAACCACTGTCCACAGGAGTTGCAAAGAATGATGTATATAATGAAAAGCCTAGCGTGCCTAACATACCACAGGAACAAGATCCATAAAAAATAACCATATATCTTTATGTTACAAACATTTCCTATGTACATTTATAAAGATATAAAACTGTTAGTAAAATGGAAGCTATTTGAAGCTTGTAAAAGAAAGCAGAGCATATTATCTGGATTATTTCCATTTTGGACATATCTTTTTACTTAACCCAATATGAATGTTTTATATGAAAGCATTTAAATTTTGGAAAAGGTTTTGGGTTACAGACTGATAGTAATTCCATAAAAGTAAATTATTTTTCCATATCCACAAAATCTAATTAAACCCGTGAAAACAAATGTTTTGTGTAATATTTAGAGTAATTCTTCATTGTTTTCAAGAATAATGAAAGATCTTAATAATTCACTGTGGACTGGTTTGTTTTTTTAAAGTTTTGTGAATGAGGCTGGTGCCTGGCTTCCTTACCCTGATGCATAATATTTCTCAGTATTTTATTTTTCTTTTATTCTTTTTTGGCTGATTTTGGCTTAATTGTTTTTCTAGGTTTTTGTGGTTTTAAGAAGTGGTGGATTGTAATATTGGTAGTTTCTAAGAAGTTGTAAACACAAACTTTTGGGCAACAGATCAGGTCTCCAGGCTCAGCGCAATCTCCAGGCTCAGTGCCACCTCCAGCTTTTTGTCTCCAACCCCACCCCTAAACTCTTGCTTTTTAACTTTTTGCTTCTTCTCTATAACATTATTGAAAAAATTATATCCTACTGCTAAAATCATGATGGAAGCAGCATTATCATTTCTTTCTGGATTTTCTGCATTTCATATTGCTTGACCACACTTCATTGAAAAGGCACCTGCTAAAATCATTATCATCTCCCAGTATTCTGACCGTACGACACCACTCACAGAATCCCTTCACTATATTCTTCTCCCTTTCTTCATCCAGTTTGAACTTGTCACCTTAGTTTCAGCCTTAGCACACCCCCTTTATCTACATCTTGGCTCTTCCTTCTCCCTTTCCTCCACTTCCACTTCAATGCTGTCAAAATTTCTTCTTAATTGTTGCTTTGCAGTCTTGTCGGCAGACTTTCTTCTATAACACTCTTTATATCTGAACTCTATCTGCCTCTGTCTTTCTATCAAAGCATTCAGAGCATACTTATCATCTATGAGGTCAGATTTCTGTTCTCTGGCTTCACTGCTGTGCTCTTCACTGGTTCTTCCAGGATGATCCTTGTGTGTAAGATCACACTGGTTCTTTTTTAAAGAGTCCATAGGCAAATATTTGAGTTTCACTACAATTTTTATTGAGACCAGGATCTTACAGCATTGTTTTTCATGTTGTCAAAAGCCTGGTTGCAATGAAGTTATTTTTTATTTTTTTCTGCATGTTTGTAAAATAAGCTGCTGTTTTAGCTTTGCAAGAATGTTGTGTCATTAGGAAAAAATAGCTAAGAAAGAAGTAGCATATACATTTTAGTAGACTGCAGTATTTTTAAATCAACTGTTCATTACCTGAGTTCAAAATCCACTCTTTTGTTAAGATCCTTTCCAAAAATGAATTGAGAATTACACTTACATTTTCAATAAATTTAAATGATTTAATCAAATGACTTTATGAGACAATGACAGTGAAACTTAGGAGAAAAAGAAACTGGCAAAAAGTGAGAGGTTTGGTTTGCAGAACTGATTTTACTTCAGCACAATGTCCCAAAGGCTGCTGTAGGACAACATTACACTACAGTTAAATGAACAAATGTGTTCACCAACCATACGTTCATAAAATAAAAGGTAGCATTTTTATATGCATGGCTATTGGCTACAAAAGGAATAAGAAGAGAAAATAGCACCTCCCATTCCAGGAAACAGTAGGATATCTAACCCATGCAGAATGGTAGGCTTATGTCTCTTCTTCATGTTCTATAAGAGCAGAGATATAAAATTCATCATCAACACTGTAATTAAATCATCAACAGCGTAATTAAAATTTTGCCTTTGTTGTTATATCCTATCTGATGTATTTATTGTATATGGATGGTTTCTGTGAAGTTAATATGGGCATAAATGTATAGGCAATGTAATACACAGCTTTACAAGTTTGACTAGTTATCTGTAGGAAACTGAAATATAAAAGGAGTAATTTTATAAAAGAGATGCTAATTAAACAACTAAACAACAACTAAACAACTTACAGGAAACTAACTGCCCCACTTCATGTAAATAATAAAATCCTCTACCTTTTTTCCAGAAGTCTGGTTATGTATTTGGCAAATTCCAACTGTCCTGGAACTTCACTTATAAATGGTATGAATCATGAGACAGAAATGGCAGAAGGATGTTAGCCTTTGTGTGCAGTGATAAGATGCTATCGTTGGACTATAAGAAGATTAATGGCATCATGCAATGAAAACACTATTTCATGAAGAAACAGTACCATGACGAAGGGCATTTTTTCAAGGTTTATTCCTGTCAAAACCTTTTAAAGATGACCTCAGCTCCCAATCTATCTCTATGTTTCGTGACAGAAACCTTGAAATGATACCCTTAGGTAGGATGGAAATCCTCCAGAGGGTGATGACTTTTCTTTATTAATATGAGGATATTTGAATTGGAACGTGCCATGAAACCATTCCATATGAGACCTACACTTTAATTTGTGTAAAAAAAATTCCCCTTCATCAACAACATAAGATCATACAAAAGTAGGTCTGAAAGTGACTTCACAAGGTCATCTAGCCCAGCCCCCTACTCAAGGCAGGATTGTCCCTGACGAAACCATCCCAGCTGCTCTTGAAAATTTCCAAGGATAAAGATTCCACAAAATCATGAAAATCTTCAATGAAGAGCAAAGTCTACAGAGATGTAATCACGCTCAAAGGACAATGGATAGACAGCTTTCAAAAGAAAGCCATGGCAAACTTTGTGAACTCTTGGAAAGGTGTCACAATTTAGTTGTGTGTGGCTCTCAAAAAATACATGGGCTCATTGTGTAAAGCTTTTCAAGTTTTGCTGCAAATATAGTTCACCGTCAGGGATGGTGAACACTAGAAATTTTTCCAGTGTTAAAGTTTTTGATTTGCTGATAGATATGTGAATGAAACGAGAGGCCAAATCCCTGAATAGTGTGAAAAGACATAGTTCCACCACTGGAGTCAATGAGGGTCTAGCTCCAAAAGCTAACGTTGATTTTGAACATGCTCTGTCTATAAACACATTCCTACTACATTTCTCACTACTGATATTTAATATCAGAATCTTTTACCAAGAAGCTTCAATTGTTCCTACTGTGATTCCATGAATAAAGAATAATTCCAATGACATCATTACAGCTACACCCAGGGAAGCTGGATGAGAATCAGGAAAATCAAGGAAGTCAGATTCTGTTCAAATTTACATTGAAGGCTCAGTCCTTTGTTTCAGAGTAAGACTCCTGTGTCTTTTTGGTCTTTTAGCTTTTCACCAGCTTGTTAACTTTTTCTCTTTTTTGATCTTAAAGATAGGAATAATGCCTGCTACCTGCTGTCAAGACTCCTCCCAGTTGAGTGTAGAAATGGATAACTACCTAGCAGTGGCACAAATACATGCTGTGGTTAATACACTGCACACTAAAACCACCATCTTTTGGAGGGATGGATTAGTAAAAGATCTAAGGATTCTGGCTGTGCCTACAGAAGAGCCTATTTGAACCGGTACTCATTTCAACCATAGGTTGCAAGATTGGATTGTGTTGAAAATAAATTGTAATCTCCTGAGGACAGGGATCGTATCTTCATTCTCTGGGCAAAGCATCAGGAGTATCTATGGGACTATATACACATGTTAAACATCACAAATAACAGTCAGTGTTTTGCTGGATGTCCATGCAACAAGGCATTGTTAATGGAGTGCTTAACATCCTTGAATTCCTCTCTGCAATAACCCTTGGCCTTGCAGTTCAAACACTTTCACTTTATTTCTAACCACAAAGAGAAAAAGGAATATCACCATCATGGAGGCAAAGAATAACATATTGATCTGTTCCTTCAAGGTGAGAAGAAAAGATAAAGAATGTTCCCTTGCTGGCCTGTGCCAGCTTCCCTCTCTGTTTTTGAGCCTCATCATTTCACTGTACAGGACCACTCCTGCTGAGAAAAGTCCTGGGCCCCTGATCCCAGTGGCAAAGGGAGACAGACAAAAACGGTGGGAGGGGAAAGGAAGAATTGGGAAACAGAGGTGTTTCTGGCTCCTTAGCTATTCTTCCTCCCTAAACAGCCATGTCTCAACGGAGTTTTTACAAAAGGGGAAAAAAAGCCTTCATAAAATCCCTGGGCCTGCTAATTTTCTTTTCCTACTTGTTTTATATTACACAACCAAGTGTGCAAACATGAAAACACCAAATCATGCATATAGAAGTATGAGTTAGAACAGCTGTAGCCACAGTGTAAGTGCCCTTGAACACACTGAATTTTTCCAGTGTATCACAATTACAGAAACACCTGTGCTAAACAGCTTTCTTCTGATCCTCTATAAAAGTTCACAAAGCCCTCAAATTTTCTCATTTCATACAGGTCTGGGTTTTCTTCAAGCCAGCTCAGTGCTTCTCAATCTGGAATGCTGTAGAATTGCTCATTTTCATGCCTCAAGAAGAAAAAAAAGTGCAGGTGCAGTAGTAGACATGCGATTACATTAGTTGATTATTTGCTTGTCAAAGTGCATTGCCTAAGACACTGTGGCTAAGATCATTTTCACAGTAAAAACACTTTGGCACACACATTACTTCTGCAAAAAATGTAAAAGTAAAAATGTTGAGACCACAAATATTATCCATGCTATGGTATTTAGTGAAATATGTGTCCTAAATTTCTGTGGATATAACCTATTCCACAAATATTGTAAGCTGATGTTTTGCCATGTATTATGTTTTTCTGTTTATATTATATGCATTTGCCACAGCCAGAGTTTCAAGCTTGAATACATTTGGTTTGGTTGTTCTGCCACAAATAATAGCATGACAACTGCATTACCCTTAGGAACTGCTGTCCAAAGTCTATTAGGTTATTTACATTTAAAACTACCTAAAGTATCTGTTCATAAAGGGTCAGAAGAAAGTCGTCCTTAGCGGTCATTGTGGAAAGCATGACTGACTATCTTTCAGGCAAGGCTCCAAAAAAGGGAAAGGGAAAAGTCAGAATTCAGCTTCCAAGCTTAAGTGTTCATCTAATTATTGGAGTCTGAAGATAACCAGGTCTTATAAAAGCTGAGGAGAATGTAACCATTATGCAGCCTCTCAAGGCCTGGCTCTCACTAGTCATTTCTAGTTGCATGGAAATTTCCCTATATCCAAAAAATGGTTGAAGAAAAATTGTAATAATAAATAATATAAATAACAAAAACTTTTTTTTTCACTCTTAAAATAGAGAGCCTTCCAATGTCCTCACTTGCGCAATCCAACATAGAAAACTGCTGAGGATTTTTCCTACAGTGTGCCTAGCAGAAAATATATAATAATACTGCGATAATGAAGTAAGTAATATGCAATGGAAAGAACAATTGGAGTATTTCCTCACATTGAGCTGTAACCACTCAAGAAAAATAGCTGGGGTATCACTATAAATAGCTCAGGGAAAAAAATCTGCTTCAGTTTCATTGATAATGAATAAAGCAAATAATTTGTTAGGCTGAATTATTGACAGTAATACTGAAAATATTATTATGCCATGAATATTTTGTTCCAGGTTACCCCATCTGATGGAGGGCTTAGCAAAAACAGAAGATGTTCACAGACAGATCAGAGCCATTGAAAGACGAGAAGTCACCACAGGAGTACATGCAGTAAAATGAGTGAATTGGATACTTCTATTCTGTTTGTATTTTCTATCCATTCCTTTACCTGCTTTTGTCCATTTAGATTGTAAGGTTTTCAGGGCAGGGACTGTGGACCTCAGATAAAAAATTATACTGAGACCAGAAGCTTAGTATGGTTTGAAATAATACAAGAAAATTACTTTATCGTCCATACTTCTTGCACCTCCCTCGTGGCATTTGATACTGACTACAGTTACAGGATTCTGAACTAGAAGGATCAGTGGTCCAAGTCAGTATACGTGTCCTGCATTCCCAACACATATTTCCCTTAAATTTAAATTCTTTGTAGTACTGATAAAAAGTAATACTTTACGCAACTCACAAGATAACAATGAAGCAAAGAATTTTGTAGGAATCAAAAGAATTACATGTTGAGATAGGTCAAAATGTCCATGGGAGTTACATGAGATGATCAGGAGTCTGTGCCTCAGGGCATAAGCCAAACACTAACTGACTAGCACCAGGAAGAATCTTCCCTATGGTCAGGCTATTCCATATTTGTCTACTCTGGGTTTCCTGCACCTTACTCAAAAGCATCTGGCACTGATCAATGTCAGAGACAATACGCTGGGCTTTGTCATTGATCACAGCCAGTATGACTATTTCTGTATTCCTGTGTAGATGAATGATATTCCTCTTCACCCATTTTATAACACTTTAGTCAGGAGAATAAAGGGGAAAAAATTAAAAAAGGTACAACTAGAAATTCAAAATCTTACATTTTGAAACAAGCCTTTTCAACCCAAACACCTGAGATAAGGATGTTAATGGTAGGTGAGATCAAAAATAATATAAACATCTTCCAGCTATAGTGTTCATGGTTCCAATTTTAGCTTTATAAACTTACTTGCATTTGTTGTCTATTGCAAACACTCGCACATATTTTTAAAGTGGATATTGTGAATAGTATCTACAAATACAAGTTGACATTGCTTCCCTTGCAACCCCAGAAACACCTGCCTCTGAGCTCATTTAAAACCTGCACCATGGCCATCAGCCACTTACTGGTTTATTGGAAAAGTTCTTGATAAACTGGATAGGAAAGACTGTTCTTTCTCTTACTCTTCCACATGACATAAGTTTGGCATTAATAAGTCACATTTTATGTCCAGCTTTATAGGTTGCTAATAATACATAAAGATATCTGATATGTAAGATGGCAGGTCAAATATTTCTCACCTTATTCATACAAGTAGTCCCACTGTTTTTGTTTACACTACCAGCATGAATAAGGCAAGTTTGCCTTTAGTCTCAAATGATTCTGCGATATTATACAGCATCTCTCAGGACAATGTATAAATGCTGTCATTAGCACTGAAGGATATGCAAGTCTCTGTTCCTTTGTTCAGACTGAATTATACAAGATGATGCCATTATATGTATGGATATATCTATGTCTTCTTTTGTATCTATACACATACATACATATATATACTCACCCACTTGCAAATATCAATCTGATTATGTAATATATTTCATTGACTCCTAGTATTTATGATTCACTACAGTAAAAGATCTACCCTTTACATCCTCTGTTTAATGTACCACATGTGGTTCTGTCTGAGAAGGATTATGAAAATCCAGTTAACCACTATTTCCTTGACAGTATGGGGGGTTCTCTCTCTCTCTCTCTCTCCCTCTCTCTCCCCCCGCCCCTTGTTTATAAATTATTGTGGAACCCAGGTTTGTATATGAGTCATTGCTTTCAATTACAATATACTCAGCTGGCATATACTTAGGTGGATTGTTTTTGTATAATTACCATGCAAGTAATCAGGAAGTGGAATTTCTTAGAATGTTTATAAACATCATGCAGAATCACTACTAAAAGTATCGAGACTTGGAAAATAAATATTTCACATGGGCTGGAAAACACAGAGAAGAGGTTCAAGTTCTGATACTTCACCACCAATTTACACAAATGAAAAGGAAACTGTCCATTAAATTAGAGTTGGGCATAAGCATCTAAATTTGGAACCAAATCTGGATACAAGTTTAAGAGACTCTGGATTTAGAGTTTAGCTTTGGGCTCAGGTCAAGATAAAGAAAAACAACAGAAAATTTCCACTGTGTTTGCAGTTTTATTGGGAATGAGCAGATGGTGCTTTCATAGAGTAGTTAAATGAATATATAGGCAGCTGGATTTTGGTGAAATGCTAGTATTAGTTGCAATGGAGCTCTGGAGAAATTAATGATGTATTAGCAATTGTCATTACACACAAGTTGAGAGACTGAGTATAAACAGAGAGACTAAAATCCCATCCAGCCCCACTAGAGGGTGGCACATAGAGGGTACACTAGGAATAGGGACAGACCTTGACCACAATACATTGTGTCAGCCCATGATTTTCATTTTCCAAACATATGAGTATAATGCCTATTTTATGTCCTTTCACTAGGGATTTTAAACACCATTGCAAGTGACGCATGTACTATTTATGAGACACGAAAATGATTAATACTGAAAGTCCTCTGACTCATATCTCTGACCATCCCCCCCCCGATCTCCCTGCTGTTGACCCTGCTGTCTCCAGAACAAGCAAGTGTACTTAAATGCTATATCAAGACAAACATTGTTAACTGTCATCTTTTTTGATGTGCCAGAATGTGTCCAAATGAGTAGCTTGGCGATGATAAAATACACTAAAAAAGGAATTAATGTAGAACCATTTAATTAAATACAGGCAATGTGAGATTAATGACAGCTACTACAGAGATGGATTCCATAGTAAAACTTAAAGGGAAAACAGAATTGAAGGTGATCTAATCACTATACGTTAATTTACATTAGTGTAGATGCACAACACAGACAAAATGTAAGGCAGGGTCTCACACCTTAGAGATTAAGTAGTTCAGAGAGGCAGGAGCTTTTGTACGTCTCTAAGGTGCAGTCTTGCCCTACCTTCTACCTGGCTTTGGGCCAATATAACTAACCACCTCTCAACACTCACACTTGCAGATTTAACCAACACAGATGTATATTAACAAAGAAATATGAATAAAGCCATAACCTTATCTGGTTAAACTTTCCCTCATATTCTTCCTTTTCTCCCTACCTGTTTTCCTTTTTCTGTGTGTCAAGTTGTCTTTTTTAATGGGAAGCATCAAATCACCCAGGATAGGGACCCTATATTTTAGATTTGTCAGTGCAAGAAACATGATTTTATGACTTCTATAAAAAGCAAGGCATGTTTTGTTTTGTTTTTTAACAATAAATAGCAAATACAAATCATCCTTATTCTAGTAGAGCTCTACAAGAAGATGTTAAAATTTGCCTAGATCTATCCTGTGATAGTAACAAGGGATGAACATGTGCTAACAAAACCTGGTAAGGCTCAAAGAAACTCTTTCAAGTTATACAAAACTCTAAACAAAACAAGATAAGAAGTGTTTTGTTTAGTTTTTAAGTGGTTCCAAAGGTTTCTGGTTGTTTTGTTGGTAAATTATATTTTGTTCAGAATAAGTCCCTTCATTCTAAGAAAATGCTACTGCACTTTCCATCTGGTTTTTAGCAATTGAATTTTTGATCCAAATAGCACACTGAGTCTGGCATTAAAATGTCTCAGACTTACGGCTTGGACTTGTTACTTCATCTTTGACTGATTACTAACCCTTATAAGACTCAAGCATGAACAGTTTTAAGGACCTGTATGTTATTAGTAGAATGTATTTAAAAAGCATCCCTGAAAGTCTGGCTGAAGTATTAAGCCAGCATTGCAAATTGTTATTTTGATTTCTGGCATTTTTTGCTGTATTCCAAAATTATTCATGTGAAATATAAATGGGTTTGATCTTGAGCAGGTACAGAACAATTTGTTATAGTTGCTATTATTAACATTAAGTTAATACATTTTCAGATTTTTCCATATGTTCCAAAAATCTGCCTTATTGCTCTTTACTGCCTCACCGCGGACAAACAACATTCCTTTTGACTTAGGTTGCCAGTTTTGCTTGGTTACCCTGCCAAAAGGTGATGATGCCCACCAGTGACTGCTGAAAGGACAAGTTTGTATTGATACCTCTACACCTACAGCATTGTAGTGAGGCCTGTTTGTTCAGCTACCTATCCTTACAATTCATATGCTGTGCAAAAATAAGTTCTTTAGTTATGAAGACAACAATTTTACATTCAGAAAAGTTTCTTTTTCTGATCTGCTCTGGATCACATTTCCAAAAAGTAGACCTCTATTGCATATTCAACTCTTACGCTTTTGAAAGGGAAACCTGTTATATCTCACAGGTTTGGAGCCCTATTTTAAGATTTACCAACTATTTTGATTGTATCATGAGTCATGTGAAGTTTGGAGTTTTCCTGCTCCAGCTTCTGGAATGAAGAGATTGCATAAGAGTCTCAGCTTTTTGTTTTAAACAAAGTTTCTAGTCTTTTTGGTTGTGGAGAAATACTGAAAGTGTGACTGAAGTCTCAAATTATATTATGTTTATATAACTCTCATATTTTAAGCTTATATCATGATTTTGCAGGACTTAACTCATGAATTTGGAATGCTTGTTGTACTTAATTAAAGAAAGAAACCAAAACTAATGAAAAAGCAAAGTCCCAAGGATAGTCACTCACCTCATAAATGAATTAGTGACAATTGAAGAAATACACTTTAGACAATTACTGTCCTAATAAGACTATAACAAAGGGACCTAACCTTTTCAAGTCTAATCCTAATGTTCTGCCTTTGTTCATGCAAGTAGTCTCACTGAATGGCACTCGTGGCATAATAACACTCAACTGTAAAAGCTGACTAGGTTTTACCTTTATTTGTTATGAGCCACTAGGTCATTTTGGGACTTTTCATACTTTATGCACTAATTTCCTCTCCCCCTTGCTGAACGAGGGCTCTACAGATTCTGATTTCTTCCCTCCAGAACTTCTGAAGAGCACTTCATGAGTTCAGTAACTTGTACGTGGTATAGAGAGTAGAGGAGTGATAGACCAGTAATGATATTTCCACAGCTCCTCCTCTGAATTGATCATGGATCCCAAGAGCAGAAAGTGAGAACTACACAGGAAGTGAAGCCATGCCATTGTTTCTTTCGGCAAGAGAATAAACCATCCCCTTATTGGAAAAATACAAAAGGAACTTCATGAAGTGTAACCCAATGGAGGCATTAGTCCACAACAAGAAAGGGCAGTCCAGTGGAGGGAATGCTAAATTGGATCTGAGACCTGGGTTCAGTTTCCTGCTATGCCATAGGCCAGGAGCAGGCAATTATTTCAAGCGGAGTACCGTTTACTGAGTTTTGGCAAGCCATTGAGGGCTGCATGATAGGCAGCCAGGGGAAGATAAATATTAATTTTCTAAGTTGTTTAGGGGCCCCACGGGCCAGATAGAATAGCCTGGCAGGCCGCATCTGGCCCAGGGGTCACATTTTGCCCACCCCTGCAATAGGCTGTGTAACTTCAGGTAAATCCTTAATCTCTCTGCCTTGGTTTCCCCTCCTAAAGTGTTGTAAGGAAAATTCTTTAAGTGTTCAGGAGTAGTGTAACTAGGGGTGAGTGAATAGGACACTAGAATGGCACCTCTCTGTTCCTCCCTCCCCCACCCTGGAGAATCTGTGCCACAGCAGCATCAGTCCCCTACTGTAGCACGGGTAGCCAGGTACAGGGACACACTCTAACAGCAGCAGCAGCAACTGAGGCTCACCATGCCACAACAGCAACAAGTGGGGGCTTGAAGTCACCAGTTGCAACTGGAAGTACTTTCCTTTCCTATGGTTATTTTTTTCAAGGAAAAGTACTAGAAGTTTTTCAAAAACAAAAAGATGAAGAAAAGGAAGAAGTGAGAATGTTAGGCATGACATTTCTAAGACCCCAGAATCCTGAGACATTCCTAAAGTGTTTATTTTCATTATGAAACCATAAAAAGCAGTCAGTTCCAGTTCCCACTTTGGCTTCCATCCACTACTGCCTATAGAGGCTTTCCAGCAGCCAGAGGCACCAGCAACAAGTTCCCTCTGAACAGGAGCAGTGTAGGGGCATAAGAGAGTTCTGATGCTTGTGGAAGTGGCTAACTCCCACAGTATGTGCTGGAGAGCCAACAAGCCCTGACCAATGCTAGTTCCAGAGGGCTGCCTCTACCTCTACCCCAGCAAAGAACAAAATAGACAAGAAACCAAAAGAAACAGCTAAGTACAAGCTACTCTCAGCCTTTTTCCCTTCATGCACTATCAGGTAGTAATTGCAGAAGTATAGTGACTCCCTATAAAACTTTCTTTTTGACTCCGGACTAATGCAAAGCAGGTTTGCTTCAAATTGTGCAGTTCAAGACCAGGCCTACAAATTTCTTATTTAGCTAACAAAATAATCCCTTTATTTTGTGCTTTTTTGATGACAAATTCATTTCCAAAATGTGAATTACTGATGTTTATCCAGCAGCACTATTTTTTTCACAGACTGAAATAAAAATACAGGTGACCTATGAAGTGCTGTAATGTGTGACTGATGCTGCAGCAAATATTGAAATGAAAATATATTTCAACACGTGGTACATTATGAAATACTTATTTAAATACACAAGAACTAGAAAATGAAAGTAAAAAAGGATTTAGGACAGCTGTGAACTACTGTTCTGCTCATGAAATATGAAGACTCACCTCAATGCAACATTAAGATCACAATTTTAAGCACGCAAAGCATGTCCTTTTTAAACTTTGTCCATTGCCAGATTGTCAAATAAAATGTATATTAAGGTTTTGAAGAAAGGGTCCATTAAGGTACAGGTACTGAAGAAAGAACTCAGACATTTTGGCACCTATATACCCATACAACCACTGATGGAGTCTTACAATTCCCATTGGGCCTAGCAAAGCTAGGCATGCCCAAACCAAATATCAGAATAAAAAAGTAATATTTGTTTTCCTGATCTGGACCCAATGTTCCTCTAGTCCCAAAGAGAGGCATTTAAGCTGCTCCAAGTCCTCCCGCATAGCAAGCTTGAAAGACATGCAAATAAATAGCAGGCAATAAACCAAAGTTCTCCAAAGAATTGCAGGACCTTCATGTACAAGTCCAGTCAAAACAAAAGTGAAGAAAAGATTGCATTTGACTTCCTTTCCAGCACATGCACACATGCATGTACAGACTCCCTGTGTATATATCTGCCAGGGTGATGAATCCAATACAAATTTAAGTACCCTTTTCTCCCATGTGGATGAAAATATTTGACTCTGTGCAAGAAGATAGTTCAGAGTCACTGTACGTTCCACTAGCTAGAAAGTTCTACCACTCTGTTTTTCAGAAAGGCTACAACAGGGTGGCGGGAAAAAAATCTTTTTGTGTCCGTCATAATCTGACCCTAACAAAAAAAAAGTTACAAACCCTCTGACTCAAAAAATTCCCACTCTAGTCTTTTCCTGTCCCACTCTATCATAATTCTTGCCAGAGGCTTTTTCTGCATCTTGGGCAGAAACAAGCACTTTGTGCACCCTGGGCAGCAACAGTGCCCAGGCTGGCAGCAACAGTGCCCAGGCTGGCAGCAGCAGTGGCTGTCATGACTGAAAAATTGATGTCTGGATCTGATGCTGGAGACATTGACCCTTTGCTATGCTTCTGGTTTCTGTATTCACCAAGGCAACATATAAGAACAATAGACAAGAAGTGACTTTTGAGGTCTACAATATGCACAATTTAGAGATGATTAAAATGTCCCCATACCTTATCAATGGGAAAATAACATTCTGGAGTCAGTCTGATTGGACACTTTTGCCATCCAATACAATCTGTCTCAGAACTTGCAACTATACTGGGCAAGAGTCACTTGGCTAAACTAGTGTCACTCAAATGCAGTGCAGCAGCCTGCTTTTTTAGTCTAACCTGCATTTTATCTCTATGCCAGAATCCACAGTCAAATTAATCCATTTTTGGGTTACAAAATGATGCAGCTTCACAAATGCAATGAGTCAAACACATCTTCCACATTAATTTTAAGAGTCAGACTAACAAAAAGAAAAATAAAGTAACAGTAAAATTAACTGAGTTTTCACAGTAGTTATTTACAAACTCTATCCATCTCTCTTTAATCTTAGGTTTAGTCTCCAACCCAGCTCCAGCTGCCACTGGCTGCCAACTGACAAGTCTTTTGAAGTCTGCCACACAAAATGTTCCAGACCTTAAAAGTACAAGAATCACATAGAGCCCTGGCAAGTCTTAAAGCGCTATACGCTACACTCCTCATCTATAATTTTAAAAGTATAAATTTGGGATTGTATCCCTGATTGTGACCAAGCTCTATTGTCAGAGTTAAGGAGCAGGGAGGGGCAGGAACAGTCTGCCTAATATGTAGCAGTGTAGGTGTCATTTTGGACTCAGTGGCCATGTCTACATGAGATGCTAACTACAGAGTCATCACTGTCGACACACTTGATTTACTGTGTAGTGGCACCGACAAATGTCTTTTTCATGATGCGACTGCTCAGTAGTCAAATACTGCTGCGCTGTAACGTCACAACATAGTTGTTGCCATGCAACACTACTGAGAAGTAGGATTGGGCTACTGCGTATTCAGCACCTTGTATAGATGCAGCCAGAATGACTTAGAGGAGCCTAAACAGCTACTTGATCTTAAGCCAGCTGAAGGGGATCACTCACCAGCTTTGCTATTGCTAGAGGTTTTTTTGGGAGAAATGGCATTGTCTGTATCCTTTTCAGTTCTTTTCTAGTTTCATAACCTTTGCAGATGAATAACAGGATCGGTACACCTCATCATGTTTTCATTTTCATTCTTTAGATCTAGTCTTGATCTTAACATTTTTCTTACAGTACATTTTTTTCTATTCCCCTTTTTCTTTATAATTTTGAACTCTTGGTTGAGACTTAATAACCTAGGAAATTTTTGTAAATGATTTCTTGATCTGTGGTGTTAATCTTGCCCTTTCATTTTTGCTGGTCCAACCAAATCAGATCCCATTTGTAACTGATACTTAAGAAATAATTCTGCAGGAGTGCTCTGTTTGCTGGTTCATGGTATTGACCACTCTGATATAGGAAGCTGCGTGACACAATGTCACAGGGGTTTAACATAATTTTTCTCTAATGGCCTGTAACAAGGTGGCAGGATCTACAACCCTTCACAGGGACACAAGGTTTTGTTATTGTTCTTTGAGTTACCAATAAACCCCAGAAAGAGGGTGAGTTTGACCTTATACAACATGTGTAGACTTTATTTGACTAGAATGGGAATGCCACCTGCTCACATGCCCTTTTAACTGTCTGCACAAAGTATTCTGCTAACCACGCACACACACAGTTGTTAAAGCTCTGTACACCACCAGAGACTTCCTATATTTAAGGTCACAGGCAGTCTTCCTAGTCACACCACATCCTTACTCCCCCCTTGGCTCATGATGAACCAAGCACACAGTAGAAGACATCTGGGTTAAGGCCCTGCAGCAGCATCCAGGCACGCCAGGTCTGCATACTAGGGTATTTTGCCGGGCTTGCTTACCACTCACTGAAAAAAGGACACGTTGGGCATGCTGCGTTTCTTACTCCCAACCAACCCAGGCACATTTTTAATGCAGTATCTGGGTTCCACTGATCTTGGTGAAGAATTACATTTTTTAGTGGTAGGTGGGATAAATTTGCACCGTATAGACTTACCAAAATAGATATACCTTCTAACTGACTTAAGTTGAACATAGCCTCTGCTCATTTTTAGTGGTGTCTTGTGAACTAGTTCCTGATCAAGGGATGTGTGCACTATCTGAGCAATTTTTCCAAATGAACAGGACTAGGAAGATTTTACTTTCCCTCCTCTTTTTCTTCCTCTCCCTGTGCCGCTCTTCTTTTTGAGAAAACCTAGTAAATCAAATACAAAAATTAAAAGATTATTATGGTTGCACAAGAAACTTAAGTCAGAAAATACCTGAGTAAAAAATTAACCAAATGTTTTCTGTCTGTCTGCTCTCTTATATGTATATATCACCTATATGATCACATACTATTTCTCAAATAACATAGAATGGTGTACATTTTTGTATTGCCTTGGTTATACAGGTATAGCACTTTGTAATGCTATATGTACATATTGCCATGTAATACAGAGTCCATGAATGTCATTTATGTAGAAAGGTCACTAAAAATACCTTAACCACTTATTACTGATGACATTTAAAAATACAGATCTTTACTGGGAAAGTAAGGGTTTAGAATCAAATTACAACCTTAATTCTTTCAATGACTATAGTCATTGGCTATCACTATCACTGGTAGCCCATTACATCTTATGTTAAGATTTCTAAAATTTCTTAATTCAAGTAAACATTTAGGATCTGAAATATACATACACATGTCAGCTTATAAAATGATAAGCTTTCAACATACTTGTCTACTTGAAAAGAGACCAGTAGTATAAAAGTATACATTCTGTACACCAAATCTCTTATTAAAAAAATAATTTATTTAACAGAAGTATCAAAAATATTACAAACTTGGGGAAAGAAACATCTAAACTTAAGGCTGTGTAAAATTAGGTATTATTAAAAATATATTTTAAGTTGCAAAAGACCTGACCACAACAAAAACTGTAAACATGAATCCTATTAATCTGACTTATTACATGCTACACAATAAGAAAAAGAAAATCTTACCAAGTGTATACTACAATACTTGTATATTTAGTGTTTAGAAAATCATTAAAATTAATATATTTGAGGACAGACTACTTATTAGGGAAAAGAGTACATTTTGAGAAATGAAGGCCTCCTGTTTTCTCCTTTTCAAGAAAAGCCAGACAGCGGAGGAAAAAATGACAGCTGTGGTCTCCTACCAGAAAGAGAGAAGGTTTTACTAAAGCAGCAGAGAACTGATTGTCCAGAGCTTGTCTGCATGGGAGAGCAAATCAGAAGGCCCAAAACTGTCACAGTGAGGAATGTAATGTTTCTGAGTGGTCTTCCTCCCTTTCTGTGAATTCTGTGCATGGATGTGGCAGGAAGAACATCAGAATGTTTTCTACTTCTAAATCCAGATCTTTGCCAAAAGCCATTTTTGCTAAATGAAACCCCAGATTCCCATCCAGCCACCCTCCAAATAAAAAAACAAACCCAAGGAAGCCTAAATCCCAATCATCTGCTCCTGATACTGGAAAGAGTGACCCACTCTTGCTAAAACTT
Source organism: Crocodylus porosus (assembly GCF_001723895.1). Lineage (NCBI taxonomy): Eukaryota > Metazoa > Chordata > Crocodylia > Crocodylidae > Crocodylus > Crocodylus porosus. The sequence goes on from NW_017728909.1 coordinate 34,450,838, forward strand.
GATGGCTGCTCCTCTGTGAGGAAAGCAGGTACTGGGAGAGGGTAAGAGAAAATCCTAAAACATCAGTAAATGAGTACTGACTTGCCACAGCAATAAATAAAAATCCCATCTGGTAAAAAACACGTAGTTCTTTCACTAGTATGTGTTGCACAAAGTCAGGTTAAAGAATTATTTCTTTCTTCTGTATATTACTGCTACCATCCTCAGAACTAGACCAGCCAATAGTTGTGTAATATGCATGCTGTATAGCTAGATTTTATCCTAGTACACACATAATGTATGTATTAGAAATGGGCCCAAGCTACAAGTCAAATGTAATCCTGAAGCTAAATCTGAACTTTCATAAAGTTTGGGGTTTTCTTATCTAGGTATTATTATTATTATTATTGTTGTTGTTGTTATTATTATTTCTTTAGCCACTGGGGCCAGCTGCAAAGTTTGGATACAAATCCAAAATCATATATTAACATTTATAAACTTCTTGAGAGAAGGTAGTTTTTAAAGCTGACTGTCTGAGAACAGCGGGCTTTTTGTGTGCTGCCTGACAATTCTGTTTCAGACTAGCCCTATTGTGCCTTTTCTGCAATTTACATTTACTTGTTGGCAAAGCAAAAAGAAAAAAAAAGTTGTAAATGGAGGCACACAGATAAATGAAAGAAAGCCTTTTGATTTAACAATGTATCCCTGACATTTAGCTATATGCAAACCCAATATTTAACATTTAAAAAAGACAAAACAATAAAAGAAACAGCAGCTGTTTCTACGTGATGTCAGAGAACAGGTGTGATACAAGTCTCCATACCAGTACAATCATATTGGTCTCCTGATGATGCACACACTAGGCACGTATGCAACCATTATTGACTTATCATGCCACTAATTTCCAGGAATATTGCCAGATAATGCTCCCATATAATAACAAACACTGTCTAGAATCAGTATAAAGACTTAATCTAGCAGATCAATAAAAAGCCAAGGTGAAGCTGAAAAAGCCAGCATGTATTTGTATCACTAAACAAATAGCTAGCTCTCTCTTCACCAGGGTGGCAGAGGCAACAGCAGTTTGTGCTTCCCACACTGCCCTGCCAATGACCCCAGCCCTGACCTGGAGGGGGCCACCCTCATTTGGGTGAGAGGTAATTCAGTCTTGGGTCTGCCCCTGGTGCCAAACTGCTTAATTATGTGTGCAGCAGCGGTTTTATGATGTGGACTACTGCGCCCACTGGGACCAGGCTGAGACCCCCAAATTCATTTCACGGATCCCAGACACACCAGAGAAATGTTAGGCAATCCATTCCCTGGAGATCTGGATGAGAGAGAGAGAGAGAGAGAGAGAGAGAGTCTCCTTGTGTCTTTCTGAATGGTAGGAATGGGGAATGGGCGGACCCCAGTGAGACGTTCCAGACCTATGACCCTTCACATCTCCTGCATGTTTTGTATTATTTCCTAAGCACACAGCACTGGTATAAGGTTAAAGCTCTAGCTGGACTTTATGTTGCTGTTTTACAAGGCTGATTCCAGGGGGAGGGAGACCAGTGTCTGAAGTTATCCCCATATTTTTGTTCGCTGGGCCTTGTGGCAGGGAGCAAGAGAAACCACGCTTTTCAAAGCACGTTACAACATGAGAATCAAAGCCATCCCCCTTCACTAGGAAATCCAGCTTTTGAAATCAGCCGTTTATTTGCGGCTCCTGAATTGAGGGTGCTTTGCTATTAATTGTTAATGTCATCTGCCATTAGAGGGCACTAAACAACCCTGCATTAATGCTGGTTTCAGGGGGGGAGAGAGAGCGCGCGCAACATGCACAGAGACAGAGAGTGGCACCGATTTGGGAAAAGCTTAGAAAGGATGTGGAGTCCCCAAAGCGTCTGAAGTGATCAGAATGGGCCGGAGCTGCTCAGGATGATGATCATAATAATAATAACAAAAAATGTAGCGAGGTTAATCATTTACCAGTCTGCTTCTTAATGCGTGTGACTGCAGGTGGTGGAAGGGGGCATTGTGATTCATGCCCACTTTCAAAGCCGGACCACGGCCGGGTCTGAGGCACCCAAACAACTGTCTTCTAATATTAGCACGGCTGTATTTCTGGATCTATTATAGTCTGTCCAGACAGATCCCATTGTAATGGGATCTTTTATTAAAAGATTAGCACTATCTCCTGCAGTTGGTGGAAAAAAATCTGTTATCACTGAGTTATT